>NC_022017.1:9844041-9853321 GCF_000317375.1 Microtus ochrogaster
ACACATACACATACCATCAGGACTAGGCTGTCAGATAACACACATACACATACCATCAGGACTAGGCTGTTAGCTATGTTCTTTGCCATTCCTGGTGTCATGTGGCATAAAAGGAACGATCTCCAGGGAAGCATACCCTCCAGACAGCATCTGAGGGACAGGCGACTAGTTTTTGGCAGTCTGAAGAACCTCTTGGACACAACAACAAGGCAGAAACATTTTATGCTACAGACATTCAAAGTCTCAGTGTATAAAGTATGGAGTAGCAGGTTTTACTGCTTCTTAGTGTAACTGGAGACTGCACTTACATTTTCCAGCCACCCAGACACAAATAATCAGACAGAAACTACATTAATTACAACACTGTTTGGCCAATGATTCCTAACTAGCTCTTATATCTTAAATTAACCCATTCTTCTTTTTTTCTTTATTTTTTTATTTTTTTTAGTTGTTGAAAAAAAAATTTTCCGCCTCCTCCCCATTTCCCATTTCCCTCCCCCTCCTCCCACACATTGCCTCCTCCCCATCTCCCCCTCCCCCCCACTCCATTCCCTCTCCCTCTTGAGAATGAAGAGCAGTCCAGATTCCCTGCCCTGCAGGAAGTCCAAGGTCCTCCCACTTCTATCCAGGTCCAGGAGGGTGAGCATCCAAACAGGCTAGGCTCCTATAAAGCCAGTTCATGTATTAGGATCGAAACCTAGTGCCATTGTCCTTGGCTTCTCATCAGCCTTCATTGTCCGCCATGTTTAGAAAGTTCGGTTTCATCCCATGCTTATTCAGTCCCGCTGGCCTTGGTGTCGCAGTGGGTGGGTGCACCCCTCGTGGTCCTGACTTCCTTGCTCATGTTCTCCCTCCTTCTTGTATCACCACGAGGCTGTGGCTTACCAGTAAGGTTCTAGTGTCCTTCTCCTTTGGCAGCTACAAGATGTCTCTTTGACTCCTCCTACTCTCTCTATAAATCTCTTCCAGCCTTGCTATATTCTGCCCTGCCATAGGTCAAAGCAGCTTTATTCACTAATGAATAAAAGCAACACATATACAAAAGACATCCCACATCATCCCAAGGGATGGTAGCTAGGAGGATGTTCCAGAGCCAGAGTTCATCCTTCACTGCCAGATGTGCCACATGTGTTAATTCAGTTCCATTGAGGTCAAGAGCTCTGATACTGAATTCAAAGTTTAATCCAACTCATAGCATCACAAAAGCATAGTTGTATTTCTTTTTTTTTTGACCTTAGTCTGATTTTATTTTTTTATTAATTTATTTATTTATTGAGTATTTCTAATGCAAAGTTTGACTGAGTTTAAAGTGAATTTTGGAAAAATCTAGGTATTTAAATTTTTTAAATTATTTACTAAATTGGAATTATTGAGGAATAAAATCTGTGCTTTCTCTGCTCCAGTTGAAAGTGAATGTTTCTACATGGCTCCCGGAACTCTTTGTGACTCTGTGATGCCATAAATCATAACAACCCAAGTCATTAGACATAGAAACAAAAGACATAGCCTTTTTTTGTTGCTGTATGTCTGAGATCCTAGCCTTGGCAGGATGATCATGATTGTTTAGAACACTTTGGGTTACATAGAGAGTTTGAGGCCAGTCTGAGATACATAGGGAACAGCTTACAAACAAACAAAAAGGAGGTACACCATTTCAAAATATTTTACCATTACTTAATGGTGGAAATACATATAAAGCACAAAATCGTATCAGCAATTATGTAATGTAACATACTGTTGATGAATTGTGGTGATTACAGAATATGAGTTATTTTAAGGTGCTATTGTTCATCATCAGTGGTGCTAATAATTATTTTAGCCTCATTGCATTCCAGTTAGAGCTAATTAAGACTATAAGTTCATGTTTGCCATATAAATTTCTTGGCGTGTATTTTGTATATTTAATTGACATTGCATGTGACCTTACTGGGCTTTTTGTATGTCAGCTTTGCATGCATCCCTCTCCTAGGCACTGAAAACACAGCACAGGAAAAACTGAGCTCTCTCTCCCTCACACTATAGCCTTCATATCTTAGGAATTCGCATGCTAGCATGTTTTAGAGTCAGATAAGGAAAAATGGGCCTCGGCAGTGTATCTACTATTGTACGAAGTATGGCGGCCCTTTGGAACATTTTTCTTTTTCTCACTCTGGAAGGGAAGAAGTGCCCTTAGGATGCTTTCAAAGGGAGTTAGTAGTACCGATTATTATGTTAATCATTTGGTAAATTCAGAATAATTATTTTAAGTATATTCACAGAAGTTGGAGAAATTTAAAAATTAGACATGTTATTAGATATTCCTATTCAGAACACAGTCCAGGAAAGTAGCAATTCACTTCAAGTCAGTACTTGAGAAACTCTTGCTTTAAATATGCTTCTACATATGACATAACTAATAAATGCATCACATGCGTGACGTGTGTGGCAGTCATATGTACACTCACTCCTCAAAGGCCACTGTTTCTGCCCACACTTAGTCACAATGCCTGGAAAGGTTTGCATTGGTCCCATGACAGTTGTGATAGAGCAGCTACATGTGTCGTATGTCACTAATTACACGGCAGCAGGGAATTCCTGGGTCCATTTTCAGAAAACAGAAAGAAGCGCTGCTGAGCAGCTGATATGTAATCCTACCGGCTCTTTCCTGTGTACTTGTGCACCGTGCAATGTACACACCCACAGAATAGACAGTGCAGATGGGATGCCACCCTCATCTTCCCGTAATTTGCATGCAAGCAGTCATACAGTCTACAGATTAAATAAACATATATCTGTTTTTATCTCAGCTCTGAAAGCTGCATCATATTTTCTCTGTGCGCATGGATGGATGGATAATAATTTACTATGCTCTTGCCATATGAATAGACATTTACATTGTGTTCAGACTTTTACTGTTTCGAACTGGTGTGATGAATGTCATCATACGTGTGACTTCTCAAATGTGAAGACATCCCAATAAACCTCTTTTCTCAAAATGAACAGTACAGTCAAAGTGTGTAAAACTGGATACTGCCAAGTCCCCCCAAAAGTCTTTTCCCAAATATATTCTTACCAACTGTATGTAAGAATGGCAGAAATGTTCTCAGCTTTGACAATGTTTTTTAATGAGGAAAATTTAACAAAAACAATTAAAACTATACTTGGTCTCAGGACTCTTTAGTCAGACAAGTCGAGAAAGCCCTCTAACTGGATCAAACACTGCAGTCGTGGCTGTTAGAAGGCCAAGTGTGCTCACAACACCAAGAATACTGATCATAGACAGGCATAGAGACTGTTCACCCTTCATTGGACACTTACCAGAGAACTGTTATATTCTAGCTGCCTCATTAATATGACACACTATGCCATCTTCCCTCACCCAGAAGGCTGGCAACTAAAGCAACAGCAATTGTCCATGAGATTTATAGTCCTTTGCTCTCAGGAAAGCAGAGTGGAAAATAAACCTTAAAAAAGTCACCCCTGGAGAGCATTAGCAGAGGACACACAGATAGATTAATTCTAAGAAGAAAATCTATTTGCTTTAAAGGGAACTAGAAAACATGAATCAAATGTATTATTCCTCCTAATTTTTCCCAGAGAAACAACTATATAAGCAAGGGCCAGCTATGTCAGTCCACTTCGCCTAGGAAACCAAAAGAGTTGGCGCTAAATCACAATGGGCTTGTTGGTGGCAAAGCTGTCCTGTAATTAAAGGTATCTGAGCCATGGTTGTTTTGTCAACAATTCTTAAAAAATCATCACCGATTTTATGGCACGTTCTTTCCACACTGCTCTGTCATGCAACATCTGTCCTGTGGGAAGTTCTATAGGACAAGCTTTATGAGTAGGTACTAGATTTACGGTGCTGGAAAAAGTGGAATTTGCTTTTCTCTCATGGAGAGTAAGCTGTCAGAAGAGAGATGAGAGCCACACTTTCAAGTCTAATTGTTTAGCTGCCTCTGCAACCAGAGCTGAATGTGCTACTGAAGTTTATCACAGGGATCGTGACTTCCATAGTCTGTTGGGAAAGGCATCCTTAAAGGAGTGACATTTGAGCCAAAATGGCTATAATGAGTGCCATTTGAACATATGAGGCATTTTGAATCATATTTTGGCATCGTCTGTCTCTAGAGTTCAGCTTCTCTATCAGATGAAGGTTGTATAGATTCAGGAAACAACATTCTAAGTCTTGGGTGTTTTCATTACTGGTTACATTTGGTAAATGCCTAATACATAGTTAAGTTTGTTTACATATTTGCATACTAGGTCATCAATGGCTAAAATGAGTCTCTCGGTTATTCTAAATACCCAAGCCTTGGAGCGGTCCAGATGAGAAGCTTTCCTAGTCTCCTGTCATCTACATCTTGGGCTTTGTTGAAACAATATGAACATAAATAATAGATAATGTAAAGTATTATTATAAGTGCTAAAATAGCCTAATGTGGTATAGTGGAAACATCAGTAATTAGGAAAATATTTCCTGAATTAAAAAGGGTTATATGTTGCATTGTATCCTACCATGCTATAAGCACCTCCCTCCATATTCTTTGTTTATTCCTTTCTTTGGCTGTAGATCTCTACATCTGGCTAACCCAGCCCAGATGCTGATTGTTCAGCTCTTTGGCCTCGCCTCCTCCATTCCTCCTCAGGTGCACACCCTATGACTGGAATCTCACCTTGTCTTCAGTACTCTCTTGAGCGCCCTTCACTGTCTGCTCGTTCTCTACCCCTTTCATCTCATCTCCGTCAGTGTCTTCACTCCATTCATTGTTCATCTTCATTGTGAATTTCAATCCTTTTACTTAAAGAATAGGGAACCCTCTAATCCTTCAGTATTCCCTAACTTGATTCCATGGTTCTTCATAACCCCACCTTGGCTGGTTCATCAGCATAAGCATCCCTTTGGGCTACATTGTACTTTCTCACTCTCCATCCATTGTATTTCCCAGAAAAGCATGGTCCTTTACAGATAACAGACCTTGGTCTCCACCTTTCAGCTCCTGAATAACTAACTGGAAAACATACATCTCTACCTGGCTACATTTTAAGTCTGTGAAAATAGGTTTCAAAAGGCAATGGAGAGCTGCCATTCCCAAAGCTCTCTATAACCTCTTCACACACATTTTCACATCCTTAGACTTCAAACAGGTGCCTCTGCCTAACCCAGTCTCTACCTTTACCTTGTGTCTCTTTGGAACCTAGCAAAAGATGGGGAGTTTGCCCAGAAAACATTTGAGGGGACAAAACACCGAAGGATCTGGTTGCTGTCTAACTTTTTCTGCAACCTACTAAAAATGGCCTGCTGTGCTATTGTGTTTATTTAACACAAGTCCAAACTTCTGTTAAATTAAATTTAAAATATTTCTGATTGCCAAGAGTGTGCTTTCCAGGCCCTGGTCTGCCTCCCCCACAGTCCCTTTGGTCCCTGCCTAAGACTATCCAGTGTATCTCCAGGATCTCCACATTCAGGGTAAGATCTTTCTTTTTTATTTTCTGATCAATTTATGTTTATTTGTTAGTGATTAGAATATAATAAAACTACTCTAAATTAAAATTATAAATGGATATAAGGAAGAGGAAAATTTGGAAAATGTCTATTGACCAAATACTAAAACAAATATTCTTACTCAGAGTGAAACAGTTTGGAAAACAGGTAAAACTAACCAAGATGTCATTGTAAGATACAGGGAACAAGCAACGATGGTGACATGTGTAAATGAATGTTTCTTTCTCACCCGCCACTTCCAAGTAACCAACAGAGGCTAAATATGAATTATAAATACTTGGCCAAAAGCTCAGGCTTATTACTAGCTAACTCTTACATTTGAATTAACCCATTTCTGTTAATCTACATATTGCCAACATGTGGCTTGTGGCTTTACCTGTCTTCTAGTATGTCTTGCTTCCTAGGCCACTGGCTGGCATCTCCTCTGACTCTACTCTTCTTCCTCCAAGAATTCTCTCTATATCAGCTGCCTCACCCAGTCCCTTCCTGCCCAGCTCTCGGTCAATCCGCTTTTTATTAACAATGAAAACAATACACATTTTAGTGTAAAAAGATTACTACACAGAGGCATGACAAGACACTTTATACAAACTGGAGTAACGAACAAGTGACCACTTATATAATATATGAAAAAATGTATTACAAATAAAGGTCAACATGGGTAAAATGAGCCATTTAGCTAAAACGAGCCATTTAGCAACTCTTAGGCATGAGAGTTTATGTGCTGTGAGTTGCCCTTCAGTGAGTCACTTCCTCATTTGGGGTGCTGATTATCTGTGTGCAAACAACAGTGGAGGCACATTTTCATTCATGTTTTTATTTATTTTGACTTTTTAGACTGAGAACAAATTTCTGATTCTGCCGCCTCAGTTGCTTAGTGCTTGGACCACAGGCATGCACAACTGCCCCTAGCTCAGATATCTGTAAGAGTGTATTGCAATAAGATCCTTCGCAACTGTAGTACCTCTGAGCATAGCTCATTATAAACCTTCATTCAACTAATCTGCCTCCAGTTACAAAATAGGCAGTGCAGAATGGAAACCCAAATTGCCTTTCTGTTTTAAATTCAGTTTCTGAAGAATGAAGAGTGCTGATATTTTTCCTGTAATTATGGACATGTAAGTAGCTGCCCATTAGTGACACAGTGGCGAGTCCAAGCTGATGGCTTAAATATAGGTTTCAGTCTACGACTCTAACAAGTAGTATTTGTTTATAGAGAAATCTGTAGTTAGCTACACGTAGAAATTACCTAAAATAGAAATCAAGTTGCTCACATAATTGCCTAAAGCATTAGGAAGTTGAAATATAATTGCTCTCTGCAAATATTTATACGTTAAAAATATTCGATTCAAAATGATGTTGCCATGTAATTGTTTTATTGTAGTAATCATTTTGCAGTAATATCCTCTTCTATACTGACCATAGAATTACTGCAATAGTTTAAAGTTCAAACTGAGCTCTGTCTACTTTTCAGGGCATTTGAAATATACACGTTTGTTATATGAAGGGAACCGGAACATGTAAGGCATCCGGACTCTTCCTTACACTGATTTCTGGGATTTAAAACCCATGTCTTCTGGATTTGTTTTCTTTGTTAGCATATGAATAGGTTCAGACAAGAATTTATATCTTATATATGTGTAATAGTTTTTAGGCAACAAAACCTGCTTAAGGAGGTAAATTGCTATTGTTTCAAAATGAATTGTTTTGAAGAAACATGGAGTTGGGTGTGAGTAAGGAGGATCTAGAAGAAATTAGGAAAGAGGGAAAAATATGATCAAACATATTGTATGAAAAATTAATATAAATATAAATTTTGTTTCATGTGCTTTATGGAAAAATAAATGTCAGACAAATTTGTCCACACATTGATATTACTATGGTATGAGTAACTTGGCACTAGATTTTAACACTAGATTTTAAAACTCTTTCATAGATTTCAATACATATAATAGTTATATCTTATTGCCGCACATCTAGAAGCTCAGTGTGGATGTTTTATGAATGTTGGAAATCTGTAGCTGTTAGCCATACCTTCCAATTGAAGGAAGCATTTCTGTGGAACTTCAGAATTTAGAGGCCCAGGTTCATGTTACATTGAAAGATAAAAGTGGATGCCTGATCCTCATGAATAGCATCTGTCCTAATTCTTTGTTTTTAGAATGTTTTGATTTATCTCCATGCTGTTCTTGCTAGACCTTGCAGGTCTATGAGTCAAGGTGATGAGGCTCGCTGACTGCCCCTCTCCCTCAACGTCATTTAGACAGGCACCTCTTCCCTACTGTATCATTGTGCAATTCCACAAAGTTATGTCCTGCCCTGAAGAACCTGTAATATAAAGATGATATGCAGTTAGCAAAGCTATGCTAGAGCAGGGTCTTGAACTAAGACTGACTTAATATAAAGAGAGGACAGTCCATTCGATCTGAATTCTTGGGAAGCTTCCTCTCCCAACACAGACCATCATAGCATATTTTTACTGTCAGTTCTTCCATCGAGAGGACCTCTCTGAGAGCTTATTTTTGGCTCTCAAAAGCCTTTTGACTGGCTAATATATATCAATAACTATTAACATTGAATACAAGTTAATAGATTCATAGGGCAACTGAACAATTCATAGTAACATTGGACTCTCTTAGGAAGTCCTTAAGGTGTACTTAATAGATGTGCCCACTTTGGGGAAAGGCAAGTAAGAATTGAAGGTGCTAAAGTTTTGTTTTTTGCTTTGTGGTCTTACACAACTATAAACTCACAGTGTCAAGAATAAAAGTCGCACCTTTTGTACCAAATGTGTTTTGGAAAAAACCTGACCCTGTTGATGTAATAGAGTGGGAAACAGCAGTTTACTTATGTTTTGCTAGATGGCATTGAAACTAAACTTCAGTTTGGCAGATACTCTTGGCCTTCAAGGGGACAGCTGTACATAATTCTCTATTGTACTGCAAAAAAAAAAATGTTGTTTTGCAAAAGCCAACATTTGCAAAGTTTGGATATAAATTATGGTGTTAATCTCCTGAGCATTCAGTGAGAATACACAGGGCATGTTCTATCAAAAACACTCTCTTTCACCTGTCTCAAGATCTGGAAGGGCAGGTGTTAGGCCAGTGTGCTTGCTTCAGAACTAAGTGTTTTTTCTTCATGCCACTAGCTTTGGGAGGCTCACTTAAGGGCAAGCATGTGTTCCCGCACTTGGACAGACAGCCTGATTTTAACAGTAATATCTGAATTTGCCTACAGTGAGGCTAAACTGAGGAGAACGTGCAAGCTCCATGAGAGGATTCAAACTTTGTGGGGGGTTAGTTTTGTTTAGTTTTATTTGTTTTGTTTTTGTCTTACTGAAACTCAGATACTAGGCTGCCTGTGTGCTTTAATCTCAGATGATGTGTTCTTAAGAAAATGCACTAGATAGAAAATTCAAAGTTGAAATGACTCTCTGCTCTAGAACTTGTCAAAAGATAGCTCGAAGTTCTGATGTTTTGGAGAGTAAAAATCAAAAAGATTTATCAAAATCTGTCACTGTCACTGTAGGCTTCTCTGGGTTCCAAAACTGTGTGAATACGATAATAACAAACAAAAGAATGGCTCAAAGAAATGCCTCTGAGAAAACCAAGCTGTGACTAGTGGAGTGGGCAAACCATGGGAAGACACTGGCCGCTGCCCTGAGACTTTCCTCTTGTACAATGTTCAGGAATACAAAGCAGGAGAAAAAGGTTCTCTTTAAGAAAACCTACACGCTGAACTGGAGAGGGAGGGGGAGAGGAGTGGGGGGAGGGGGAGAAGGGTTGGGAGGAGGGG
>NC_022017.1:9860996-9883434 GCF_000317375.1 Microtus ochrogaster
AAAGAAAGAAAGAAAGAAAAAAAATGAGTCTCACTCACAGAAGAGGCTGCAAAGGAGATGAGTCTTCATTCCGAATAAAGGAAGACATAGGTAAGGCAACAGATAACTCCTTGAGGAATCCTTTGGGAGTCTGAAACAGCTCTTTTCATCAACCTTTACATCTAAATATTGACGCTACAACAAATGCACAAATGCAAGTTTAAGCATTGTCACTAATTTTCACTGTGTAAAAGTTTTCAATAGAGCTTTAGAACAATAAAATTGTATATTTATCATTCATATAACACATTCCTTCATGACATAACTTATAAAGTGTGTAAGATGATTTTTCTTGTTGAATATAAAGATTGCATCTTTTCTAATAATCTGTGTAGTGATTTTTGGCCTCTTTAAAAATTTAATATATTCACATTTTTGCCTAAATATTCACAATACTTAATTACAAAGCATTTCCTTATTGATTTCGCATGTTTACATGATGTTATTTCCTAAATACTGAATTTAAAAAATGTTTTACACAGAGGTTAATATGAAGGATAACCTAAGTGCAGATACCTAACGCTGCATGAACATAAGAGACAGTTGTGTAGGTATTAAAAATTAAGTTATCACACTGGAGAAGAAAAATGGACTATACAAAATATAGATCAGCTTAGGCACTGTGTCTATAAAAAATGGCATTTCTTGGAGCTGGATAAATGACTCAGTGATTAAGAGCACAGGCTACTCCCATGAGACAGCTTGCAACTCTCTGTAACTTCAATCCCAGGGGATCTGACACCCTCTTCTGGCCTCCTAGGCACCAGGCATGCATGTGGTGCACAGATTACATGTAGGAAAAACATTCTCACACATAACACAAAAAAAATTTAAAAGAATGTCATTCCCTGGTCGATATAATTTTATTTACATTAATATTTATACTGATAATCACATTTAAATAAACATTTCATTGATGTATTAGGACAACCAAATACATGAAAAATGGTGATTATCTGAATCATTTAAAATCTATTCATCTCAAAAACTTAATAAATATACAAATTAATAATCATTAGTATACCCACATAAGCTGAAAAATTAATACTTCCCACAAGTTTAGTAAGTTTCTGTAAGTATTGTAGTAAATAGTGTAGCTTCTGGTTAGTTTATTGTTTTTACAGGCTTCATTTCATAGGCATTATTTCATAAACTCATGCAGAATCCATACATCCTAGCCGCTAGTTGGTTTTGTACTTCTCTGGTAATTTTTCTCCATGCATATTACAAAGATATTTTTGCTCTTAGGAGTGTTATATCTTCTATATTCATATAAACACTCTTTGTAAGAATCTTGCATTTAATTTTCTTGTTTGTAACATGCAATGGTATGTCACATAATAAGAGATTCTTCTAGTTTTGAAAAGTTGGCAGCTGGAGGATATTTTACTTTTGAACATGACCTATTCCCTTGACGTCTGCACTATCAGTGTTGTTCTAGATTTTCAAATTCATGACCAAATGAGCAGCTGCAGATTTTTCTGGACATCTTTTCAGGCACTAGGCACACTTTATAATTTTTTGCAGATGCCATTTTACTATGTTTTTTTGATTTTTTTTAGAAGGAATTAAAAACTGTATAAGAAAAACAGATTTAATTTACAGGAAACAGTACTGATGTTTTATATCTTATCCCAATTCCCAAATTTTATATTCTATAATCTATAATACTAAATCTCAAGATCAGAAAATTGGGAAAAATACAATCCTATAAGTCCCATGAGATGTTAACCTAATTATAACTCAGCAGTGTTTCTGCTACTGTATATTTTCAATTCTGGGATACAATCCAGAATTTGAGTTGGCATTTAGTTATATATCTTAATCTATTTCAGTTAGTGATAGTTCATTAGTATTTTCTTCTTCCTTTGAAGAGAAGTCATCAGTTATTTTGATAGAATGTCTCTGAATTTGGGTTTGTCTAGTGATCTCTCTCTTTCAGGTTGAGATTGTGTATATTTAGCACAAATACCGTAGAAGCGCTTCCTGCTTTGCTTAACTCTGTTCAGCATTAGGGAGGGTGTGTGGCATCTTAATCACTTGATTAAGGAGCTCTTTTCAGTATGCAATGAAATTATTTTAAAGTAGTTTCCATTTGTATTTCCTCTTAAGGTGTTTTCTTTCATAATAGAAGTTATGGGAGATATTCTGTGTCTCTTCAAAACTTTAGGCATTGATTTTACTGTATCAGTGAATTTTTTTTTTAACACTCTGCCCTAATGGCCCTTGCTGCATATTCGCAGAATGGGAACACCGAGTCTGAGGTGTGGACATTTATTGCCCCTCTGCTTTGGTGAATCAGACCAGCAACAGTTAGAACTGCCGTTTAGTGTAATGCTAAACATTTATTTCCTCCAAATATTAGGCACACTTAATTGGAATTTTATTTTTCTTTCATTAAGTACATAGAGACACAAGATATTCATTTTATTTTGTGGATTATAACAACTTCCACCTTAATTGTTTTGCTGCTCAAATTGCTTAAGTTTGGCCATTGAGAGTTCCTTCATGTTATCGTCTGTCTTTCCAGCACACCCCATCTAGTCTGCATTTTGTCCTCAACATTTTATTGTGCTTCATGATTTTCAAGGTTTTTTTTTTTTCTGTCTTGTCTTTGAAATGAACCTACCACTGCCCCAAGAAGCTCTGGTTTCTTTTCTTAGGGAAGACAACCAGAATCAACTTATCTTGCACTAGCTGACATTTTACATTAGTCTTGTATCACTTTTAGATCCATCTCACGCAGACGGAAGACACAGGTGGAATGCTGACTAGTATCACCCAAAAGATATTTCTGCCATTTCAGTCTTCCTCTTCATTTTTTCAATAATTATACAAGGCATAAAATGTATATATTTTATATGTGTGTTTATCTGAAACTATGTTGACAATCACCTGGCTGGGCTTCTTCTCTTCTACTCACCTAGCAATCATTTAGCATAAGAGAAGCTACTTCTCTGCTTCAGTTCAAGGCCATGGGTGACCAAAACCTGGAGTGAGGACTGACCTAATGGTGCACGGAGCAAATGTGAATACATCACAGTCCTGAGAACTAGCTTTTCTAAACCAATGCAATGAGTTCACAAGTGCTAAGGAACATGGAATTGTAGCATAACAAGCTGAGATCACTTAGAAGTAATTTGTTGTAGGATCTCCAAATGTATGAGTCAAGATTCATCTCCACATATATAAATTTATAAATTTTAGAAAATCTTACAAATATTAAGTGAATTTTACTTTATTTTCTTCTGTAAAGTAACTAATACTTTCTTTAAAAACATTTACATAACAGAAAATAATTAACAATTGTTTCTCATACCTTTTCTTTGTTTGTAGAGCATAGTTTCAAAAGTTGAGAGTTTGATTTATTGGGATGTTTATAAGTTTTATAAGCAAAATTCATGAAAGAACTATTCAATTCTAGTCCTATGTGCCTATAACTACACCTAAAGAATTTAAAGAATTTTTATGCGAGAAAATACCCTGCTTCTTAGAATTATTAAGGAATTAAGTGAAATATTGTGAGAAGTTATGTAAATTTAGAAGTCACAGGTGTATGAGGGGCTGGGCAGTGGCCAAGAATGTATACAGAGAATTTTCAAGGATGTCATCAGGTGATCTAAACACCGTCTAGACCAAAGAAGTATTTAAGTATTGGACTAACTACCAAAATTCTTCAGTAGCAAACATTTTTCCATTATTTGCAATTAAAAAATAGTGCTGAGTAAAAAGAATACTCTAAAAAGATGGTTGTTAAAGATGTAGAGCTCAATGAAAGTCAATAAAATAAAAAAATAAATTAAAAAAAAGAAAGCCTGAAAGAGCACACCAGTTTTTGTTTGTTTACTTGGGCAGGCTTTGCAACCTTCTCAAAGAGCAACTCTTCATGATTCTTGACTACAGCAGTTGCCTATTCATTGTCAGAACTTTCTCAGGCCCAGAGTTCTCCTCAGTGCTGCCTTGACTTCCTTGTTCCGTAAACTATAGATGATGGGGTTCAGCATGGATGTCACTGCTGTATAGAAGAGGGCCAAGAGTTTATCTATTCCTGGTGAGTGGCTAGCCTGGGGCCTCAAATAGGTGGCAGATGTTGAGCCATAGAAGAGTGTGACTACAAGTAAGTGTGAGGAACAGGTAGAGAGAGCTTTATGGCGTCCCTCAGGTGAAGGCATCACCAGCACTGCAATCAGAATCCGGACATAGGAAGAAATGATCAGTAAAAACGGGCTGAATATGCATAGTACTGCCGCCACAAAGACGGCAGCCTCGTTTTGGGATGTATCTCCACAGGCAAGTGCCAGGAGGGGTGGAAGGTCACAGAAGAAGTGGTCTATCTCACAGGGTCCACAGAAGTCCAAAGAAAAAATAAAATTGGTCTGTCCCAACCCTACTATGCATCCCATTCCCCATGAGACCATTGCCAAATGGGCACATACCCCACGACTCATTCGTGTTGTATAGTGGAGTGGGGAGCATATGGCCATGTAGCGGTCAAAAGCCATGGCTGCCAATAGACAGCACTCAGTTATTCCAAAGAATATGAAGAAAAACATCTGTGTGGCACAACCCTCCCGAGAGATCCCTCGGGACTCACTCACAAGACTCTGCAGCATCTTGGGTATGACAGAGCAAGTGTAGCCAATCTCCAGGAGAGACAAGTTGGCCAGGAAAAAGTACATGGGTGTGTGCAGGGCTGGACTGGTAAAGATGGCAAGGGCTATGAGTGCATTGCCTGTCAGTGATACCAAGAACATGAGGAGGATGAGGGTGAACAGGAGGAAGCACTCTCCAGGGACCTCAGAGAACTAGGCAAATGCAAAGCGTTTGACAGACAAGCTGTTCTCCTGCCACAGGGAGCAATTGACACTCATCTCCTGGAAGAGAGAAGAGCAAGTCATCAGAAGGATTCTTGCAGATGGGGGAAATTATCCAGACTGTCTCTCTTTTGCGCGCATGCGTGTATGTGTAATGCGTATAGTTATATATTTCAGATACCAATTTCAAATATTTTTTCTTGCTCAATCTTCATTATTTTTTTGTTTCTAACAAGGCTTGTTACTTAATCACTTGTTTTTCCTAGATTGGATTGGGGATCTGCCTGGTTTTGCTTCTCATACCCATTGTGATGGAATTCATATATATGTTGAATTTCCCAGTCTTTCATGGGCACCGGGGATATAATCTCAATTCCTGACAATTGTACGGCAAGAACACTGCTCACTGAACCATTTCTCCAGAACCACATTTTATTAATTTTAGAGTTGCAGTTAAATTAGAAATATGTTAGTTGAATTTAAAAAAAAATCAGAAAGTACCATTTACCCTCACAAGTTTTTCAAACCAAATCCTTTCCCTATTAATACTACTATATATTTTTCCAATATATTCTTGTTTGTCAGGCATTAAAGGCAAAATATTAACTGGGAAAGGTGAAATGTCCTTTACTCCCAAGCACTGGGGGGGCTAAGGTAAAAAGTCACGGTGAGTTCACTGCTAGCCTGGATTACAGAGTGATACTGAAATCACAAAGATAAGGTAGACTGATGATCGATTGCCCTTTAGCCTCCTTTAGTCTGTTGTCAACGCTAGCAAGCAAAGGTCTTTTCAAACTTATCTTTGTTTCCTCATTCTTGTCACCACTTGCTGTCACTTAACCATTTACTTGGTAAGAACTGAGCCTGACCATTTTGTACTCACTATTGTTGATATTCAGTTCCAACCACTAATAAGTTGTACTTTTCCTTAAGTAATACTATCTTAGTGGTGTAAAATTAAAATCAAATAATCATCCAGCAAACTAATCACTGCCAAATTGCATAAAACTAGGGCATATCCTTGTCACTGACCATGTAGATGAGGTGGTCAGAAAAGAGTCTTAAGAGCATAACCAAGAGCTGAAAAGGACCAGGCCTTCAGGGGCACCACCATTCATTATGTCAGATCTGTGTGAGAACCTCATCATGGCAGCTGGTTTTAGTGTTTTTTGGTTTTTTTTTTTCCATAGTATTTCCTATTTTTATCAGACTATGTTTGCTAAGGATATAAGAATAAAATTTGGTTCATGAAAATCTTTGAATCAGGTTGCTAAAAATTAATTTAAACAAAACAAAAGAAAAGATGACGCTGGGTCTTGCTATGTAGTCCAGGATGCTCTCAAAATCAGCTTCTCTGCTGTCCCCAACCCCTAACCCCAGCCACTGCCCAAGTTTTCAGAGTTCTGGGATTACAGGCAAGGGCCCAGGCAAAATTTGGCAGGAACCTTTATTTTACACGTTTCCTAAATGGATTTTAAATTTCAATTCTGTCAAACCACTCACATGTTTAGTAAACACAGTGTTCTCACAGGCTGGTACTTCCTTGATTCTTTACCTGATGAAAAGTTTAGTCCCAACACAGTTTTGTCCCCTGCTGGAATCTTCTTCCAATTACTATTTCTTTCCTCTGCTCCAGTTGGTAACACCCTCTAGTGTGGATGCTTTGGACTGCAATTATTTTGATAGTATTTACCTTTCTTGTAATGATTCCTTGCCATATTCTTCCAATTTATAACCTCAAAAGTAGGCACCATATGAGATTTTCCTTATTTACTCTTGTTTAGCAATACATCCAACCCCTTTACCCTTTGGGTAAATCCTCATGTGTAAACAAAAGAAGTTTAGTGTTTAACTCTGCTCTGGCTGCCTGTATATTCTGCCCATTATTGCATGTTATAGTCCCCAAACTTCAGTCTCACCCTTTTTGAAACTCTCAAGTGGAGGTGTTTTTCTCTAAATCTGACTATTATTATTTTTGAAATAGAGTATAGTAACAAACATGGCTTGGAAATCACCTTAAAGTCATAGACATCTAACTACTTCTGCCTTCTCTGAGTGCTTGGATTAAAGACATGCACCACCATGCCTGTGTCTGATTATCATTTATTAATGAGATATTCCTTAATATTCTGTGATTGCTTTGAGGTTTGGATTCTCTGACCCACAGTTTGAAATGTTATTTGTAGCATTTCTAAATATATCACAATTTCCCTGAAAAAGGCAATGCAGAAGACACCATTGCCCGCTTCTGTCCTCCTCTGCTTACTTGGTGTGGCCAAATATCATCAGGTCATGCTATGTTATATGTGTTTGATGATATCATGGTTTATTAACCCTGTTATTGGACCCCAGGGTATATTTAAAAATGTGGGTTTGGGGTTACCACATTTGTACCTCCAAACATGCTAGCTATAGTCTTACAAACACACCCTCATACACACAAACCCCCACACACGTCTACACTTCCATGAAGAGACGTACACAAATGCTTACCAAGTAGCACAATGGTTCAGAATATTGGGAGCCATGGTGTGTGAATTAAAACCTTAGTAAAGACCATGTTGTGTTAAAAAGAAAGTCACATTTGCACAAAGTGTCTGCTCTAAATTTGCTGGTTTCATAAAGGAAATTATGGTAACATATTCTACATTAGTGGCTCAGATGAAAATTCATAAAATTTAGTTTTTCAAATGCTCATTATTTATCAGCTTTCCAGGCAAGACCACATGTGTGCATATTCACGCAAGCAATCACAATAGATTCACTCAGGTATATGCAACCTTTCTGGGATGTTCACATCATGATACCTGATACTTATTGCCCATGATTACTTTCATCTCTGGTTCATGAGTTTTCTACCATCTGCCCCTGTGGAGAAAGGAAAAGTTAAAAAAAGTATATACACATGAATAAAAATGTCATCAGAATCCTACATCCTTGAGGAAAAAAATTGTAGGCTATTTTGAAATGCCCAGTTTGATATGCATTGATCTATGTAACAGTTCTGAAATGATAAGGTAGAGAAGAAGTGAACTTAGTTCTGTTGAGCAGAAGACAGAATCTGTGACCACATGGACCCTCAATGCACTCATCTCTTAAGAAAATGGCGGTTGTACTGAGGATACTGTTAGGATTCATTTGCACATATATTAAAACACTTGTAAGCATATTTTTAAATATAGTCTAAAGTCTATATTTCTTATGCAATATTAAAATTTGTATGAGGCGAAATGAACAAAATTAAGACAATGGTTTATTTGCCTATTTTTAAGGGTTTGACTTTGTATTTATTATGTTTTTAACTCAAAATATTTTCTTATGCATCCTGACTCCTTCTTAGCAATATTTTTTGTTATTGTACAGATCTTGTTTCTAGGGTTTGTTGTACCATCTGTCAGTTAAATATGCAGGTGTGTGTATACCTGTTAAATAGCTCCACATCTGGAAGGACCTACACATTTTCCTCAGCGACATAGATAGAGAGACAAATGGGAAAATGTAGCTGCAGAGAAGAATGTCTGAGTAGTTCTTAACTGGTAACTTCAGTACTGTCCTTTATAAATAGGCTCATCCCACTTAAACTGCAGCAACCAAGTGCAAGCATTTGCATTAGTGATAAGGTCAAAGGAGACTGGGGAAATGGAGGTGGTCCTTGTGGAGAAATAGATGGCAGCAATACTGGCAACCTAAGTGTTGTGCATACCTAATCATTTTATACTTTTAGTACTTATAGGACAAATGGAAAAAGTTATTGCAAAACTTCTGAGAATACTCAATTATTTTTAGTTGTCAAAGTTCAAAGACAACTAAAAATAATGGAGTATCAGAAGGTCTACAAATACCTTAAACATAATACCTGAAAAATGCTATTCTCTCTAGAAATAATAAAATTCTAAATCACACAAAGATAAGTGAAAATTTGAAATCAGTAAAAATTTCTCCCCTTATTATTTAAAATTATATTGAAAGGGGCAAATTCTGACTAAATTTTCTACTGTCCTTAGGTCTCCATCAACAGTTGACTTCATCACCAGGATGCTGAGATGGTGCAGTTTGAGATTCATACCAGAAGACTCCATTTTCATAATGACCCGTGGAAAGAGAATGATGTCTCATGTACTGCATGAGGACACATGCAGATCCTCATGTAGATCTTGGGGCTCCTCAGAGAGAAGGAAGCATCAGAATAGGCTGTCTCTAATGTCATATATTTTCTTATAGTAGAATTTCAAATTAATCAATTTGAACTGCTTCAACTTTAAGCTGAAAAAGATTTTTAACCAACTATGAATATATAGTAAAATATTCATTAAAATGCAGAACTGTCTGCCCTGAGAAGCCTCTTGTAGAGGCAGTCAGGGACATTGTATAACTACCCTCTGTAGTATCCAGTCTACAAACCACAATAACAGAATGAAACCATTCATATATATTAATGATACAATATGTTCCCTACCAATTATGAGTTCTGTTTTATACACAGATCTTCAATGTTATCCTGCTCCTGTGTGCAGTAACAGTATGCAATAAACACTGGCAGGGCTTAGAAGATTGAAAAAAAAAAAAAGAAAAGAAAACCTACACGCACTCTTTCGTTGGATGCTAAACTTTTTCCCATTGTCCTTTTGACTTTGCTGCTAGCAGGCAATCTGTTTGCTCAACCCTAGCACAACTTGCTCTTTCCTGGGTTTATTTACCTTACAAACTTAGGATGAGGAGTGGCTTTGTGGCATGGTATTTTCCAACCTGAAAGAGGCTCTGAGTTTGACCCCCGGCACTGCTAAAAATAATTCTTTTCAAATGTATGCTGTTGAGGATGTAACTTGGTGATAGAACACATGCCTGACATGCAGTAGGCCCTGACTTCAGTATCTGTGTGTATGTGTACAAGCATTTATATGTATGCATATATTATATTATCACAATACATATATGTATATATAACATTTGTGTCATATATACTCATGTGTATATGTCACGTGTGTGTATGTACGTGTGTGCATATACAAATACAATTTGAATCTAATGAAATCAGAGCAAGAGGAAAGGGGAATGGCTGTGCTGTGCTCTTACAGTAGAATTTATGCTCATTTCACTGAGGGTAAGTTTTTACACTTTATCTTTATAACCTTATGTCCTTGTCTGTCCCAGTTGGTTTTGACTTTAAATTTACTTTCAGGATTGACATTGTGCATTGTTTTCTGTTACCAATTCTGGATTGTTCTCTCATGGGATGGTGGGTTTGTTATCTACTTAATACATATAGAATCTCTACATATTTCAAAATACATATAAAATTACATATGTCATATTTAAAGCTCTAATTATATTTAGGATAGTTATAAAAGGAGAGATGTTGCTTTGAAGAAAGCCACTGAAATACTGATTATCTGACAGCTTAGTAGGAAAGGTCTAAGAACAGTCTAAAACTAAACTGTAGGCTCAAACAACAACTCGGAATATTTTGTGTTATGGGATATTAAAAGATTGGTGCAGCCCAGCTTTTACTCCAAGTATATAAATCTCAAAGAGGGGGCTGACAGACTCTCAGAACATACAAGGTTTCATGTCTATCAGACTTGGTTGAGTTCGATGTTTAGGTCAAGAAATTAGGATTCCTGTTATGTAAACACACAGACCTCTGCTGCTTCTGTTGGAGTTGGTCTGAACTAGCAGGTTGGAGTAATAAGCTATTAGAAGAGCGTAACATGAGGGCCGGCTTGTTGGGGTTTCTGTCCTGCCTGATACCCCACAGCCGGCAGGCCCCAAAGAAAATCACACAGAGTCTACATTAGGTTATAAACTGATTGGCCCATTAGCTGAGTCTTCTTTTATCTCTTGTAGCTTAAATTAACTCATTGTTCTCATCTATGTTAGTCACGTGGCTCAGTACCTTTTCCAGCAGGGCAGGTTACATCTTGCTTCTTAGTGGTCTGGGCAGGAATGGCGCAGGGAGCTTCCTGCTTCCCAAAATACTCCTGTTCTCTTTGTTCCACCTCTACTTCCTGTCTGGTTTACCTGCCTATACTTCCTGCCTGGCCAATCAGCGTTTATTCAAAATTATTATTATTCAAAACAGATTGACAGAATACAGACAATTCTCCCGCACCAGAAGAACACCTGCCTGGAAGTAAGATAGTGGTGAGGATGGTGTTGGGGTAGTGATGGGGTTGATAGACACTTGTACAGCCTGGAAGTAAGATAGTGGTGAGGATGGTGTTGGGGTAGTGATGGGGATGATGGACACTTGTACTGCCTGGAAGTAAGATAGTGGTGAGGATGGTGTTGGGGTACTGATGGGGATGATGGACACTTGTACTGCCTGGAAGTAAGATAGTGGTGAGGATGGTGTTGGGGTAGTGATGGGGATGATGGACACTTGTACTGCCTGGAAGTAAGATAGTGGTGAGGATGGTGTTGGGGTACTGATGGGGATGATGGACACTTGTACTGCCAGGTTGAGAGAAGACAGAAGCCTGACCAAACCATCTCACTGGTGATTCTCAGGTGTGCCACATAGTGCTATAGGTCAGTAGGAGTCAGTGCACAGCTCAGCAGAAACCATCCCCTTCTCTGTCTGAGGAAGCGACAGGCCTGACACATCCACTTAGTGACTGGGCTAGACTGAGACCAGAGGGACTGAGGGTCTATCACATGACTCGAAAGGGGCAGTAGAGTCTTTGGAGATGAAACGGTGTATGCCAAGGACCTGTGGAAAGGACAACATGGCACATCTGATGGATGACAAGGAGACCATTGTGCCTAGACCAGAGAGCCAGGGGAGTCTAGGTATGCTGAGTCATTTGGGGTTAATGGAAACCAGACTAAATTTATCATTAACATGTAAGTTAGAATCCACCAATCAAAGAAAACCTTAACCAGGGCAGGTTGTACATGGCCCAGGGGTTGTTTGGAAATATGTAAGGAGACTCCAAGGGAGAGCTGAGAGAGCAGGAAGAAGAGTTCAGCATCCCCTGGAGGAGAGACGGTGGGTCTGAAATGACAGAAGTTACTGTGTGATGAGCTCTGGTGCACCACGCACACTATGCCCTGTGCCTCGTGTGCTTGGTACAGGGCACCAAGGGAGAATTGTGTGCTTTGTCAAAACAAGTCCACATTTCTACATCTCTCAGTCCCATGATATTCAGCAAGGAAAACACGGGTGTCATAAGTTGTTGTCTAAGACTGGATCCACTGGACAACTAAAGCCATGACTCTGCTTACATTACCTCTGTGCTTAAGTCTCAGTCAGGTATGGGAAGGTGTCAGCACACTGTGCCACAAGTACAGCAAACCGAGACACTCACTACACACTTCCAAAGCACTCGGAACTAAAATTCACAAGAAGTTTGTATAATTCTCTCCTTGCCAGTGCTTGACTGAAATTAAATTCCCCTGCTTCAGTTATCATGGTAGCTTTGTCTCTTTAAGAACTGTCATCTTAACTATTTGAAAAGGGACCCATTAGCAGTAAGCACAAGGCTCAACTGCCATTGCTAACTGATTGCTTTGAATTATTTGCATTTTCCTCTGACTGTTATTGCACACTTTCGTAATATCAAGCAAGAAATAATGAGGAAAAGTGATGACTCCATCCATGAGCTTATGTCTGGGAAAAGAGGTAGACCATGAGCCAGACATATAAGTAACATATTTGTAGTGTATTAGATAAAACCTAGGGAAGCTAGCAAGAACATTTTTTTTTTAATTTTTACTGCATTTACTCTATGTGATCTTCTGGATAATATAGTAAAGTTGACAAGAAGCCAGCAAGCAAAGATCTGCACGTGGTGTCAATGTGTTGAGCATTCTGTAATGAATTTCTTTGAAAACAATATATAGTATTTTATCAAATGAGGAAAGCATACATGAAAAATGGATAGAAGATGAAAAAGTTGACATATTTGGTGATCGCACTTTTAAATATCCAAGAATTCAGAGTCCAGAGTGCTAAACGGGAGGCCTGCCCTTTTCCAAAGAGAAAGGAGGAGGCTGGATGGGGTGGGAAATAGGGGAGGTTTGGGGGGAGGAACTGGGAGGAGAGAAGGGAGGTTAAACTGTGATCAGACTGGGAAAATTAATGAGTTAACAAAAGAATCCAAGGATTGAGTGACATCATCAGCCCACGGAAAGGTGGTGAAAGAGCAGGAGTGTTCTCTCCGAAAGGAACAGAAAGGAAACACCCTTAAAACACCAGCACCTGTCAATTCAAATGTATCTGTCTTCTGCTGCCTCACAGGTGCAGACGGTCAAATCCATAATACATTTATATGCAACGTCATCTTACATTGTCACAAAGTGAGATCAGGTGGCTCCATTGCTTTATTTCTCAAATTCTAGTAAAAGTGTTGCATCAGCGTTTCGTGGTTGGTGGCTCAGTGACTAAGAGCCCTTCTTGCTTTCTCAGAGAAGCAGGGTCAATGGCCAGCAACCACACGGAAGCTCACGATTACATGTAACTCTGGCTCCAGGGGATCTGAAGTCCCCTTCTCACCTCCGTGGGCACTGCACACACATGGTGTACTGATATATGTACAGAGAAAATTACGCATGCACATAAAATAAATGATAATGTTAATCAATTGGGGCTGGAGAGATGGCTCAGTGGTTAAAAATGTTTAGTAATGTTCTCATGAGATAAAGAATGATGTAAAAGCTTTTTTAGTTGAAAAAAATATGAAAACACATAATGACTAATTTCAAAATAAGGCAATATAATAAATTCCCTGGTGATATTAGATAAGCATTCACCCATTTATAGATTTTTTGTTCTTTTTTTGTTTTACACATTCATAAAGTTTATGGAATTTAAATTATTTTTTGTGCCTAGAATTATTTCAAATTAAAAGGAACAGAAGAACTTGATCTGAAAGCAAACTGCTGGGAGGGCTTGTGGATCATGGAGTGCAGGAGCATGGGCTTGAGGACTGTGGGGTGCAGGAGATTGGGCTGGTGGATTGTGGGGTGCAGGAGAACACTCTGGAGAGAGAGACCTGGGCTCTAGGAACCACAGGTTCAGAGCCCCAGTATCTGGCTCTGTGCAGAGTTCTCTTGAGAAAGGAATAACTAGGTAGGACTGTGCTTTTCCTGTGGATGGTTACAGTGTTTTGTCCTGGCAAGCACTTCAATGCACACTTCCTCTTGGATTTACTAAGGTCTGTGCTTCAGAGACTCCCTCCCCCGCAACTGTGGAATTCTGTTGTCAGTCTTCCACATTGGTTACCTTCACCTTAGCTATGTAAATTTCTCTTCCAACTGCCTGTGATTCCAAGTCTGGCTTTTTAGTTGGGGACTTTATTTGAAGGCTGTTTTCTCATCTTTCCTCCCTCGCCTTTGCCTTACTGAAGTTGTTTTGCTCTCAGTTTCACCTCCTATGGACCAACACTTGCTCTTCCTATTTCTGTTACTCTTTGTAATCTGCTCTCATTTCCGAGTCCTTCGCGAGATGTCTCCGGGGCTGTGGTGTTGCCCTTTCTTGGGGGAGATGTGTTCTATCCTTCTGTGCTATGGTTGTGATTCTTGTTTATGAATTCACACCTGAACTCATTCCTTACATTTATTTACACCTGGGAAGTTTGATTCAGATTTTCAATTTAAGTTCACTTTTTTCCACCTGAGAACTGGGCATGTTCATCTTTGGCTTTGGCTTGAGGGCCCGCTGACAGGAGCTTGTGGTTGTGTCTCTGTGCTCTCCCCTCTGGGATTTCCACAGATGTTCACAGTGAGAGAGCAAGCCGGGCATGAGGAGAGCTCACCCTCGGACCGTGGGTGCATCCCTGTCTGTGTGCATTGCACTTTGAGTAGCAGCCTTCTGAGCACGCGTCACCTGTGTCTTCCTCCGTCTGCTGTCACCTCTCCTAGGCGGCAAGGACCACCTGCCCATTTCCTCCTGGCAGATCTTGGGATATGACAGAGAAATCGTAAAATCTGTTCTGTTCCCTATGTGGTTTTTCAGAAATGGAGTAGGGAGAGGAATTGGCAACATCACATACACTGTGGTTGCAGGAGTTTAGACATCTTTAAGTCTTGCCTGTTAGTCGTTGATGGTGATGTCTGTTGCTCTTGCTAGAATCTATGCTGTTATCATTTCTAATATCTAAACTTTAATCTACATTTTCAGTTTAGGAAATATGACAGGGCTAGGCATGGTGGTGTATACCTTTAAACCCAACATTTAGAGGCTGAGGCAGGTGGACCCCTGTGACTTCAAGGCCAGGCTGGTCTACATGACAAATTCCAAGCCAGCCAGGGCTACATAGTGAAACAGTGTCACAAAACAGAGAGAGAGAGAGAGAGAGAGAGAGAGAGAGAGAGAGAGAGAACACAAAGCTTGATAGAAAGGCACTAGGACTTCTTACATGTCCTTATATCAAGCTTTGTGTAAAAAAATATAGATTGCAAATATAGCTCAGGGTTAGAGATTGCCTACTTATCGTGGACAAGGCCCGAATGGACTCAGTCCTCTCAATTGCAAAATGATTTTTAAAAACTCAAAATTATTTTGATCATAAATAAACATTTGAATCATTGGCTTACAAGATTTTGTACTGAAATGAAATAAAATGATAGTTTGTGGAATAATAAATTTTTTATATAAAAGAAAAAATAAGAAATGTCCCTCCTAACCCATTGGAGAGTTCTTTCTTCCTTGAGTTATGTGCTGTTTTAGCAATAATGTAGAGTTGTAGCACCTTCTGTTCTCATGGTCACCTGCATTTGCTTCCCTTGTATGTTGAACCCACTGGAGTCTAAGTACCCCCAATATGACATTATTTCAGATATTATTGAGCAAAATGTTTTAATTAATATACAGTTGAAAATCTAGAAGTTGCTATAGATCTGAGTTGAAAAGAGTAACTTTTAATGTAGTTTGCTGTACAGTTGTAGGACTCCTAGTAATGACCTTCCCGAGGCTAGGGTGAGAACTTCTCATCCTACACGGATGATGCTGAAACACTTCGGATCTCACTGTAGTGTTTCAATAAAATGTGTAGATGTACACAAAGTTAGTCTATTTCCTCATCTGGCAAATACTTACTGATGTCTCCCAAAGACATCAATGACAAAATGACTGATGTCTCCCAATGACAAAATCATTTCGATTACTGATTTTTTTCCTTAGATCGAAGGAGATTGACAATAAATGTATGACAATGTAAGTAATTACCTGACTTGATTCAACTATATTCTCTAGTTTAACCACACACCACTTCAATGCATTCACTGATGTGAGGTTGACAATGCCAACTAATTGCTAACTTGTGCCTGCGTTGTGTGCCCTGAGTGGCAGACCTATTCACACTCTGCTAAGTCCTGAAGGCTATGCAGAACAATATATAAAAGGGAGAAATGAATAGATAAAACTCTAAAGACTGTCCCATTTACTACTCACGTCTAAACAGGACGAGCCAGGGCTACTTAAAGGCAGAGCTGTACTGTAGATTCTCCTCTTGCTTCTCAAATGCTCTTTGTTCACACAGCGGCCTCAGAGCCCTTCTTTATGAGATTCTACCTGGCTTCTTTCCCATCATATATAAGCGCTGCTGTGCTTTGAGCCTTGTAACAGAGTACAATAGGATTGCTCTGACCCTGATTTCTTATAGAAGAGCCCCAATAGGGCCGTCAGCACAGCTTCCACGGGTCACTTGGGGAATTAGCTTTCTCTACAAGGCAAGAGGGCAGTACCATTCACTTGGCTAAATTTGGTTTGGACATAAGACATTTCAGGCCATTTATTCAGACCACATGTCCTATCATTCTCTAATTGACACAGTATTCATGGTAATAATTTGCTCAAGTCTGAGACATAGAAAATGAAGCAATTTAAATTTCAAGGACTTATTGGCAGAGAGATAAATGGGCCATTTTATTTTTTAAAAGAAAATCCTTACAAAAGGCAGGAAATCAGAACATGACTTCTTGAGCTAGCATTCAAGATTATAATTGTGTTTAACAATTAGTGCAAATTCTTAAGTTTAAATTTTAATGGGTATTGGCATATTCCAAGGCACCAATACCAATGGAAAATATATTGCATACATGCTAAAAAAAAGTTGAAGCACGCGTTCAATTCATCACGCCTAATTAGGTGTACTGAATTATCAGCTTCTATTGTTGTGTTACCTCCCTTGATGGTATTGCCCACATGATAGAACACTGTCATGCTCTCAGTCATCTGTGGGTCTGCAAGTGATCAAGTTTTGAAAACAGAGAGATGCTAACGGGCTTCATGGTGAAGCAGGCACGGGAAACATCCCTTTCACAACACTGCGCCCATTGTGGCTCACCGCCATTGCCACACACAATACAGCAACAGGATGACCTATGGGGGTGTGCAGAAATCAGTGGGGGACCAGGAGCCTGGAAAATTGCGTACTTGAAGAATTAATGAACTATAATTCCGTAATACATTCTCACTCACATCTCACATCCTTCTCATTAATGGAGCTAAATTGGTTTTCCACAGACAGGGTACTTAAAAAAAAAATGCAATCATGCTTTTCCTCAGTTAAAAAAAAAAAAAGATGTTACCTGCTTTTGAGACTATGCTCATTCTGCCATGAAGCATGCCAGTAGGAAAGTTCTAAAGCAGCCCCGTGTTGTGTTACCTCAACGTGCTGGAGAGCCTTTATATTGGCAGTTACATGCCTGGCTAGAGACTGACTAATCCCCCAGTCCTCGTTCTTTAAGAAGGAAAACATCCTGGATTCAGAGAGTGCTTTATGATAGGGTAATAATCAAATCTTCTCTGAGTAGAATGAATATCTTTACCAAAATGTTTCACAGATGACAGTTTAATTAAGAATCAGAATACTTTAAATATAATATCATCATAAGTTTAAATATAATATCATCATAAGCTTCAGTTGCTGCACACTTACTATTTCTCTGGGTCCTAAGCCCTGAAAGGCCTTTGGAGGTGGTGCTCATGTTTTAATGACTTGAAAGTCCAACATTAAAATATCCTAAGAAATTGAAAGCAATTATCTACAAATTCAAATTAAGGTGCATTTTCATTGATTTGGCAGTGATTAGATTGACCGAAGAAACTAGCTCGCATCCTAGGCATGCTAGAGTTGCAATTCTCCAGTCACTGCTGTTGTAGGAAGCTGCACCAGTGTGTAAGGAGCACGCACAGGTACGGATGAGAGGCTGGCATGCGCTGTATCTCAGAAGCATGAGCCCGTGCAGCTTGTGCAAGTGAGATCCATCAGAAACTTTCATTAAGGTCTGACGGTGTTATCATGGACACCTCCCACAAATTCTTGCACTTAGCAATCAGTTTATCTTACTTTTCTTTCTCAGATATTGTCCTTGAAACATTAGAGTGATGAGATAATGGATTGGAGACGTGCAGAATGTAATACCTTACTGTCGATTAATCAGATCCAAAGGCATTTGCCCTCCTGTGCTTTATCTCTGTAATATTAAATCTCAGATCAAACTTCAGTCCGAACAGAACTAAAGTGTCTCAAATGTGAAAATAACACTATTACATAAAAACCAACACACAGGCTTTGTTAGTAAGTAAACCATAATTTGAAAATATTATATGAGGTTGTTCTCTCCCTAGGTAGCTTTTATTTTCTGCCATGAAATCATATTCATCTGCCCGCTTCACACATACTGACCCGCAATTCGTGCCATCAGCGACCAGCATGATATTTCTTTTGCAATCTTCTATCAAATCAAGTCATTTCCTTCTCCATCCGATTTTTATCACTAAATTTTTTTTGTGATTCCAGATTTGCCTGTCTAAGCAACCCAATCTATTTTCCTTTTTATTTCTGTGATTATTTATTCTTCAGGTTTTTGCTTAATTAGCCTGATACATCGATGAATATATAACTAATGTGATTTTATGGGTTGTTTCTGTGCATATTATCTGTGTACATTGTGTGCTTCCCTTTAAAACTTTGGAACGCCTGAATGTTGATGCTCTGCGGATCTTCCCAACGGTGTGCTAAGACAGAGTCCTCATCTGTCCTGTGCTCCAAGTGACGGTACCTCATAGATGTTGCAGACTCACTTGGAATCCAAGAATGCATAGCCAACGTGATGAGGTACAGGACAGTGAGCCTTTCCACATTAGAGCAGAAATCAAGAAAGGAAAAGCCTAACAATAAATGCAATATGAGTATTGTCATATAATAACGGTAATGCCCACCCCAGTCTCCTATGTTCAAGTTCACACGGGCCCTCTTCATGCCCTGTTTGCTTTGCTTTTTCCTTACTGTGTCCCATCTTAGGTTCTCATGGCCCTAAGTCTTCCTAAAAGAATTCTGAGTTGATTGTAGTTCCCATTCTTATTTTAAGAACAATTGTTTGGTCTTGTTTTTTAGCATGAAAACCTGGTTCAAGAGGCTGGAGAGTTCAGTGGTTAAGGGCACTTGCTGTTTTGATCCTGCTACTTCAGCACATCAATAGTAACCCTGCTTTAGACTGTCATATTTTTTATCAAAAGTAATTTTTTATGACTACTGACAATTATATTTAGAAAGTTTCACCTAGCAATCATCCAACAGCCTTGCAAGAAGGTACAGTGAGAAAGCGTAACAACCCAAATTCAATCCCCAAGGTCTACATGGTGGATGGAGAGAACCAAATCATCACATATACATGCGCAAGTGTGCATGCGCACGCACACACACACAAATGCTAAATAAATGATATGATAAAATAGTAATAATCCTAGCATTTTAGAGTCTGGCAGCAAATTGTCATTTCTCTTCATTTTATATTTGTGACACTAACTTTTTCTTAATTTTACTTTGTCAGCTTATTTATCAAGTCAAAAGTAGCAAAGGTCCTCTCTGCCAGAGGGTGTCAATAAGCTGACAGTTCTGCATTTTCAATGAGAATTAATATTTATAATGTTGGCTTCAGGGTACTGTAAGATTCTTTCAAAGCAGTAAGAAAGATTGAGTTATGTTCAACACAGTTTTAATAGCTAATAGGTTTTCTTATCTTGTAGTTACTTGGCCTCATATCTTTGAATGGTATTTATAATGGTCTACTAAATTATGCTCCCTCTTCGGCTTATGGGGCCATTCTTTCCCATAACAGGATAGATGGACAATAACTTATAGGTACTAATATTAGTAAATTATGTGTTTTTTTAAATAAAGCACAGTTAAAGAAGTGAACTCTGTTTTGAATTTAGGACTTAGAATTCTGCTGAGAGAAGAGGCAGGATAAAAAAAAAATTCCACCCTTGATTTTCTTCTTCTTTCTAAGGCCTCATTTTTAACCTTCTTTCTTGAACATGGAAGAACAAAAGGATTTGTTTTCGCCCATGTTTCATGCAGCTAGAAATAGTGATAGTGAAATGGTATTAAAGTTTAATCACTTATCCGTCTTGTGTTTCACACCATCAGTCTTGCTCTCTTTACCAGACCCATTTCTGCAGCATATAAATAAGATCAAGTTTTCTTACTCAAAGTTTCTGAAATTCTTGCTTTGCTTTAAAAAAAATGCCAACGTGACCTTCCCCTTTCTTTATGATAAAGCTTATCTTCATAGCATGGGGCCGTTCTCAACAGTGATGGGTTTATTATGACGTGTTAAAGATGTGTAGACTGTGTTCTGCTCACACTCACCCCATGTCACCCTCTTGTCCACTGCCTATTCTACTGGTCACTTTCTTCTTCCCAACACGTCCTCAAATTTTCCGAGGATTTTGTTTTGTTTTGGCCAAAGTGTCCTCATATTCCTTTGGAGAACATGCTGAAAGTAATGGAACTTTCTTCCAATAAAACCTCCTTCCCATAGGTTCTATCCCTTTCACCAATACCAAATCTGGGAACCAGTCAACTTAGTTAGGGTTGCTTACATTAACGTGGGTGCCTTTAAGGATTCTTCACAGGAGCATAAGAGATTAACTTCAGGAGTGTGGATGACATAGCACTGGAAACAGCACTGAAGAAAATGTCTCACCATCATCTAGCAATGATTACTATCATTCCTTAAAGAGGAATGGGACCTCATAAGCCTTATCTGCCCAATCAGCTATTAACAACATACAAGCCGCCTGGGTCCAGAGAGTCTCATGAGGCAGATATCCCATTGTTGAGGGTTCAAGAGTGCAATAGCCATGAGCTATTGAAGACCGTGTTTCCCAACACTTATCTGTTCCTTTGACTCTGTCATCTCATAGCTTCCAGGTACCCAGAGAATCCCCATTTTCCTTTGGAGAACATGCTGAAAACAGAACTTTCTTCCAATAGAAATTCCCTTCAGAGGTCCTATCTCTTCCACCAGCACCAAGGGTAGGAACCAGGTCTTGAACATATGATCCTTTGGAGGACAGTCAGTATCCAAACTGTAGCAACCTGCCACACCGAATCACTCCCCTTCTACCATTGTTATCGCCCCTGTCTGTGCTAAGCATTCCTGATTAAATGATTTGTGCTGTTTGTTCAGTCAGACTAGATGTCACTGGGCCTATATCGCCATTCTGGTATTGTCCACACTTCCATAAGGACTGTTATGATCCTTACAAACCTTACTTTTAGTGACTTGTTAATGTGTATACTGTCTAAATGAGCTTCTGCCATGTTGATTCTCAGCTAAGCTAATACCTTTAACTTTCTAAGATTGTCTTCTGGGTGCATCCTTCAGAATTTGTCCTTCCCATATATTGTTCTCAGATCTTGATCTCACATACTCTTTTTCCTGACAAGAGCAAGCTCTGCCTGCTCTACTGCCATCTCAAGATTTCATGCCAGTTCCTCTGGGTAAGCCCCTTCTTTTCTAGGATGGAAAATCTTCTGCACCCATAATGGTCCTGATTTGGTGTTTGGAATTGATTAGACTTTTCCAATATTTCAATTGAATGCACAAATCCTGGAGTAAGCTAATCTTTCAACAGTGCAGATTGGTACTTGGTGACTGATGTGTTCCATGGAGTGTACCTGTGGCAGTATGTACCCAGAGGATGTTCACCTGAACCCTGAGAACCTCAACTTAACCCCCAAACCGTCAGCGTCTGATGCTTAGACACTTTCTTTACTCAGTTCCCCTCTGGTAAACTGAGGTATTCAGGTGGTGAGTTTCCAGGCAGATCTACTGATGTTTTTATCTCCTGCTTAGATAATATGTCAGAAACTCAGTCTTACGGAACAACAGTTCTCAACCTTCCTAATGCTGTGACCCTGTAAGACAGTAATAATTCATAACTTTATTTCATTACTACTTCATAACTGTAATTTTGCGACTGTTAGGAATCATAATGTGAATATCTCATATGCAGGATGTCTAATATGTTGCCCCTGAGGGGTCACGATTCATGGGTTGAGAACCACTGATATAGAATCACACCACACAACAGGCCAGCAGTGAGCTTTCTGAATAGGGAATGGGTTCCCATCCTGAGCCTCCTGTCGCACTGACCCCTCCATTGTTTAATAAAGTGAGTCTGAGCTCCTAATGATATACTTTTGGGCACCAATAACTCCATGTGCAGACAAGAAAAAAGGGCATTTCCCAAACCCAGTATTCACCTTTTAGTCTGGCCTAGGTCTCCTCCTTTCTCAATGCCTATTCCACAATAAGATTACGAGTGCTGCCTGCCAAACATTAGGGCA
>NC_022017.1:9885164-9894952 GCF_000317375.1 Microtus ochrogaster
GTGACAAGAGCTCAGACCCCTGTGCCCACCCCCCAACTCCATACCCTATATAAGTTGTACCCCATCTCTAATAAACTGAGGCTTCGACAGGAAAAAAAAAATAAAGTGAGTCTGAGATTTAGGGTAACTTCATGGTTGCTGTCATTTAATCTCAGATTCTGACGTCCACTCTCCACTGAGGTGGAATGGATGGTGATTCCGTGAGGGGGGCTGGATGAGGGACTATCCAGTGCAATCTTTGAAATGTATGATCCAGCCAGCTGGGGAACCCGGCTGATGAATATTAGGGAAGCCCACAGACACTAGTATTGCTCATTTGCTCAATTTTTGTTACCAACAATATAAAAGATCAAAGATTCCTAAGAGATGTTCTCCATTTGGAAAGCTTGAGCTAGAAGAAAGGGTTGGTAGAAACATAGCGAAGTATCTCTAAAACGACTAAGTCATGCTAGGAGACACAGAGTAACCTGTGGAGGAAGGAGATGGTGAAAACAGACCTACCTTGTACCAAGTCTAACCTTCAGCCTTCACAAAACTGTGCACTAATCCACAACAAGGTTCATTGATTTCCAGAGTTTTGAGCAGCCTGCTACCCACCATCCTCAGCCGCTTCTGACGTGGCTGCCACAGACCCTATGGTGGGTTTTTATTTTTAGCAGCTTCTGGTAGGTTCTATACTGACTAGCCTGAGAGTTCCTCCTCATTAGGGGCAACAGGTCCCTCCCCCCAGCATGAAGGTTCCTTATCCATACATAACCTGTGCCTCTGAACCTGTGTTCTTCCAAAATTTATCCTTCTTGCTGTGTGGCTACAATTCTGTTCCCCTTGAAAGTAACTCCCTGCTACAGCACTTAAGTTCCTAGACTCACAGGGTTTGGCCTGGCCTCACACATTTCTTTTTTTGCTCCCCCCTATTTTATAACAATGGACTAATTTTGTCTCCTATTTGAAGGATTAGCTGTCATGTCTGGGTACTGTTTGGTTATTAGCATCATATACCAGTCAAGTGACTAGCAGACAACCTCTGAGTGAGACACATGCCTCAGACTGAGAATGTAGGACGAGTTTCTTATCGACTGTTTAAGGACTCTCCTGATCTGAGATTGGCATTCAGTGAACTCCACATGAAGTATACATTTAGACAGGTTTCCTGTGTTACATGTATGAAGCCATCACCAAATGGAAGTTCTCCGCTCTTCCTCCGGCTCTCTCCTCTCCCCGCTAGTGAACTCCTTGTTTGTTTTCTAAGGGCATGTGTGTTAGGTCACTCTCTCAGTGCCATGACTAAATGCCTCACAAGGAACAATGTAAGAGAGGAAAGTTTGATCACGGGGACAGGATCCATCACAGCTTGCAAAGCATGGCAGCGTGGGCATCAGGTGACTGGTCACTCCGCACACACAGCCGGGTAGCAGGGAGTGATGAACGCTGGCACTCATTGCTCTTCCAGCTTCCTCTCTCCTTCTTATTCAGTCCTTGACCCCAGCCCACATGATGCTGATGCTCACATTACGACATGTCCAGACATTTGTCTTACTAGGGTTCTTCTCTCTCCTGTCAAGCTGACAGTCAATATTGATCATCACAGTATGTTACATGCATTCCTTATAGTTGTATCTAAAGATACGTAAATGTATACATTTGCACATATACATATATATGGTACATACATAAAGAACATAAATGGTGTGTATTTTACTGTTTTTTATTTTATATTTTACTTACGCTAACTAGGGTATCGATTATTAGGTTGTTTAGAAAAAGTATGCAGGAGGATATCTGAACAAAATGCCACCTGCTGTCTGAAGTCTGCCATCTCTTGTTAGTACTTCGTGTGTGTGTGTGTGTGTGTATACATATATACATATACATATATATATGCATGTGTGAGTGTCTATGGGATGCATGCTCATCATTACAGGTGCACATATATACATGTGTGCCCGTGCATATGGAGATGGGAGTCTGATATCAGAGGATTTTCCTCAACTGCACCCCATCTTTTTTGAGACAATATCTCTCACTGATCTGATGCTTATTGATTTGACTAGACTGGCTAGCCCATGAGCTTCAGGGAGTCACTTTCTCCACTGCCACAACCACAGTGCCAAAGTCACAGGAGTGCATCACCAAGGCCAGCTTTTTCTGTGGGCACTGGGGACCCAAACTCATTGGTGCTTCGCCTACCGAGCAGTCTGGCTCCTTTATTCATACTTCTTGCTATGTGACCAATGTGGCATCATAAATGAGCGAGACTCACATGTATAAATTAGTGAAGACACCAGGTATTGTATGTGTGTGTGCATACACCCACAAACAGATGTACATGCACGCATAAACTATTTTACTTACAAAAATTAGCCCTCTCTTCCCTTTAAAGCTCCTGAGGTCTCTAATCTTACACAGGCCTCTGCATTGCCCTCCATGCTCTTACTTTATAATTTACTTTACAAAATATGTGGCTTATTAAAGCATTCATTGTCTATAGGGATGTTAATCATTACATTTTACTTATTTGAAGAAATTGTCAAGGTGGTTCTATTTTGAGCTTTTTATTTTAGGGAAGAAATGAATTTTAAATCCTTAGTGAGGTGGAAGTTTGGGGTTTATTTTTAACAAGGGTTCCTGTTTGTGGTTATGAAGTCAGACAGCAGCAAAAGCCAGCTGTTGTTCTCCAGGAAACCTGCCTTCCTGGGGTCAAAGGGTATATTAGGTCATGAATCAACTTGGGAGATTGAGGTGAAGAAACTCATTTATAGGAAATGTTCACCTTTAAGCAATTCTCCCTGGTCCAATTGAAATGGGGGAGATAAATAGAGTAGATAATAGAAGCTGATCAAATAAAATCTCAGAGATGAGAATCCAAAATTATAGGTCACGTTTTATGGCACAGTAGGGATTTTTGACCTATGGCAAAATAAAACTTGAAGGTCACAGCAATAACTTTAAGTCATGAGAGAAAGAGAGATCAAGGTCACTATTCCCCATGTGGTGGTTGGGGTGGTTCCTTCAGAGCGTAAGCATGTGCTCCTGTTCATTTTCATATATTCAGATAGCCTTATAGTGTATGAAAAATACCTGTCAATCACCTTCTTTGTGGATAACTACATATAATATAAGGAGATCTGGCATAATAGCAATGACTACACGTATAATTTGTTCCCCTAAAACCAGAAAATATAACACCCACTTGTAACATTTCTGCAATAATAATCTTCATTGCAAAGGGACTTGTATTTGAAATTTTCTAGATGTTGTTAACCTGAGTACAGAAAATGCTACCTGAATACAGAAAATGCTCAGGACACCATTCAGAAAAAGGTAGCTGGCCAAAGGAAATACAGGGAAGCTTCAGAATGCTTTGGAGGCTTGGGAACCTATCTAGAAGATGATATGTGATTTAAATTTTAGGGCTCTATATATGGTCACAAATGGTCTGTAAGGGACAATATATGGTGTATAAAGCATCTGCTTAAAGAAGCAAGAGACATGGAAAATGTGAAGTAAACAACCAAGTTTAATTGATTTTTTTATGTTGTTGTGGCGCTCTGCAGCGCAGATCGGATTTGGACTTGCTCTGTAGACCAGGCAGACCTCATTCATACACGCAAGTTTCATTCTCACAAGTGTTGAGATTACAGATGTGTGTCAGCATGCCCAATTAGCTTCTTGATAACATCAACCTTTGGGGAGATTCCTATTTTATAATTGAAAATGTCAACTTATGTGAAATAAGAAAACTGCCTAAATTGAGTAGTGACAAGATGATGTGAAGATAATCCGTGGGAGCATCACCAAGCTGTTCAGCCCAGACGCTGCAAACAGCACCGTACAGCAGCATCCCCAGCTGTACCAGGAGCCCCAGTGTTTCCCGAAGATGTCTTCCCCAGGATGCTTACCTAAAGATGCTTACCTGTGTGCTTCACTCTTCTCCGGGCCCTTTCTCCCTGAGGGTCATCTGGTCGCACTGCTTTAAGGCAGTATGTTATCTAATGAGCATCCAGAGTTCTTGCTTTTATTTCCTTCTTGGTTTGTGCCTTGCGATTAAAAAAGCAGCCCCTGTGGGTTCTTCCAGTTTTGACTGGGCACAGATCCATCCGCACTGCCTTCAGACAGTCTTCTGGATGCCCTCCAGGCTTGCTATCCTCTCCTCAAACTCCTCTCACGTTTCAGGGCACTGCTAGGCACTATACCCACTTAGGATTATGTCTTCAAACTTTCCAGGCTCTGATGCTGCTTTGATAGTGGGTAACTCTTGTCTTCTTTGTATGAGCTGGAACTGATATTGACAGAGAGGAGGCACTCAGGAGAGGAGAAAGCCATAGATAAAAGACATAAGCATGACGATTATAATAGGGATGAAAATCCCTATATAAAGGTTTGGCCTCTTTCTAAGCTCCAAGTCTCTTGGTCAGGATCCATATTCTCTTTACCCAAGGTCTAATAAATAAGAAGGTCTTAGGGAAATTTGTTGCAGGAATTGATTGATAAATGTGGATGTGAACATATATAAATTATGTATGTCGGTTAATTTCTAATAGTAACGTCCATTTTCATAGCCGGGCAGTGGTGGCACATGCCTTTAATCCCAGCACTCGGGAGGCAGAGGCAGGTGGATCTCTGTGAGTTCAAGGCCAGTCTGGTCTGCAGAGTGAGTGCCAGGACAGGCTCCAAAGCTACATAGAAAAGTCCCGTCTTAAAAAAATATATACCATGCATTTTCAAGGGAAAGAAATCAGAAATCGGGCACACAACAAACAGTACTTGGGTTTTCAATTCATTGTATACAGGAAAAATAAACTGGATGTTTATGTAGGGATGTAGCACAGAGTGAGTTAGGGTAATATCTTAACCACTTTGGTGAAGGAAGACTGCATGTAAAAAACAGCATGTGTTTAATCTAATATATCATGATGGGTTTGTGGGTAAGTCTAAAGTCTCTACCTGTGAAAACATGTCCATCATCAAGGTTCAAGTCATAAAATGTACTCCCCTAAATTTTCTTTATTATTTTAATTGTACTTATTTAGGAGGGGGTTCCTGTGTTAGAACACCTGAGATGAATCAGTTTTAAGGGCAGAAGTTAGTAATTTAGCTCAGGATCTCACAGCTGTTGGTGCACGGTTAGCCCAGTCACATCCCTACTTAGAGTAAGGTAGAATACCAAGAGGGCGTTACTGTGTGGTAGAAGAGGCTGCTCACCTCAGGGTGGCCGTAAAGCAAGGGAACAGAGAGGAAAGAGCTTTGATCTCAGTTTGCCCTTTGGCAGCCTGTTTCCCCTAAGTGAGCTCCAAGACTGAACATCCTGCAGTCTGTCAATAACACCATAGGGCTGACAACCATTCCTTTAGCTTTTAGAGAACACTTTAAATCTAAATTGTAGCAATATCATCTATCCTTTAGAAACCCTGAGTGTACACTAGAGAGTGTCACTGGGCGAGCCACTGTGCAGCGGAGTTCCAGAATGAACCTGTCGCCGTCACCTCCTATTCTCCCTTCCCCTCAATCCCTGCCAGGCCCTGCTCTGCTCTGCTCCTATGAATTTGATTGCTGTGGTTGCCACAGGTGAAACCATGCAGTATTTTCTTCCTACCCTCCCACCCTGTCAATATTGTTTACAGACAGCTGGATTTCCTTTTCTCTCCACAATTCCCTTTCCTAGCACAATTTCTTCCCAACCAGCTATTTAGGTTGCTTCCACACTTTGCTGAAATCAGTGTGAAATGAAGCAGGGTACAGATATCTCTTAGATATACTAACCTCGGTTCTGTTGACGAGATATCTAGAAATGACATTTATTGATCATAAACTATTTTTTACTTTCAAAATCTTAAGACTTCTTTTACTTGAAATTCTCTATATTTTTGTGTGGTTTTGGTTGGGAGCAATCACTTGACATGAGTCCTGGGACCCAAACTCAGGGCCCCTGCAAGAACAGCAATTCATATTAATTTATGAGCCATCTCTTCAACCCCTAATCGTGTGTGTGTGTGTGTGTGTGTGTGTGTATGTGTGTGTGTGTGCTCTCCACACTATTTTCTGTGATGGTTATATCAATCTACATGCTTATCTACTAACCCAAAGTCTTATATTCTACTTTTGCCAACATTTGTTATTTTTGAAATTTTATATTACACTTAAATATGTATTTGTATATATGTATACATGTGGAAGACAACATGGCAAAGCCAGTTCTCTCATCCCAATATATCCTTGGGTTGAGTTGAAGCTTGGCCATGGGAACTTTTAACCTCTGAGCAAACTTTAAAGCCCTGGTTTTCACTGACATATTTCCCAGTGAAGGAGAAAGAGATTTCTGTGACCTATTACCAAGCAATGTCTGCCACAGATGGTTGCAATACAGTTTCCTCATAAGCCTATAGACTGCTGATGGGTACTTGGACTCTGCTTTCTTCATTGTGCAAGAAAGTAACTGTGAGAGTAAGACTTGGCAGACATCACTGATTCCCCACCTGTAGGAGAGCTCACTCTTCTATTGCCGAGTTCCTTTCATCCTCAGGACTAGGGAGGAAAGACTGACTGAGGTCACCACCCCAGAGCAAGGCGAACATGGCACTGGGTCCTAAGTGGTAAGAATTTAACCAAATAGTTTTCGGCTTGTGTTCATCTTCCATGGGAAGTCAGAAGCATGGTGACTTAACTTATATCCCACCGCTCCTTTGTGCTTTGTGTCTGAAACTGTTTCAGTCACTCCAGAGGGCAAATTTAATAATTATTTACTGCTCAAGTCCTAGATTTAAATTTAAAATCTATTATTGCTAATATAGCTCTGAAACAGGGTGCTGGTTAAGTTAAAATAACTTGATAGGGATCAATGTACATCGTATTCAGGAGCTTAATTCTTCAAGCTGGCCTCTCTGGAATTTTCTCTTGGATGTTTAAAATCCAAAAGTCCTTCTTATCTTGTGCTTGTCACTGCCTGCCATGTTTAAAAGTTGAACACTGCTATTATAGTCTTTAAATCCGTTCTGAGTGGCTTAGGAAGAAGAAAGACAGTTCCTTAAATGACTGCCTTTGGTTAAGGGCCTTCATTTGCGATGGAACTTCCATCCAGGACCCCACAGGCCTCTTGCTGATGACCCAGCTCTGAGTGCTGATGGAGATTTCATCAGAGTGCAAATGACATGGGAGCTGCTTGTCACAAGCTTATGTCCCTGAAGCAGAGGAACTCCGATCCGAGTGGCACAGGATATGAATCTTCTCCAGCTTCATGTGCAGACACTGCGACCAGCAGGCACTCAACACACTGGTAACTCCATAGAGCACAGCAGAGTTGGAGCCCAGAGAACCCGAGATGGCCTACTGGCTAGGAGGACCTGAGAAGAGGCTTGAGATGCATTGGGAGAAGGAACTGCATGTTTCCTAAAGAAGGAGCATCCTGTGCAGGAAATGGAGAGAGCCTTCAGCTCACAGCTCAGGGTCTATGGCTCATGTTCTGAGGCAGCCAGGCTGTCTGTCTGCTTGAGAATCATGCAAGGCTACACAGAACCTGCTCTTCCAATCACCCCAACTTTATTTATGAATTCTAACATGCTTTTTATTTTTTTCAATAATAAAAGCAATATGTATTTAATTTTAGAAAATGTATAAGATGAAGAAAAATACACAAAATATGATATAATTAAATGTAATGCAACTGATTGGACAAATGGTTTATTCATGAGTAAATTATTTATTTGCAGACTGGAATAATATTCTATTCATAATTTTGACCCAGTTTTTTGCAAGATAATTATTTCAAGAATGTTTTCATGTCATTTGGAATTTTCAAAATTGCCACTTTAAGGAGATATATATAACATTTTTCCTTATCCATGTGCCATAGTTTTACATTTTGGTCATATCTTATGGGTTAGTAGCTTAATAAGGAGCCAGGAAGATAGTCTGGATAAAATCAAGCTTCCAAATACTTCATCTTGCTTACCAATGCTGGGAATGGGGACAGTTTCTACACTGTCTCTCTGCAGTGTCAGCTTCTACCTCTGAGCAGGACAGAGTCCACAGAAACAACTTCTGCCACATCGAGCTATAACATTGTGACAATCTGTTTATATGGAGGTGGTTTGTATTCTCCGTCCTTCTGTATATTACCTCTTATCAAAATATAAAACTCATGTATAAAATAGGATATATATGTAAATACATAATCTACATTATAAGTATATAATATATAATGTATATAAATAAAAATATGTATGAATGATGTCTATAAATTAGATGCAAAGTCAATAACAATCCCTAGCAGTTAACATTTAAGCAACTGTCAGCTACTTTTTCTCCTCCTTTTATTGTATCGGATAACCACAGAAATGTGAACTAAAGGATCTCATTTTTTTTTTTAAGATACATTAGCCAAATACAGAATTTAGCTGGGTCTGTGACATCAAACGCTAAGGTCTGGAAGCCCTTTGATCTAGCATTTGGGTTGTGGTAGCAATGAAACTGGATTGCACAACTATCCAATTGATCTGAAGAAACAGGACGTTAAAGTGAACACAAAATATAATTAGTCATTTGCGCAAGTGACCCCTCGTTGACATAATCAGGCAGCCACCATCACTCAGTCTGGTTGAGAGCTTGGAGAGTAGCATTGAAGAGTAATTCCACTTTTAAAAACCTATAGGCACTTGCACTTAAGTATAACTCTTAAGGAGATGGTGTTTTGCACAGTAGCTTTCTCGTTGGTGTTTTCCCTTCAGTTGTCTGTGTGGAAGAGATGAAATGTTTTGTTCATTGCTGAAAACCCCGTATCAAGTTAATGGTGCTTCAGCGTAGCTGGAAGCATGATTATAATAAAGTGGTCCGGAAGCAGACAGTCTATCAGGTAGATGACACTGTCTCAAAGCCAACACAAGCCGTTTCTCAGTGCGTTTCACGGCTAAGATCAGTTCTGAAGCTCTCTCGGACATCTTGTTCAGATGTATGGAGACAGCAGCCCTTCGTCTCTCTGTTTGCTATGAGCCTGTTTCCCTCAAGCAGGTATTGCTTTCCATATAGAGTTGTCAGCTGGTTTGCAAATAAATACAGAGTAGTGATCTAGGCTGTCATCATGCCATTCCTAGAGTGACAGTCAGTGCTCATCTTCCTGAGTGAACACATTAAATGCATAATGCCGTCTGCACCACTATATTAATAATTAGAAAGCGTCTGGGGTGTGATTGCACAAAATTCTCTGGCCCTCTTATTCCTGTTGATGGTTAGAGAAAATGAGCCCTTTCCTCTCCTGGAAGGAACCTTGAAGTAAATCAGCTGAATCCTTGCTATTAGATTGTGGCTCTGGCAAACACAGAATTTAAGACTTCCTGTTTCCCCTTTGGTTAAAAGCAGTCTTCTCACCATTGTAAACTAGCAAATGCTTTGTATAAATGTTCTTTTGAGGGCACTGATTGTCTCGTATATTCTGCACATATAGTTTATAAGTAATTTTATAAACTCTCGTGTGCCTGTACTCGGATTATGACCGTCTGAGCTATAAGAAAAAAAAGGTGATAGTGATAGCTATGCCCAACACAATTCAACTCCGGTGTTCAGTTAGTAAAATCAAACAAAACATATCTGGCAGCACAGTGGAACAAGCAAGGAACCCTTTCAATAATGAGATTGCTAAAGGTCACAGTCGGTGAGATAGGTTATCAGCAGTGCTGGATATTGGTCAGTCTGTTTATTTATTCTGCATTCACAGGTGTGGGTAGATATGCTTCCCATCGAATTCTACTGCAAGGTATACGACTGTACGGATGGCAAGCCCGATGAGACCAATTCTTTTT
>NC_022017.1:9896291-9933339 GCF_000317375.1 Microtus ochrogaster
CAGCAATGGATGAGTGTACCCCTTTCTCCACACCCTCTCCAGCAAAGGCTATCATTGGTGTTTTTTATTTTAGCCATTCTGACAATGAGACCAATTCTTATCTGTTTTTTTTTTTACATGAAATCTATTCCTTTTCTTCTTGCACATAATAGATTTAGATTTTATTCTGCTTTACGCCAATTGTTGTAAAATGTACCATCTGTGAGCTTAGAGCTGTACCTGGTCCATTCGTGAGGAAGCATCCTGTTGGAGCAGATGTGCATCCAGGACGAGCAGTTTAAATTTGAGCTTTGCCTCCCAATAGCCGTGGGAAGAATTACTTCAACTCCCCCATCTAAGTTCGTCCTTCAGAAGAGGGGAATGACAGTCCTTCCTCCCTCCTAGAACAGAGTCCACCCCGAGTAAACATGGACAAATTGCACAAAATGATGTCTGTCATACGGTTAGCCTCGGCAACTATCGGATACCAATTACAGCCCTCCGTGTGGATCTGTGTGTAATCAGAAGCTGGCCCTGTGTGATCTCTGCTTTTTCTCTGTTGTATTTTTTCCTCTATTTTCTATATGTAGAAAAAGTATTTTCTGCTTTACTTCTCAGGCCTTATATTGCATTTAAAAATTTTGTTACTATTATTTCATTTTCCAGAAATAGTCCCTATTTTTCTCGCACTTTGTCCTCATCCTGGAGATGATAATGTAGAGGAAGATGTTGGTTGACGCTTTGTGAATCGTCTCTATCTTTCCATACTAGATTTCCAACAGTTTCGAGTGCTCCCTTACATTTTGCAGGCTTTATCAAATGTTGATTGCTCCTTGATCTCACACAGATATGTAAGAGGAGATGGACAGAATTGCTAACTTGGGGTTTGGACAGGAGAACCAGCTTTGTAAAGCTACAGCAGAACAACTGTCTACATTATTAGCCCCTTGAACACTGTGGTAACTCTGATCTTTGTTCCAAATGACAACGATCTCTCCGCAAGGTGCCATGGTGTCACTTTCTGGGATATGTTTATTTTCTTTACAAGAAACTATCCATTCTGTTTTTGAGGGGAATTGCTTTCTCTTTGCGCTATGCCCAAGGCAGCAGAAGGTGAGTAGGTTGATTATTCAATAGTAGATGTTGTTCTCTTTTCTCTTTGAGACCGGGGCTTTCTTTGTAACCCAGGTTGACCTTCAACTTATGATCCTTGTGACTTAGCCTCCCAAGTGCTATTGGCAGGTGCCACCCTCAGCTAATCAGTTTTCTTTGATTTCACCCAACTGCACTTAGCTGCATGTCCCAGCTCAGGTCTCCTTGCTAACTCAGCCTCCTGGGACCTCCTCAGAGCAGGTTGTTATAAGCAACCTGCTTATAACTCCCTGCTGTTACACATCATTCCACCACTTCCTTCTTCTGTTCTGCCCTGCCTGCCACTTCATCTCGATTTTGTTTTCAACAACAACAAACCTTTTTCTTATCTATTGTGTTTTCCTTTTATTTTTGTGTTTGCATTTTTTGTACTTTTCTATTCTCCCTTTAACACAGTATTTATAAGGATAAGGAGAAAGATGAAGAGACTTTAAACACTTTCAACTTTTCATTTATTTTTATTTTAAGTTCTGATGTACTTTTAAAATGCATGCATAAATAATACATATGAAAAATGAACACAGTATCCCCATAATTTGGGTCTGATAATCTGGCTAGCTCTGGACAAAGATGAGCTCATCACCATCTTGTGCCCCTTAAAGGGGCACTGAATAATAACAGTTCTGCCTTGGCTTGCTTGTGATCTTGCCTGTGTCAAGTGTGGCACTGGTGGCCATCACATGGCCGTGGATGTTGCAAGCAGACCACACATGTGTTCTCTCACCAATGCTCATCAGTGTCTAACTCTCAGTCCAGTTCTTTGCTTGATGCTGGGGCTAAAGGAAAAAAGTAAAGACATGGCTTCTGTCCATATGGAATTTATTCAGAGACAACTGCTAATATTTAAAGACCTTATTTTCAAGCTATTATAAGCAATAGTAGATTTCAACACTCATGAACTTGACTATGGCAATGGTATATTACAACACTCATGAAGTAGCTGCTGATTTCTATGTAAATTTTACTTCAATGAAGTCATTTTTTTAAACACATCAAGGCAAAAACTAAATTGCTGAAAAATAAATCCAAGCCAAATATTCATAAGACATATATCCAGATAAAAACAAAATATTAGAGAAAAAGCAAGTAGACACATAAGTTTTAAAACTCAGTCATGTAAGCTGTCAGTTTTTCATTAATCAGTATATTGAATCAATGCAAGATTCTCTGCTTCTTTGTTTACTTCAATTGTTAGTGAGAAGTTCATAAATGGATTTTTATAATTAAGTATAAATACAAAAGTTAAAATATTTTTAGAAAGAAAAAAGCTAGGTATGGTCTCCAAAATTTAAGTTATATAAATTAAGTCAGTCAGTGCAATATCTGTGGAAGACCAGGCCCTCCACCTCACAGAAAGAAACAAAAAATGAATAAGAAACCCCAAAATAAGCTTTGCAAACAATGATATAAAGACCAAGTTAAGAAAAAAATCAAACAAAAGATTACAAACAACAGCCTATGGAATCCAGAAAGGCCCTCAGGGATGTTGATTTTGGTATAAGACCAGTTAGCTAGCCAGCGGAGAGACCATGAAGAGGACAGAACGTATCTTACAACAGGGGTAAGATATAAGTCCCTAGGAGAAAACAAGCAAGAAGATAGAGGGCTGAAAGTGTAAAACAAGGAGAAAGGTTTATTGTCCAGGTCCTTTGCTATGGTATCCCCCAGTCTCTAGAGTGAGAACTTGGTGTGAGCAGAGCTTCTACACTCACTGGAGATACTCTTCTGAGAAGTGGTGCTTCTGTGACCCTATTGTCACTAGTTTCCTTGATTAAGATGTCCATTTGTTTAGATAATGACAACAACCTAAGGAGATGATACTGCATCTGGTCTTAGGGGAAGGACATTATATCAAATACCTATCATGACCAGCTAGTCCTTGTGTGAGGTCTTACCTGGTAACAACTAGCTAGGGAAGAAAGTGTTATACAAAGCCCAGTAACTCAGATGGGGCTTAGTAGCATAAACAAAGTTCCAGGGCTTATAAGCTACAGAACCAGAACTCACTCACAGTAGGAGCACTTCAGATTCAGGGCCCATAGTCCCTGACCTGCAGCTTCCTCCCAGAGAAGAGATTTTCTTTCATATATATACTTTTTAAAATTATTTATTTATTTTTTTACATATCAATCCTGTCCCATCACCACACTGAAGCAAAATCAAGCCGTAACCCCCCACCCCCGCCAAGCCTAGGCTGAGTAAAGTATCTCTCTATATAGAGAATGGGCTCTACAAACTCAGTTCATGCATTAGACTTAGGTCGCCCCATATACTGCCCAAACCACATCATTGTCACCTGTATTCAGGGGGCCTAATTGGGTCCTATGCAGGTTCCCTAGTTGTCAGACTGGAGTCAGTGAGCTCCCATCAGCTTAGGTCAGCTGATTCTCTGGGTTTCCCCATCATGGTCTTGACCCCCTTGTTCATACTGTTGTTGCTCCCTCACTTGGATTTTACTCCAGGAGTGTGACCCAGTGGTTAGTTGTGGATCTCTATGCATCTGCTTCTATCTGTTTCTTGAAGAAGGTTCTAACTTCTCTGGGGTTGTGGACTATAGGCTGGTTATCCTTTGCTTTTTGTCTGGTATCAACTTCTGAGTGAGTATATACTATATTTGTCTTTTGGGGTCTGGGTTACCTTCACTTAGGATGGTTTTTTTTCTAGTTCCTCCCATTTGCTTGCAAATTTAAAGATGTCATTGTTTTTTTCCCCCACTGAGTAGTACTATGTTGTATAAATATACCACATTTTCTATATCCAATCTTCAGTTGAAGGGCATCTAGGTTGTTTCCAGGTTCTGGTTATTCCGAATAACATTTCTCTGAAAATAGTTGAGTAAATGTCTTTTTGGTATAACTTGCCCTCCTTTGTGTATATGACCAAAGGTGGTATTTCTGGGTCTTGGGGTAGATTGATTCCAAATTTTCTGAGAAATCACCACACTGATTTCCAAAGTGGATGTATGAGTTTGCACTCTACCAGCAATGGAGGAGTGCTCCTCTTACATCCTCTCCAGCATAAGCTGTCATCTGTGTTTCTATCTTAGCCATTGTAATCCGTGTAGGAGGGTGTCTTAGAGTTGCTTTGATCTGAATTTCCCTGATGACAAGGATGTTAAGCATTTTCTTAAGTGTCTTTTGGCCATTTGAGATTCCTCTGTTAAGAATTCTCTGTTTAAATGTGTGCTCCATTTTTTAATTGGATTATTTGGTAGTTTGTTGTCTAGTTTCTTGAGTTCTTTGTATATTTTGGAGATCAACCCTCTGTCAGATATTTGTTTGGTGAAGATGCTTTCCCATTCTTTAGGCTGCTGTTTTTTCTTGTTAACTGTGTCTTTTGCTCTACAGACGCTTCTCAGTTTAAGGAGGTTCCATTTATTAATTGTTGCTCTCAGTGTCTGTGTTACTGGGGTTATATCCAGGAAGTGGTCTTCTGTGCCGATACATTCAAGTGTACTTTCTCTTTCTATGAGGTTCCGTGTGGATGGATTCATGTTAAGGTCTTCAATCCCTTTGGACTTGAGTTTTGTGCATCAGGATAGATATGAATCTATTTTCATTCTTCCATATGTTGACAACCAGTTATACCAGCACCATTTGTTGAATAAGCTTTGTTTCTTCCATTTTATATTTTAGCTTCTTTGTCAAAGATCAGGTGTTCATAGGTGTGTGGGTTAATATCAGGTTTTTGTTTCAATTTTATTGGTCTACCTGTCTGTTTTTATGCCAATATTAAGCTGTTTTCATTACTATAGCTCCATAATAGAGTTTGAAGTCAGGGATGGTGATACCTCCAGATGTCTCTTTAATGCCCAGGGTTGTTTAGGCTATCTTAGATTTTTGTTCTTCCATATGAAGTTGAATTTTGTTCTTTCGAGTTCTGTGAAGAATTGTGGTTGGATTTTGATGGGGATTTCATTGACTCTGTAGTTGCTTTTGGTAGGATTGCCATTTTTATTATGTTGATCCTACCTATCCATGAGCATGGGATATCTTTCCATTTTCTGATATCTTCTTCAGTTTCATTCTTCAAAAACTTAAAGTTCTTGTCATGCAGGTCTTTCACTTGGTTGTTGTTTTAACAGATAAATAAAGGAACTAACAGATGTTATGACTCAAGTGGACTTAACAGACATCTACAGAACATTCTACTCAAACACACCTCATGGAACCTTCTCAAAAACTAACCACATACTTGGTAACAAAGCAAACCTCAACGGATAAAAAAAAAACTAGAATACCCTCATATATTTTTTAAAGATATATTTATTTATTGTATATACAGTATTCTGCCCACATACATGCCTGCAGGCCAGAAGACAACACCAGATCTCATTACAGGTGGTTGCTGGGAATTGAACTCAGAACCTTTAGGTGAGCAGGCGGTGCTCTTAACCACTGAGCCAATCAGATCACTATAGCTTAATGTTAGAATTCAACAGCAACACTAATTTCAGAAAGCTGACAAACATCTGGAAATTGAACAATGCTCAACTGAATTGCCACTGGGTAAAGGAAGAAATAAAAAAAGAAACTAAAGACTTCCTAAGATTCCTTAAAAATGACCACACAACATACCCAAACTTATGAGACACAATGAAAGCAGTGCTAAGAGGAACATTTATAGCACTACATTAATGCCTACATAAAGAAGCTGGAAAAATTCCACTCTAAGAAATTAACAGAACACCTGAAAGCTATAAAACAAAAAGAAACAAACTTACCTAGAAGGAGTAGATGGCTGGGAAATAATCAAATTGAGAGCTGAAATCAATGAAATAGAAACAAAGAAAACAATACAAAAAATTCAATGAGACAAAGAGTTGGTTCTTTAAGAAAAATCAAAAAGATCGAAAAACCAAAAGGTAGAGAGAAAATATCCAAATTAACAAAACCAGAAATGAAAAGGGGACATAACAACAGACCCTGAGGAAATCCAGAGACTCATCAGATTGTACTTCAAAACCTGTACTCCACAAAATTGAGAAATTTTAAGGAAATGGACAATTTTTCTGGATAAGTACCACATACAAAATTAAACCAGGATCAGATAAACAAATTTAAAAGATCTATAACCCATAAGGAAATAGAACGAGTCATCAAAAACCTTCCAACCAAAAGAAACCCAGGTCTAGATGATTTCAGTGGGAAATTCTACGAAAATTTCAAATACCTAATACTGATACCCCTCAAATTGTTCCACATAATAGAAGCAGAAGGAGCATGGCCAAACTCCTTTTACAAGGCTATAGTTACCCTGATAACCAAACCACACAAAAATGCAACTAGGAAGGAGAATTATAGACCAATCTACCTCATGAATATTGATGCAAAAATACTCAGTAAAATAATGGCAAACCAAATCTAAGAACACATCAGAAACATCATCTGCCTCAATCAAGTATGCTTCATCCCAGAGATGCAGGGATGGTTCCACATATGAAAATCTATCAGTGTAATCCACCATATAAATAAACTGAAAGAAAACACACACACACACACACACACACACACACACACAAACACAATCATCACATTAGATACTGAAAAGGCTTCAACAAAATCCAACACCTTATTATGATAAAGGTCTTGGAGATATTAAGGATACAAGGAACATTCCTAAACAAAATAAAGCCAATATACAACAAGCCAATTGCCAAAATCAAACTAAATAGAAAGAAACTCAGTAAAAATCCACTAAAATCAGGAATAAGACAAGGTATTCCTCTCGCTCCATATCTATAGTACTTGAAGTCCTAACTACAGCAATAAGACAACAAAAGGAGAACAAGGGGATACAAATAGGAAAGGAAGAAATCAAACTTTTGCCATTTGTTGATATGACAGTATACATAAGTGATCTTAAAAATTCTACCAGGGAACTCTTACATCTGATAAAGACTCTCAGTAATGTGGCAGGATACAAGATTAACTTAAAAAAATCAGTAGCCCTTCTATATACAGATGATAAATTGGCTGAGAAAGAAATCAGAGAAACATCACCCTTCACAGTAGCCACCAATAACATAAAATATCTTGGGGTAACTCTAACCAAACAAGTGAGAACAGGTTTTCATGGTACAAGAAGATTCTGTGCAAGCTTCCAAAGAGGGAACTAATCAACCATCCTACCCAGCTATGACACCTTTGAACCACAGCAATGACCATCATGGCGTGATGAAGCAAGAGTGCAGTAGTGGCATGCCTAGAAAACAGCCGCTCTCTGATTGGACTGAAGACCCGCTCAACAAGCAGCAACAGGGCCGGCTACTGGAAGCCCCGCCAACTACTCAAGGCTAGTAAAGCCATGGATCTTAGAGGAGACCTTCAACTGCCATTGTTCTAAACCAGCATAATCTCTACTCTATTCTAAGTATTTGTTTGTCCTTATATTCAGAGAAGTGTCGTCCGCAGGCCTCATTAGGAAACCTCTCTTTGCAGCAGATTGAGACCATTACAGAAAACCACAAACAATAAAAATGCAGAGTTGTGGAGCCCAGTACCAGTGTCAAAATCTGTAAAATACTCCCTGACTTAAGGCTCAGGGAACATTACTGAAGAGGATGAGCAAAGAGTTCTAAGAGCCAGAGGATCAAGGAGTTTGCTGTGATATTGTGTCTCCTAGGAATGACATGATGTCATTCCAAAATGACTGCCTAAACATGATGGGAACAATGACATCAATAGACATGCTGTAGTGGCAGGTGACGGGGCAAAGCAGGAGGCCTCAACCATATACAAAGAGCTAAAGGTAACTAAGCGGTGCTGAGTGTCAAAAAAATGGTCTTCCCTGGGATGGAACCCACCATCTAGTTATCCCATACCAAAGGGTCAGCCCTGAAGACTTATGTATAAAGGATATTATACAGATCAAGCAGGTTTTACATAGGTGTGTATGAATGTGTTCATATATATGAATAAAGTATATACACATATATACATATATGAATATTATGTATATACATATATGTACATAATAACAGTTAATGAAAAAAGATGCCATGAATTTGAGAAAGAGAAAGGAGGGGCATGAGGGAGGGTTTGGTGGAAGGACAAGGAAGGGGGGAATTTTGTATTTCTATTATAATTTCAAAAAATGAAAGAAATTAAAATAAAAGCTATTCTCAGTTGTAGGCTTTTTCTTCTTGGCCAGTGTCTTATAGATTAGCATTTTGTTAGGGTCCAAGGGGCTATAGCCTATGGAATGGCCTTGGATAGCCCTGTTTTCAATTCTCTCTTGTCTGTGACACAAGAATAAAGAATACTTCACTTGATTGTGGTTATGAGAAATAAATAATGTGATGAAGATATTGTATTTTTAATATCATTCTTTAATAATTAGGAACCACATCATAATGAAAACAATTGTCTATAAATCTGCAGTGTTCTCCAACTCATTCAGGAGGATTGTACATTGTCTAAAATCTATTATGTATTTTCATTAAAAATTATATGAAAACCAGTTTTCAGATATGAAATTTTAGACACTATTTTATGCACTCTCACCTAAATGTTGAAAACAGACTCCCAGAAACTCAGCAAAAGACAGAGAGAAATGACCTTGTGGTTTTAAAAACAGCAGATCATCAAGAAAGCAAACCGCCCCATGGGAGTAATCAGGACTTGATTAATTGTTTTGAGGATCCTTAATTGCCTGCTGTTTATCAATATAATTTAATTGCCTGGGCACAAGATTGTGATATAAATAGAACAAGTACTATTTTATGAGAAATGATGTCATAATCCTCTTGTTATTTGGCTTTGACACCAACACTAAAAATAGTCCCAAATACAGTTGAATTTTATTTCTGTTTTTTGTGCTTAAAACAAGAGTATCTGCTCATCATTGTTTTCTTCGTTTAAAAGGAGGAGTGTTAGTGAGTGTGTGGGCAGCCTGTGCACTAAAATGGGAAGATACAGACTGTGTGGCCCTGCCTGTGGATGGCATGCTGACTTGTGAGGCACACGTATTTTAGGAATTGGAGTGGAGAAAGAGTGGAGAGGAAATTATGTCAGTATCCATGTCTGAAATTCTCCAAAAAAAAAAATGCTTTAAAAAGAAGAGGAGTAAAATATAGACTGGGGTCTATTTAGGCACTAAATATCTACACAATTTTACACAAAGTTTGGTGTTATATACAGTGAAGGGAGTGTGTATTTCCCAAATGCTTAATTCTATAATAACCCTGAATCTTGTCATGGCCACATTTACCAATTTCTGAAAGAACCCCTTGAGTGGTCATAACATAACTCATTTTCAGTGGGATGCCACTGAAGAAGGTTCGGAGGCATTGCAGAAAGTTTAGACTAAACTGGAAACCTGAAGGAGAAAAAACAAGTTGCCATCATATGATGTTTTTAATTTTTGTCTTGGTTTGTTCTTAATAGCTGTTTTGACTTGTCTGTGCTTTTCTGGAATATATATCTTCAGCATCACCTCCAATTTTTATCATCTAAGCTGATTTCAACTCCTGGAGTGTCAATGTTGCTAATGACTCTTGTTAGATGGCTAAATATTTTTGGATTTTAGATTCTGTGTGTTTTGGAGTAGGCTGGTAATACCATCACTAGCTAGTGTTCTAAATGTAGGCATAAAAAAGTTTCAGCTACCCCCAGTGAACCAGAAACTAGTTCCTTAGACTGAATGCAAATGAAGTAGTAGATTTTTGTAAAACGTATATTTAGTGTTTTATAAACTATCTAACGAATACAAAATTAAAGTTGTTAAGACTAAAACATATGAGTTTATATGACTCTTTAACATTCTGAATAATTCAATTCACAAGGATTTATAATTGTTTGCTCTCTAAATGAGATAGGGCCTCAGACCAGGCTGGTCTCAAACTCATACATAAATGAGGATGACCTTGAACTTTCGATGCCCCTGCTTCTAAATCCTGAGTGTTCCAATCACAAATGTACACCACCATGCCTGCTTTATGAAGTTCTGGACTTCAAGGGTTTCATACATGCCAGGCAAGCACCCTCCCAGCCCAGCTACCACCTCAGCAAACGTGGTTGTTCTTAAAATTACATTCTTCATCTTCTAAGATTTCCTGTTTGTTGTGTGTTTCATTCAACTGGATGATATAATGTAAAATTAAGTTTTAACTTCGTTAAAGATAGCAACCAAAAGTGAATTATTTGAAATTTTTAACATTTTCTTTCAGTTGGCTATATATATATATATATATACACACACATACATACATACATACACACATACACACACATACATATCACGGTGTATATATGATATGTATTCTAAGTGAACAATGAATGACTTTATGTTATAATTTCTGCAAATGTCTCCATTTGTTTGTAGAGAAACATACTAAATGCATGAGTTGTGATTCACATTTCAGCTTATTTACTAAAATATTTTTGAGCACCTAAAGCTATGCAGGCTATCAATGAGCTTATAGATGAAGCTGGTATGCATTTTTAATATTTGGTCTTAATTTAATGACTATACCTTCTATGTGACTTGCCTGCTTGGGAAATGCAAACACACTTCACTTCCTCTTGAATGCAATCCACAAACAAACAAGAACTAGTATGTTGGGGAGAGGTCCCATGGGATGGCAGAAGAGGGCTGTCATGTGATTGTCTTCTCCTGTACAGAGAAACATCAATCTTAACTGTTACTGATGGCAAAATACCTTTAGAAGATCTACAAAAGACAATGACAATCACTGTACCTGGTATTGGAGTAAGAAATACCACACTAAAGAGGGTAGAAAGGATGGCTGGACATCACCCACAGGGCAAAGAGAGAACAGAGGCCGACTGCCTATTTGGGAGAAAACGGGGACTTGATCATAGAACAGAGCATGGCCTTGGTCACTCACACCAAACCCACTACCAAAAAAAAAAAGCAGCATTGGGGACATTTCCATGATCCTAAATCCAGGCTAATACTGAGAGGATGCTTGCTTACCAGGCAGATCCCATAGCCCATAGCTGCATCTCTGGCCTTCACTGCCACCAGCGACTGAAGCAGCACAAGACTTCATGTCTAACTAGCACCGCACAGGCCTCTGCGACTCTGAATTCCTCCTAGCACTGATGCAACCATGGTAGCCCTCGATGGGAAATGGATACCAAGATGACACTGAGATTCCCCTCACTCTGGCCAGGATGGCTGGTGTCAGAGACAAAAGATGGAGTGTATTCATGGAGGTGTGGAAGATAGACAGCTCTTCTACACCATTGGTAGAATTGCACTACTGCCATTGTGCAAAACAGGATGTAGGTTCCTCAGAAAGTTCAAAGTGGATCAATATGCCCCATCAATTGAACTTGTTGGTATAGCTACAGGAAATGAAAGCCATATGTAGAAAAGGCTCCTAGAGCCCCCTGTTTGCTGCATTTAGTATAAAAAGTAATAATATAAAAATTCATCCACGAATGAATGGACAAAATGGATGTATGCACATTTGCACAATGGAAAACCATTTATCCATAAAAGGGTGAATGCCTACTATTGCACCTTGACCTTGAGTAGAGTACTCAAATTACTGACAGTATTTTGTATTCTTGGAAATGCTGAGAGCGTAACGCTCACTTCTCACCACAAAATGACTACTATTGGAGCATTTGACATATATGGGCATTTGACAATTAGATATGTTTCACTATTCCCTAATGAATAACTATTGCAAAGTACTGTATATAGCAAGTACCTGTTATTTTATAAGCAGTGTAGTAAAATTATAAAGTGAAGTCATTTGTACTGTTTAGCTAGTTTTCCTTCCATATTGTAAATGGCGGCAAGCACCTAAGGTGAGCCATGGCATGTAGACTTTATAAATTGAGTCATATTTTAGTTACATAAGAAATTATCACACAAATCTTCCTTGAAATGTGAGTAGCTTCTCTTCAGTACTGATACTTTCAACCTTCTTAATTTTTCATATTTCTAGAAAATATGTATCAGTATTTACCTGAAGCTGCTTCTATAATTCCTCCCATTTTTTTAGATTTAAATTCTATTTCACCTCTGTTTTTCTTATTATGCCTTGCTGTAAATGGAAATAATTGAGAAAATAAGTGCATAGCCATTAAAATGAAGTATTTGTGTATGGCTGCCTATAAAGCACATTGATGTTGACAGACCACATTCTGGGAAACTCTGCTCTATATGGTTGTAAATTCAGATTTTCATAAATTTGATTTTCTAGAATGTAATTTTCATAGATGATAGCTCAGTAAGGGCAGGAGTCACACATATTTATATAACCATTTCTTTTCTCCAGCACTTAGTTGCTGGCACATAGCAGGTGTTAAGTAAGTAATTAATATTAAACTGAATCAATGAACAGGTTGTATTATATAATTCCCTGAAGAGCTATATAATAATGAGTTAAGAGGAAAATAATGCTCAAAGTGTATGTGACAATATGCCACAACAGCCTATGCTCGTATCCTCAGCATTCAGAGTGGGAAGAAATACAATCAATAGCATTTCTATTAACTGCCAAAGACTCGAAGGGTGTGCCCATGATGAAGGCAATGTGCTGGGGTGCTGTGATGTAAATGAAGGAAGTGGGGTGGCTGTGCTTAGGAGTGGGCTGGGCAACTGGAGAAGGAGTGATGCGGGGAAAGGCATCTTTTATAAATACCCATCTCGTGGGGTGAGCAGTTCTCACAGCCATGGTGAGTCAGGAAGAAAGGGCGGTAGAAGACTGCACAGGCCACAGCCACAGAAGCTCCATCTTATCCATGGTTTTGACAATGGCCATCTCTAAGAGCTCAGTTTGCCCCTAGGGACTCTGAACATCTCCCTTCGGCATTCCTCAAACGAACATCACTTCTACAGCTTAATTGTCAGCTTGTTTTCTTCGTCTGTACACTTAAGAGATGGCATAATTTTCCACATAGGTTCTGTTACAGGAAAAGACCAGTCAATGCTGAAGCAAAGGCAACGCAGACTCCTTTGTAATCAGGAGTTCCTCAGCTGGAGGGGCCCTGCATTACAAAGAGGTTTTTTGATAGAACCTTCAGGCCTAGGTGGATGCATGGCAGGAAGGCAATAGTTAGCTGATTTGGCCATCACCCTGATTTTTGCTGGTAGGAATTACTGATTCGTGGGGAAAGGAACTGCCGAGATGAATGTGTTCTATTCCTGAAACAATGCTAAAATGTTACAATGGTATGAGATGCCTGCTGTTGGCCCATGGCTTATTAATCTGAGAGTATGTTTCACATTTCGTTTCACTGAAGGAGCTCTTGCCAAGGAGCAAACGAGTTAGGGCTTAATTCTTTGGTTGTTAAAAGCTATTTATGCATGTATTCCCAGCTTTATCCCCTTCAAACCTGACATGGTGCTGTCCTACTGACTCCCAGCATTCCACAGGCAGAGGCAAGCAGATCTCCATTTTAAGGTCAGCCCGGACTATGTCACATGGTCCCAGCCAGTCTGGGCTACAAGGCACAATCCAAATAAATAAATAAATAAATTTTAAATGAGCACAAGAAAAGAGGATATGTAAACAGAAAACAACAGGAGAACTGAGGGTGTAGCCTGGTGGCAGAGTCATTGCCCAGGATGCTAAAGACCCTGGGTTTGAGTTTCACTGCCAAAAACTAAAGTAACAAAACTAATATATGTATCTGTGAGTTTGGCATCACTGAGACTGAGATAGAAATACGTTCAGCCAGCCGAAGCCAACGGAGAGGAAGGACTCAGAGATCACTCATCCTCCCTTTCACAGCAGAGCATCCTTATGTTTGATCACACGCTACAAAACCCTGAGCCATGTGCCTGGGACAAACATGGGAAGATGGCCTGCCTCATTAAGTAGGATCGTCCATTACGGCATGAGGCTATCGAGATGCAAGTAGTAAATATAGTTGGACCTTTTAGGCAGCCACAGTGGTACAGTGCTATTGGATCAGATTACTTAGCAAGATCTCAGTTACGCCAGTGGGCCCAGAAAATCAGGAGATAGTGAGGAAATAAAAGTATTTGGTAAGGCAATCCCAAGGATCACTTTTCTCTCCCACAAGCAAATGAGGAGAACAGAGTATTATGGGAATATTTTTTATCATTCATCAGCCTTAACAGAAAATGGCTCACAGTGTTGGGGAATGATAGTATATTTCTGATAGAAATCTGAGACCCAAGCTACATTTTTGTCAATTTCTGCCCAAGTCTCCTTGTGTGAACTAACACACATGAATGCCAAGCAATTGTGAACTGTCCTGACCTTTGCTAAATTCTGTAACTTACATTGGCTTCAGTATTTTCATGTGTTCTACATATTACATATTATTCATACATCAACATGATTTGTGTGTATGTGTGTGTGGTTTGGAGTGGTATAAGTGCACAGATGCCATAGATTCTTGAAAACACACGCATGAATGCTCTTGTCATATCTATTGAAGATGAGTTGTGTGTATGTGGTTTGGAGTGCTATAAGTGCACAGATGCCATAGATTCTTGAAAACACACGCATGAATGCTCTTGTCATATCTTTTGAAGATGAGTTGTGTATTTAGTCAGGATAGCTTATACTGATAGTGATGGAGGAAGGTCATTGGTTAAAAAAATAAAGAAACTGCTTTGGCCCATTTTATTGGTTAAAACATAGGTGGGTGGAGTAAACAGAACGAAATGCTGGGAGAAAGAAGCTGAGTCAGGGAGTCGCCATGATTCTCCCACTCCAGGCAGACGCAGGTTAAGATCATTCCTGGTAAGCCAGCTCGTGGGCTACATAGATTATTAGAAATGGGCTAGTCCAGGTGCGAGAGTTAGCCGAGAAAAGGCTAGATATAATGGGCCAAGCGGTGTTTAAAAGAATACAGTTTCCGTGTAGTTCTTTCAGGGCATAAGCTAGAGCTAGCCATGTGGCAGCCGGGTGCCGGGGATGCAGCCCAGCTGCTCATATTACAACAGAGTGGCGCCCGACGTGATGGACTAAATCCACTTAAAAAACCTGAGAAGGCTTAAAAATAAGGGAGGGAGAGTTTAACACAGATTTTTGCTGTTTGTTGGTGGCGTGCTGTAGAGAGATTTCCTGATTCGTCAACAGCAGCAGAAAAAAAGCTGCGTCATTTTAAAGTGCGGCTTCTTGGGACTGTGCCGCCAATGCAAACTCTGGCTTTAAAGCATTTCAACTGCTTTTATGTTTCTGTTCCCACTTGGGATCGGAAGGAGAGTGCTCAGAGACCATGCCGATGGCTCAGCGCTCCCCACCTGCACCTGGACAGAAGGCAGAATCAGGCTTAGGCAGGCGGAAGAACATGGTGGATTCCTACCTCCATACAGAGAGCTCTATCCTAAAGTCCCAGTGACTTAAAGCAACACAAAATAGTTTCTTGCTGATACAGTCTGCTCATCTCAGGTAGTATGGGATGCACCCTGGCTTCCTCCATCATGGACTTGGGTTAGTCTTGGGAGCTTCTGGAAATTGCTAGTTGTTATGATGTGGAAGGGGACATGTGAGCCACACACAGCTCCCTCAAGGCTCTACCTGGAAGTGCTACGTATCAACAGCCCTGCCCAGGTAACAGAGGCAACTGAAGAAAGTCCCATGCCCGTGCTTAACCTAAAGGGACTGGAAACCTGCAATCCCCGACTGTGCCAACCTGAGCTGGGAATAGTTGATGGAAATCACAGACCACCACCGAGCACATGATTTCCACTTTGCAGTGGGATCATTTGGGATAGAGAAGAAGACTTCTAAATGTTTCTCCGGTTACTAATAAAAACTGTTACATTTTTTATTCACGGCTTTTGACTATCAAGGAACTATATTGATTTTATATTTTCTCAGTTTCAAGGTTTGCCGACAGTAAGAGTGATAGGAGCCTTACAGCAGAATGTTCTAGATTTTTTTAAGAGGATAAAACAACTGCATAAAATCCTGCTTTTGTTTTCTTTGTCAAACAGACATCGATGAGTGCTCTGACGGCTTTGTTCAGTGTGACAGCCGTGCCAACTGCATTAACCTGCCTGGATGGTACCACTGTGAGTGCAGAGATGGTTACCATGACAATGGGATGTTTGCACCAGGTGGAGAATCGTGTGAAGGTCAGTAAAGAAGACATAGAGGCTAAGACTCCTTTAAGTTGGTGAACACAAAGTAAGATGTAACCAATAGACATAGAGTTAATCCCCCAACCGCCAGCTATTTCTGCTATTTGTCAACAGTGACCACAAGTGTGTTAACAACTTTTTGCCTCATAATTATATTACTATATTATATATAAAATTTGTGACCCTAAACACCCTTTTTGAATACTAGCCAGGATTAAAAGATGTTTTAAAATGAAAAATCTATTTTATTACATAAACTTTTTAAAGTGGAAGTATTTTAAGATCCTGGCCCCAAAACAGGTAGAAAAATTCAATGAGGTGAACAAAAAAGTAAGGAACCAGGGCTAAATAAAACATGAGAATGGGCAGCCAGGGTGAAAAGCCACACGTGCTGGGCTGGGCTGTTCCAGAAGAATGGGGCAGCAGGGTGAAAAGCCACATGTGCTGAGCTGGGCTGTTCCCGCAGCAGGATGGCCTGGCAGAGTCAGACTGAATGTCGGACACCAGAGATCCAAGCCCTATTCCAAGGTGTGTGTGAGTTTATAGGACTGGAGATGCAATCTGATTGCATTCAGCAATTAGCCATTAGTCTTGAGTTATTTCCAGTGGACTAACAAAGAGCTCCACTGTATTCCCTCTTCTGAGAGGTGGCTCTATGAACCAGGCAGAGCCAGCAGAGTGTCAGAGAAACAGGAACACTGAGTTTGCCATCAGAATTCATGGCACAGGAAGAAAAACCAAAGCAAAATTCCAGAACTGCTGTTTTTTCACTTGTATCCAAACCTTCATAGGGTAATCGTGTGTGAGAAAATGGGTCTGGGATTCACAGTGCAATCCTTCAAGAACCTGGCAGAGGTGACTGATGCCTAGGTATTAAGATGTCTGCCATCCTTGGTAAACAGAAGGTTGATGCAAGAAAAGTAAGACAGACTCACTGATGGGCCCAGGCTTCCAGAACAGTGCCAGCCACAGCAGAAGGATCTCTAGACTGCAGCAGAGAACACACGCACATTTCACATAGCAACAGAAAAAACACATCCGGCTTTTACACAGGGGTGGAAATGCTGTTGTTTTACCCAGGACTGAAACTGAGTGTTAGCTAATAATCTCTTAATGTAGTCCCAGGGCTTGACTTTGCAGCTGGAATTGCCCGGCAGTGGATATTTCTAGCCTGGGCCAAATCAAGAGCCATGGATTACTGTCTATAGACAGATGAAGCTGTGATTTTTGTCACTTCCCATACAATACTCTGTTTGTATTCCATAATGCTGTATTTAAATTAACTTTGTAAAGACTATTCAAAAAAATCTCTAAAGATGGATCAGTGGTTAGGAGCCCTTTTTGCACTTGCAGAATGCCCATGTCTGGCAGCTCCTAACCGCCTGTTTAACTTCAGTGCTGGAGGATTGAATGCCTCTGTTCTCCATACATGTATGCGCTCACATGCACAGCCTCTGCCCAAACACATGTGCAGAGTTAGAAACAATCAGACTCTGACTGTAGTCTTCAGACTAAGCCTCCCTACTTCCACCCCTGTCCGCCTGCGATCCGTTCCCTTCTGTGTACACTTCTGGAGACTCTGTTTCTTAGAGTAAAACCCAGACTTTGCCCATGTTGATAAGGCCTATGTGACATATGTTCGTGGCTTTCTTGCCATTTTAAAAAACATACCAGGCCGGGCGGTGGTGGCGCACGCCTTTAATCCCAGCACTCGGGAGGCAGAGGCAGGTGGACCTCTGTGAGTTCGAGACCAGCCTGGTCTACAGAGCTAGTTCCAGAACAGGCTCCAAAGCCACAGAGAAACCAGGTGGATACCTTTTCAAGAGGTCTTCTCTTTGCATGAAATGTCCCTCCCTACTTCACCCCCAGGCTTTTACTTAAATCCAGATATCCTTGCAAAGGTTTCTCCTGAACTTTCCACTTGAAACGGCCTTCAACGCTCTTCATTCACCCTGCTCCACTTGCCTTCAGAGAAGTAATAAATTTTCTCAGAGTCTCATTATATGCTCCTTTGTTTGTTTGCCAACTATATATTTTAGAATGTGAGCTCATACGTTTTGTTTGCTTGACAGCTGCTAGATCTCCAGTCCTGGAACAATGTTGGGCACATAATGGATGATATTTTGATTTGCCTAGTACAAGTGATTGAGATGAAAAGTAGGTAGGTGGGTGGTGTGATTGCCGTGTTGTCAGCTTGATATAACTTAGAATTACCTGGACCATGGGCCTCTGAAAATGTCTGCAGAAGACTGTCTTGATTAAATCAACTGAGGAAGAAGGAGCTATGTGCTATGGATAGCACCAGTTTCATGGGTTGGGATCCTGGACTTTATGAAAAAAGAAAGAAAGGAAGCTAATACACAGATTCATTGTTCTCTGCTTCTTGACTGCTGATGCAGTGTGCCCAACTTTCTCAAATACCTGTGGCTATGAGTTCCTTGCTGTGATGGACCATTGTTCGCCCAATATATTAAACAGATATAGTGTTCGAACAAAATAACTAGTATCCTCTTGATTTCAGAAAGTAAAAAGGCAATCACACATTAAATTAAAGCATGATAAACAGAAGGCATCAAGGTATAAGATTCTCTCAGATACACAGAAATGCTTTGGGAGGCAATCCCACAAACACAGATGTTTTATTTTAAAAATACTATTCTGGAAGCTTATTCTACTATTATCCACCAATAAAAATCTGTCACTTTTTTTAAAAAATTGTACAATTCTGTCAGAAGGCAGCCCTCTCTAGAGGACTGATTTAAAGGAACCAACCGATGTGGTTTAAGAAATAGACCAGAAGTATATACAGCTGCCCGTTTCTTGCCATTGGAGTGGTTTGCCGGATTATGATCTTAGCATTTAGAAAAGTTCCGTTGTCAGAGTAGAGTAACATCAGTGAAGGGGCCATTTTCCTGTTGCTTGGAAAGAAATGCATTTCAGACTGGAGAAGCCACGCAGTGCATTCTCAACACTCTGAAGTGTGGGCTTCACACTTGGAGGCGGTCTATTTCATTACTTTTTAGCCTATGGTTACGGCTATCATGTGTGCATTGATAAGCTGCATCCACACAAATCTTTTGCAGCTATCCCCACCTGTACCTCCTTGACCAGGACCTCAGGAAAGTTTTGCAACATTTCAGGCCTCACTCTCCTGATTTGCAAACTTAGGGCTGCCTTGCAGCTACAGCCAGTGGTCTAAGTACCAAATGTGCTGTCCCGTGGAAGGAACTCAGGAGGTCACACAGAGAGACGGTCCCACAAGTCAGCTTAGACTGTCTTCATTCCTTGCCTGGTTTCCTGAACCAGCCAACTCAGTGATCTCTTAGCTTCAAACTCTAATCCACTCAAAGCCATTTTCCAAAATGAGACCAAAGAAATATTTCTAAAATAAAAATCTGTGTTCACTCAAAATAACATTTGATTGCCTTTGTAATGAAGTTTAGATTTCTTACCTTCTCCTTTCTCAGTGTTCCAGCAGTCTGCCTCTTCTGCCTTCACAGTAGATACTATGCTGGATACATTTGCATTCACACACCTGTTCCCTCATAGCGCTAAACTACCCGCTTTCAAACATGACATATCATTACTTTAAAACACTTCAGCTCCTTTTTGCATGGCTGAATACTATTTGCAGTGTGCTTGTTAAGCATCAAGAACATACCAAAGTGGCGAACGCTGCTCCTAATTCAGATGAGGACCTGACATGACCCATGGACTCAAAACATCCTTTCTGTAATAGCCACTCACTGAACAGTTACTAATATTAGTAATATTTGAATTTTTATAATTGTCAACTATCTCACATGTAAAAAGAGTTAGTTCCAAATTCAGTTCCTCAAATGAATAGGTAATTATAAAATCTAGTTTAGATAACACATAGAAAAGGCAACTGGTTCAAAATGATTTGAGTCCGCTTGCAGAGAGAGGTTATAGGTAACCTATCAGGTGACTGCCTCCCTTCTACCGATGGAGCAACTATATGTAAACCGTGGTGGTGAGGGAGCTTAAACCCTATGTCTTATTAGAAATATGTTTTTCATGGAATAAGTACTCTTCCCACTCATGGACATTACATAGTCTTTCCAGAAGTGGACAGGCTCATTCTGTCCTGAGAGGACTGTGGTACCTACCAGTGGTGTGTTCACCTAAACATCCAGCAGGATGACAGAGTGGACAGTAAATGTTCAGCTTCTTGTGGATAGCATCATTACAGCGCATGTCAAAAGGCTTTATGTAGTTAGAGGTGGCTGTGGAGTTCATGGTCAAAGGGATGAAACTACAATGGTTGATGCCTTGCTGCATGCTTTAATTCACAATTCTAGGACTATTAAATAGACTCAAAGAGTAACACATTAAGTAAACCCTATTATTATTATTATGAAAATGCTAAAGATAGAGCTAATTTGTAAAATTTCATTTTCTTTTCAAGGACAAAATTTTACCAAATCTAAAATGCATAAGTACATTATTCATAACTATTAAAGTACACATGAATGCTGTTTCTCTCCTAATTATAGCCCATACCACAAGCACTACCTTTGACAAATTGAGCTGGAATAAATCTCACTATGGTTGTAATACTTGCAGTCATTATTCCAATATAGTACTTATATGGAGATGATATGAATACAAAATAGAAGTAAATAGAGGGAAAAGACACCATGTGGATTATTTTCAGAATTTTATAATTTAAATGTAGCCAAGACAGAATCTTGACCAGCCCAAGTCTTCAAGTAGAAGTGAAATAAAGACACAGAAAAAAAAATTGCTTAATTTTGTCTTGAAAATTTTCAAAAAGAAATCATAACAGTTTTTCTACTTACAAACTGCCGGTTTCTAATCCGCTACTCCCCAACCTTCTCCTCCCTAAACCCCCACTCCTCTCTAACCTGCTCCTCCCTAACCAGCTACTCTCTAACCTGCTCCTCCCTAACCCACTCCTCTCTAACCTGCTCCTCTTACTATGACTTCTTTCTTGACCTTTACTTAGAGGAAGCAGATGAAAAGGAAAATAACCGCTTACTGCCACTCATATAATCTCTCTGAAATGTATTTTGGCTTCTGACCTTTAAATTATGGGATAAATAGAATGAATCCCATCTCTTGTTATAGACCTGATCTCTAGGTCAAGATATGTTTGCTTTTCATCTGTATGAAAATGCTTTAGGCTGCTACCGCCACCGAATAGGTGAGGTTAGGTGAAGAACGGGCAGTTGTCAATTGAGTCAGGCCAGGCTTGCAAAGCTAATCTAAAGGGAAAGTTAAGAAGCAATAGTGTCCTTGAGAGAAATGGCAATTGCGGGTTGTCTCTTTCTTTCACACTATGCAGAAGATTCAAGGACATGGCTGGCAAACCCAGACCTTGAGGGAAGAGCACCAGCACCCAGACAAAGTGCCCGAAGTGCATTGTGTGGAGGTGGTTGGGGAAAAGGGTTTGAAATGGAATAACACGCCACAGGCCCCTGACATTTCTCTCACCAGAAAGGAATGTTCTGTAACCGCCATTGTGACGCTGAGGATGATATTCCCAGGAAAACATCAAAACACTGCTAGAATTCCCATTATCAAACTGTTTTATTTAATAAATTGAGCTGTGTTCCTATTTCCAGAGATATCGATATTTCTCAAATTCTAATGGTATTTACACAGATCTAAAAGGTAATATTCTGGACAAGCTTATCTTTTCTTAAAATCAAAATTTTATAATGTTTTCCTGTGAACTCCTCTGATTACTCAGTGCCATAGTCAACATGTAAGGGAAGCATGTCTGGGTAAAAGTGGGAGACAACTTGTCTGATCATAACTGTTTGGGAGAGGAATATTCCGGGTCACGCTGTGCTGCTTCTGTTGCTGTAGATATTGACGAATGTGGAACGGGGAGGCACAGCTGTGCCAATGACACCATTTGCTTCAACCTGGACGGCGGATATGATTGCCGGTGTCCCCACGGGAAGAACTGCACCGGAGACTGTGTGCACGAGGGGAAGGTCAAACACAATGGCCAGATCTGGGTGCTGGAGAACGACAGGTGCTCCGTGTGCTCCTGCCAGGTTGGTGCGGACACAGTCCTGTGCTTGGGCTGGAACTGCCCTACGTTTGAGTCTGTGGATCGACGGGTGTTGACAAATGCATGCTACCACCTAACCAAAACAGTGACGACAACTGAGCATTTCCATTACCCCAAATGTTGTCTAAATCCTTCCTGGCGACCCTTCCCCCTCCCCTAGAACCAGGCCAATACTGCCTCCAGTCAAGTAATCATAATAATTAAGAATCAGACAGAGCATTTTCCTTGTGCCTGGCTTCTTCCTGCCCCAAGATTATATTTTTATTTATATTATATATATTTAGAGAGAGTTTGTTTATATATACATATATATCACATTTACATGATTACATGTATCATTTCTTTTTTGCTACTGAAGAATATTCCATTGTACCATTTATCATCATGTATTTATCTTAATTAATAACATTTTATTACTATGTCAATTTTTCCTTATCATAAAATTATGTTTGAATGAAAGAATACATGAAATCAGAATGGGTAAGCCTTCACCCAAGACTGGAAAATATCTGTCTGGATAAATGTTATATTTAGACATGTGTTCTTTAAAGTTTACTCAGTTAATGATACTGACTTAGATTATAGCTAAATGAATAGTCTTATGTATAAGAGATATGTATATATATATATATATAACTACTATGAAAGAAATTGATATTTGTACAAAAACCATAATGCATAATTATTCCAAAAACTTGGCAAATTATGATACTGATTAGCTAGCTACAAAGCACTATAATAATTCATCTTGCTTTCATTAAAAATAGTAACCAAATTGCTACATAATATTCAAATGGATGAATATTCATACATATATTTCAATATACAAATAGACTACTTCATGGTACTGGTTAGTTTCTGGAAATTTTCTTTTTGATCAAGTGATTTAAGGAGTAGTATGGAAAGGAAATTAGAAGTCTTCCAGCTTTGGGCTCATTTCTGTTAGCTTCAAAGTGGAATTTTAAGACACGTTATTAGTTGAGATGTTGTTGACTGTCCCATCCCCTGTCAGCTGTGGCATTCTGAGAGACGGAGAGGCGGTAACACTTTGTCCCCCTTCTAACTCAGACTGGGTTTGTTATGTGTCGACGGATGGTCTGTGACTGTGAGAACCCTACAGTTGACCTTTCCTGCTGTCCCGAGTGTGACCCAAGGCTGAGCAGCCAGTGCCTGCATCAAAACGGAGAGACCATGTACAACAGTGGGGACTCCTGGGTCCAGGATTGCCGGCAGTGCCGCTGCTTGGTAAGTTAAACAGGAGAGCATCCTCTTCTTTCCGTCAGTACCAATAGCGGGCTAGAGTGTTGACAGTTACAAACACAAAGCCTGGGTAAAATGATGGAGAGATGAAGCCACAAACATCGTCTGGAGTGATGGAGTGGCCCGCCCTGTGTGTGTTTTCTCCGAGAGCTACCTCTTGACGTACTCCTAGCCTAAGCTAAGAAAAAGCTCCTATGGCTGTATCCCATTCATCTTATACTTGAAGATAATTGTGAACACTACATTCACGGAAAAGAAATCATTCTTTCCAAGTAAAATCACTAACCACTCTCTGTCAGTTCCTCACGTGTCAAAAACAAAACAAAACAAAGATGACATTTTGGAGCTGCGGGAATGGTCTAGTTATGGTTAAATGGTTAATGAATTAAAATGGTGAAAATACCCCAGAACCCAAGGGAGTGTCTCGTGGGTACTGTGGCCTCCAGTAATTCCAGCCATGGCAGCAGGGACAGAGGATCCCAAAGCAAACTTGCTAGAAAGCTTAGTCATAGTGACAGCTCTGGGTCTGTCTGAGGGACCTTGACTCAGTGAATAAGCGGAAGATCAAGCACAAACAATTCATGCCATCCATCTTAAAAATCTCTATGAATGGTCATCCCATGCACATAAATTTACATGCATACAAAAGGCATGCATACATACATACATGTACACATGCATTTGAAAACTGGAAAAAAAGAAAAGGAAGCACTTTTTTTGTAACCATTCTTCCTTCCTGCACCGCTGTGTGGTTCCACACACTGTGACTGTGTGATAAATACATATAATTGGAATGGGACAGCTGTATGTATTTGTGAAACTTTCCTTGAAAATAATGAGTTATGGGGGAAAGATTAGCTAGAGAGAAACGGCAACTCTTTTAAATTGACTTCTTGTTTGTTCTTGATCATGTAAATTAGAAGTGAAAGATGCTGTGTGTATGTCTCTGCAGTGGAAGTGTCACCAGAAAGACGCCTTTGAAGTCATGGCCACTTTCCTTTCTGTTTGTCTGGAGATATTTTTAGGGCCACGCTTCTGCGTTGTCTGTCTTTTTGTCCTTTCAACCCAAAAATCAATTCCAAGAACAAGGTCAGTTTCTGTGCCCAAAGGCTGCTTTCATCTCTGAAACCTTGAGATTTAAAACCAAGAAGAAAATAGCCAACAGGTGGAAACTGCTTAAGGTCCAATTCATCGAGTTTCCCATGTGAAATAAAAGAGGGAAATCAAATTCTGCGTTGTCTTATTTTGTGCTATTTTATTGGAGGGGATGCACTCAAATTCCTTACGCTGAAAAATTTATAACTTGGCAAAGAAATTGTCCAATTCTGTTCATATTTCATTTTTTGGTAAAGGGGCAAATCTTTTCAAAGATTGACAAATAAATTACCGGGAGAATTAAGAAAATCTGAAGATTAGGGACTTCATAGAAACCTCTTCCACTGTCTGCTTTGTCCTAAAGAAAATGGAGCTGCTCACATTTTGCTGTAGGATTTGATGATCTAAGAACAAAAATCATTTCCCTGTCCTTCCTTTTCTGCCTCTTTTCTCTCTGGTCCATTCCCTTTGCCTCTTTTCCTCGCAGCAAGGAGAAGTTGACTGCTGGCCCCTGCCTTGCCCGGAGGTAGAGTGTGAATTTAGCGTCCTTCCAGAAAGTGAGTGCTGTTCACGCTGTGTCACAGACCCTTGCCAGGCTGACACTGTCCGCAATGACATCACCAAAACCTGCCTGGATGAGATGAATGTGGTTCGCTTCACTGGGTCTTCCTGGATAAAGCATGGCACGGAGTGCACTCTCTGCCAATGTAAGGTAAGGCCCTTGGGTGCACGAGTGAGCACTCTGCCAGCTGTACCAGGGCTCAGGGGTGCACGTCCCCTGGGTGATGGAGAGCTGGACCCAGCCTGTGTGTTGTTCAAGCAGTAGTGGAAGCTCAACTTCATTGGTACCACACTGACAACTGCCTTGCACATCGGAGACAGCTCTGCAGGGCAAAGGAGCTTGTATATGTCGCTGCCAGCATGCTCAGTAGCAACAAGTCAGTGTCCTAATGTAGCCAACCATATGGGTTTTATTGCTCCTTCTATAATGGAAGACAATATTATTTCATTGATTTTTATCTGGTTCTTTTATGAGTTTCGTAAAATATATTGACAAAGTAGATACATTGCATTCTCTAAAGTGAAAATCAATCTGGCAAGAATGGGCGTGTCTCTTGGTTTTGTGGTCAGTTACACTAAACTGAAGAAGTTAGAGTCTGATGCTTTTATTATATTTTATTCTTACAGTTGGTGAAAATCATTATAAAGATTTTCACTTTATTCTCGTAGGAAAACAGTGTTGTGCTACTTACTTCAGTGACCACATGTAATATATACAGTGTAGACAGCACAGACTCAGTGTGACTAGGTTTGGGAGTCACTTGATTAATATCCATACAACATCAAACTTTGTGAGGTCAGTTTGTAACTCATAGCCATAATTTAGAGATTAACAATAAAACAAAACCAACAATATTAAAGGCTTAACAACAATAACAAAACCAGATAAAGATGTCAGACTGCTCGGCACTGCTTATCTGTGTCTGATTATCTTGAATCTTCCTTCTTCTTTCTATCAATAGAGCATCTTCATTCATAGTCACTTAGTGTAATTTCTCACCAGAAGGACTTGATGGAACAGGACAAAGAAACCTAAAACACTTGAAACTTCCAGACATCTGTTCCATCTTCTTCAAAGCCTCATTTCTAGTTCTCTCAATGAATGCAATTTGTCAATCAAGATCTCAAGTGAAAAATTACTACTGTTTTCTGAAAGTGCATCAGCAAATTTGAAGGAAGCCTCAGATATGTTAAGTAACGTGTATGCACTATAACTCTGTGTCTGATATGAGTATATTCAACCGTGTAGATATCTAAATTACAGCACTAGGGTCCGGCGGATGATATTTGGCATCTAACTAGTAAATCAGCACAAGTCCTTGTACTCTTTGCTGTTCTGCACATTGACAACAAAAACATATAACAGGTGATAGGATAAAGGTTGCATCTACTAGAGCTCAGACAGGATTCTGCAGGAAACACCCAGGCTTTTCAGGGTTCTTTCTTGTTGTTCAATGGCTTCTAAATGGTATTGCATTCTTTGGACGCTTGGTAAGAATGTCTTCCAGAAAGTGTGTTCTGTTGCTGAATTCTTATTTTTGGTAAGTATTGATTATGCAAATTATAAGATTATGTTCATTCTTTACCAAATTTATCCAAAATATCCATTTTTATTATTTAATTCTGTTATTTTAAAAACGAAGTTCAAGTGAAAAAGCTTCAGACAGAGAGAGCATTGGGAGCAAGCACTCTCCAAAGCTGACTGTTTTCTGAGCACTGGTTCCATCTCTTCCCCTCTTATTCCCCTGTTTAAAGTTGTTTGTTCTGGTCAATAGATGCCAACAGAGGGACAGAGCTCCATTTAGTTGTCATTCCTGTAACACTACCTGTACTTACTATCCATACTCTTAGAGTTTACATAAAAATCAGCTCAATGATCTAAAGGTTTAAAATGATGTAGGGCTCATCTCAGACATCTAGACACAGCCAGTCATTCCTGGAAATGTGTGTGGACGCTTACTGTCTATCTAGAGATATATGGGACCTTTAATGTGAATTAAATAGTCGACAATTCCATTCCTGATCTTGCTAGCCAAATTTTCATTCTCCAGTAGCATCCTATGGCCATTGACTGTATTATCAATGGCATATGTGGACAAAAATATTTTTCCTTGGAAATATGATCTTATGATGACATTTTGTTTACAATCTATCAAATAAAGCTCATCTGAATATTGGAGTGAGGAGCTAAGCCACTAGTTTGCCACACACCTAAGCCACTAGTTTGCCACACACCTAAGCCACTATTTGGCCATAGAAGACAAGCAGTGGTGGCCACATCTTTAATCCTAGCACTGGGGAGACAGAGGCAAATGGGTCTCTGTGAGTTCAAGGCCACCCTAGGCTAAGTGAAAATGAATCCAGCTAAAAGCGAAACAGAGCTCACACCTTTGTTCCTAGTACTTGGGATGACATGCTTTTAATCCTGGCTCCAAAGAGGAAATGTACTGCAGGAGCTCAGTGCAGTCTGAGGTTTAAAGGAGACATTGCATCTGCAGTTACTCTGAGGATAGAGTCGCTCGTTCCTTTGTTTGTCTGAGCCTTGGTAGAGGTAAGAACTCTCTAGTGGTTGACTGCTGTGCTTTTCTAATCTTCAACTTGAACCCCAATAACTGTCTCTGGGATTTTATTATTTATGCTACAGAATCTCTGACATCTCAAGCTGTTGTCAAACTCGATGTGCAGCAGAGAGAATGAGTTTGAACTTGTGGTTCTTTGTCTCCCTCCCACCGCCTGGATGACTATCACAGATCACCACACCAGGTCTATGTAGTTTTGGGCACAAATACCAACTTTATACAGGCTAGACAAGCCCTCTGCTAACTAAGTTACATGCTCAGCACATGCAGAAGATATTTTTATCACCACACAATGTTTTCTTGGCCAAAACTGCCCTAGAGGTCAAAAATTCACCCTGGAAGCAAAGACTCCATCAGCTGTGTTGATGATGCAACATCAGGGGAGTTGGCTTAGTTTCTTTGTGTCCCAACTCATCTAAAAATGAAAATAATAAACTATGGCAGTAACTACTTGAACAATACCATTGGGAGGGTTGCTGCAAGAATTAAGTGAGAAGATTCACACAGAAAAAAAAATCACGAATTGCTTAGCATTTTCAGATTAAGTAACCAATAAATATTGGCCATTGTGGTGTAAAGTAGGACAGCCTTACCACAATCATACCCAGAAGGAAAGACATGATTATAACAGTGACAAAGACAGATAAACTGTGAAGGCAAGAGGCTGGGCAGCTTGTAGACCAGTTATATGCTGAAAAAGCACTATTTCCTTAGGAATATGGATCTGGACAATACTTGAGGGAAGCAGTAATATAGTCCCTTTGTCTTTTTAAAATATTGTGTTTGTGTTATAGATACGTGTGTGTGCAAGCATGCATGCATGCCCATGTATATACAGAAGCTAAAGGAGGGCACTGAGTGTCTGGGTCTACCACACTCCACCTTATTCTCTCAAGACAGAGTCTTATACCGAATCTTGAGCTAGGCTGGGGACAACAAGCCCCCAACATCCTCCTGTCACTACCCTGCCACACACAGCAGTCATGAGTTACAGGTGCATATGGCCCAGCCCAGCTTCTTATGTGGTGATGGGGGCTTGAACTGAGGTCCCCATGCTTGCAAAGCAAAGACCCTGACCCACTGAGCTCTCTCCCCTTTCCTCTTCTTTTATCTTTCTGGAGTTATGGTGAAATTTAATTTTCTAAAGAACCAAGATGTATCCTCTACTTAGAGGTTAAACTTTGGAATTAGAAGTAAATTATCTTTTCCTAAATCTTATAGACAAGCAGCTGTATGACTGGTCAGAGTCAAGAGCTTTAAACACAGAACAAACTGGCTCACCAAAGACTCTTAACTTGAGCACATCTTCACTGGACAGACCCTTTCGGGTCAGAAAGTAGGGCTCTTTCACTAGGTGCTTATGGAGGGGGAATAACTGGGGGCTGGTTTTAGAAGCATGAAGCCCCTGGATATCTAAACATCACCATCATCAAACAGAAACCTAAAAGGAATGTTCTAGCATGTGATAGACAGAAAGTTAATCCCACAGACAAGAAGCATTGTAACAACTCCATCGAGAGACCTCTGAAAATCGGTGTGGAGGGGAAACAGATTCCATAAAGAGAGCCTCATTGGCTCTCTGCTGCTGTGATAAACACATTTATAAAAGCAGCTTGGGGAGGAAAAGGTTTATTTCTGCTTACACTTCCAGGGTACAGTCTACATTTGAGGAAGTTGGGTAGGAACTCAGGCAGAGACCGTGAAAGAATGCAGCTTTTTAGCTAGCTCTGGCTAATGTTCAGTAAGGTCTCTCTTGTAGAACCAAGGACAACTTGCCCAAAGGTAGCACTGACCACTGTTGTGGAGGACAACAGACCACAGTGGCCCAGCCTTCTCAAATCAATCAATACTCCAGGCACATTCCCTGAAACATAACCATAGGCCAGTCTGCTCTGGGTAACCCCAACCGAGACTTGAGTGAGCTAAAACTGTGCTGTGTTGACAGCTGAAGCAAACTTGAAGAACATCAGCATGACTAGATGACAATCTGAGCTGAAATATTAAATTCCAGAGAAAAAGAATTATTAAAACAATTCAAAACAATAACACTCAGATTAAATATTTACCAATTTTCTAGACAAGAGATGAATTTTTGACCTACAAGTAATAAAAATATATCTCAAAAGAAAAAATTCAAGTTCATACAGAGAAATAAAATAGCAAAATGAAAGGTCACAACTGAGAAAATATTTCCAGCACATTTGAATTTTTGTTAGATTAGAAATCTATAAAAGCCAACGAGAAAACAATTGAACCACAAATAAATAGAATAAATAAGCAGTTATCTAAAAACACAGCTGTTAACATAAAAGAAGAAATCATTCAATGCTTAAATAATTTAAATGTAAACTCTCGTAAGTCATTGTTTTTATAATAATCTCCAAGGCCAACATTGATGCCAAGTCGCTACTCTTGTGAGCTGTCGTTGTCCATGACCAAAGCATGTCAGCCACATGTCATCCGATCTGCTCCATCCCAGGTCTAAGGACCTAAACTGACAACACAGTCTAAAATCCGAGCCAGCTCTGTGCACAGTAGAGTTAATCTCAACACTGAGTGTTGTATCACAGGGACAGCGGTGACCGCTCAGCAGTAACCACGGCAGAGAAGAAGCAAGGCCTCCGGTAAACTCATTGTGCTGCTACCTAATGGTTCCTTGCTGTAGCAATTCCTCAAATGGTTACTCTTCCCGTGAGATTGCCATCTGACTTCTCCAGACTTCTGTTTGCGGTACAGTCATGTGTAGCTGCCCAACTAGGGAATGGCTTAGGTTGTTACACGGTAAACTCCTCCCATTCCTCTAGGGTTGACCCCCACTAGTGTCTGCCTGCAGCTCTTCATGACTTCCAGCTATCTTTCTATTTTGTCCAGATTAGGAAGCATGGATGTTAATTTATAGAATACATTCTGCCATTGCTGAATCTGGAAGACCTTGGCATGTTTCATTGGGCTCTAAAGCATGAACTCATGAAGCCTTCCCAGTTGAAAAGCTCTGATGATAAAGCGTATAGTGCACTTTCCCTACAGCAGAGGACACACAGATGGGGACGAAGAAAACATGCCTGAAGGATGTTGGAAAATGCGTCCTTCCCGAATCATGCATGGGAACAATGGTGATGTCTTTCCCTTACAGCGCTCTGTGCCAGTTGCACACAGTGAGGGATGCTGCCACAAATTCCCCACCAGTCTGTTTCAAAATCACACAGTTTGAGAAACTGATGTGTAACCTAGCAACAAGGCTATGGATAGAAAACCTCCACCTCTGAGCTTGATATCCGAGTTGTAAGTGTTACTACTGGCTCAAAAGAGGGTGACTCTGTCTTGGGACCAGAACAAAAACTCTGTCTGTCAAATACCCGAGGGAGGATGAGCACTGGCTTTACCAGGTGTCACTCGGCTTCATTATAAACTAGTTTCCCCATCTGAATGTTTCTGCAAAGGCTAGAACAGTAAAATACCTTCTGAAAAATTACTTTTGATTTTTGTCGTGTTAATACATACTATCCTTTCTACCACCCAAAGTCATTGTCTGACAGAAAACCTAGAAGAGAGACGAGTATTAGACACAGACTAATTGCTTTGATCCCAGCTCTGTCACGTATTAACTGGGTGATTTTGAACAGGAGTTAAACCTCTCTGTTCTCTGCTTTCTGAATTGAAAAGAGCGACGGTCAATGGTGATTCCACTGCAATGGAAAGAGGGTGAAATTAGGGAATGTGTTTAGGACACGTGGCCAGATGTCTGGCAGAGTGCGCCATCCTAATGTGTAAGGATTTTTCCTTCCTGCGATTAAGGTGGCAATTGCACGTTACTTAACGTGACAATTGCAGGTTACTTAGCAAATACCATTACTTAGCTAGAAAAAGAGACCTTTGGAGGAAGCAAAGGAGGGAGAGGCTTTACTTCTTAGCAGTTATACTATTTTGATACCTTAGTGTAATAAGTAATTTTGCACATCTGTCTCTCTCCTGCCTAGCCCGACCATTTCAGCTTCACACTGTTTCCTAAGTTTCGCCAACTTAAATTTCCCACTTAGATCATGTTTTAGTTCTTTCTCATTCAATGTAGATGTTCAGGATTTTGGTGTGTATATATCACTGCAAGGCCCTCTGCAGCTCCTCGTGTGTGGGGCCTTCTTTTCCTGCTCCTGTTCTCTGATCTCGGCTTGACTGTCACCTCTTCAGGAGGTCTACCCTGGGCACCAGTCTGAGGAGAGGTCTTTCGTTATCCCATCACTACCTAACACATTTCTTCTGAAGCTAAAACAGAACGCCTTCAGCTCTGGACACCGTAGATGGCAGAAATGTATTCCTCGTAGCTCTGGGGGCTGAAAAGGTCATTTTCAAAGTCCCAGATCAGGGTGTGAGTAGAAGTAGAGTCTGGCAAGCCATTCTTCCTGCTCTCCCAGGCGCCCTTCTTACTGCATCCTCACATGATAGCAAGTAGGGAGGAAGGGAGGGAATGAAGGAGGGAGGAGAGAGAGAGAGAGAGAGAGAGAGAGAGAGAGAGAGAGAGAGAGCGCTCATGTTTCCATTTTCCTCCATATCTCATATAGCCTAGGCTGGCCTTCATCTTACTATGTACCTTGACTCTAGCTGAGGCTGACCTTGAACTCCTGATCCTCTGGTGTGTACCTTCTGAGACCTTGGATTATGGCAGACGGGGCCCCACCCTCATACCCTAACTAACTTTCCCAAATGTTTCATCTCCTCATACTGCTGCACCAAAGAATAGAATGAGAACGTGAAGTTTAAGAGGATCCAAACATTTTCTCCTAAACTTTTCCAGCAGTTTCCATAATTTCTCTTACACTGCATTCCCCTCCCAGGAAGGTGTGAGTCCTGTCCTGTGGTCGGGGAGTGGGTCTGCATTGCTAACTCAGTTCTCACAACACGGGTTGTGAGTAAACAAAGGAACAGGTGTGAACCAAGAGAGAGCATGCCAGTGAGCACAGTGATGGCATCCGAAGTAACACTCTTAGGAAAAGTTTGCTTATGAGGTTTTCAGGACTTCAGAAATAACACCGTCCCGTGTACACCTGCTAGTCGTGCTAATCAAGAAGTGTGGGACTCCGGGAATGATTTGAAAACTCATACTTTGCTTTCCTTTCCACTATTTTCTCCAGAATGGCCATGTCTGCTGCTCAGTGGATCCACAGTGCCTTCAGGAGCTGTGACGGGCGTTCGCTGCCTCCAGGGAGTATCTCTTTAAAGAATGTTCTTTTGCTTAAAAAGACCAAAAAGAAAAAAGAAAAAAAAAGTGATGTGTGCCCAGCCCAGTGCAGCTTTGTTAATGGCTGGGTAGATGGATGTCAATTATGAGAATTGTGGAGCTTGAGGAAATTCTCTGAGGAAACTAGATGACAATCCTGCCTTGACTCTACCTGGCTTCATCTTGTAGAAGAATGGGTGTGGACTGAGACATCCCGACCCCTGGATAAGACGCCTAAGCCTGCCAGGTCTGAGAAAGCCTCCAGCTCCGGGGTGGCAGGACGTGGTCTTCTAGCCCAGACTCTTCCTGAATCGTCGAGGTTCCTCACTGAAAGAGTCAAAGCTGAGGCAGCAAGCGAGTTGTATTCCACAAGCCAAGAAGCTGACGCATCTGTACAGTGCACTCTGAAATCTGAAACAAGCTATTGTAATGATTAAATTAACGCGCAGGCATGGTTGCGTAACATTTTCTAACAGGAAGTCACCCCCAGCCCCTTGTTTTACTGCACTCGATATTATTTGGTTGAATTTGTTCGGTATAAGCTTGTTCCTGTGCAAAATAAAATAACTATTTCTCTTACCTTATCCCAGGTGAGTCAGCGTCTTCTTTGTCCTGCTTTCGGGTTTAAAATATGAGTCGCTTTCTAGTTCCGCTGATGGAGAACACTCACTGTGTTAGTTCCGTGTTGAAAGGTGATTTTCCTTCAGCTCTGTGTCTAAGTCTTGGATGAGGTGGATGGACGCCTCAGTCCATCTCCGGACCTTCTGTTTCACTTCTGTGATCCTTAGTGCTCATTAGTCGGGGGTGGGGGGATTTCCTACAGAAAAGGCTACTGGCTTCTCTTTCTTCTGGATTCTCATTTAGAGTCAATCACGTCACAGTTGGGGACACTAAGAGCACTGGGTCCCCTCCTACCCGATAGTCACTGTGATGGACTCTGTCACTTTTACTAAAGGCTCCATTTTTTAATAGGTGGTTCTCTCTCACCTCTGCCACCCACTTTAGATTCTGAAAACCTGTTTTCTCCTTTTGTCTGACAGCTGTTACATCCTAGAGAGACACCTGCTCCTTTTCTTATTGCCTCCTGTGTTTCAACTCACATTTTTATAAATGGTCCCTTTAAAATCTTTCAATAGCCACAGTACATGCCATCTGCTTTCTATCAGAATTCTAACATTAAGAGAAGAGTGTGTGAAGGTTGGGAAGGCCTTCAAGAAGTAACACCCTCTCGGGATTAGAAGGAATCATTATATCGCACACTAATCTAATTCACCGGACTCTGAAGAAGACAAGCAGCATAGGCGAGCTGATAGCCATTGAGCAAGCTAATGCCATGGGGTTTCGTTCTAGTGAGTGTGGTGTGGAAGGAAGCGCAGGCGTTGTCAAATTCCGTGCAAAGAGCTACTTCTCAGTAGGGAAAGATATAGAGGTGGACAGGCAATGAGCACTTTGAGCCACAGAGCAGAGGTGGTGGAGCCGCTTTTGGCGACCACCTCTTCATTGCTGTGGGACAACCCGTGTTAGCCGATCAGGGGAAAGCTAAGCACTGTGTCGTAAGAAGTATTTACTGAGCCGGGCGATGGTGGCGCACGCCTTTAATCCCAGCACTCGGGAGGCAGAGGCAGGTGGATCTCTGTGAGTTCGAGACCAGCCTGGTCTACAGAGCTAGTTCCAGGACAGGCTCCAAAGCTACAGAGAAACCCTGTCTCGAAAAACCAAAAAAAAAAAAAAAAAAAAGAAGAAGTATTTACTGCATGTGTACATTTAAACATTTAAGTCTCTTGATGCTGTCCCGCATTTTGCTTATATTTCATTTACAATATCGTCAGTAAGGTTTCCTCCTTATGTCCACCACGCCACGCCTCTAGACAGCAGTTTAGTTTCCGGGAGAGTGAATATTAAGCAAAAGGTTTTACATAACTTTATTACAGGCAGGCGGTGGTGGTGCACGCCTTTAATCCCAGCACTCGAGAGGCAGAAGCAGGCAGATCTCTGTGAGTTCAAGACCAGCCTGGTCTACAAGAGCTAGTTCTAGTAAAGACTCTAAAGCCACAGAAAAACCCTGTCTCGAAAATACAACCACAACAAAAAAAGTTATTGCATATAATTGAGATTCTCTGTTGAAATCTCCTGAAACATCTTATTTTGCTTGTTTTTATGAGAATAAGAAGAGTGTGTGTGTGTGTGTGTGTGTGTGTGTGTGTGTGTGTGCATGTATGCATTTTCACGTGTCCACATTTGCACATGCAACTACGGATATACTCATTTATTTATTTTACTCAATTATTTATTTATATTTACACACATCTTTCTAGAAGGAGCAAGCCTGGAATCCCATATGTTAAGTCATCTTTATGTCTACTTAAGTCTATAAGCCTACTGGTGCTTGGCAGATCCCAGCTTGCCATAGATCACCAAGAGAAATAAAGCTCCCAGCACTGGGGAGGACAAGAGGAGTCCTTTCATCTCTGCCAATTCAGTGAGACCATTCAGAGTGATCACCCCCTTTGAGATCTGTAAAAGCAGGCCCCGGGGAGGTTATTGTTTTATCTGCAGAACCCTGAAAACAATAATTAACTGTTCCCTACAGACATCCTACCTTTCAAAAGAGACTGTTAATGCCTTGTTTCTCACTCTGTGTTAATTGGAGAAGATGCCCTGGTTGAGCTATGCCAGCGTTCTGAGACTGTGAGAACTAAATGTCATGCACTGAAGCTGAAGGCACCTGGCTCTTTGAGCAGGAAGCCGCGGGAGCAGTCGCCCTCACTATATCAATACCCTTCGCTCATTTCCCTTTCCTGAGATCATTCACATACGGTTAGCCAGTAACTAACATACATTGGATCGTATCATACTTCTTCCTCCCGTTTCTAATGACTGCCATATTGCCCTTTTGCTTTGTTTTTCACACTGGCAAAGAGAGTCACCTGTTTGTCTGGTTTCAGCCAAGCAGCGCTCCCTTTTGTCTTTTCAACAACTTGGCTGCCTGTCCCCACGTTGAGACGCTATAATTGCCTTTGCAGAATGAACCATGCCGCAACGCTCTGAAACAGCGGTCGATACTCTGGATTGCAGGAGAGCCGAAATTATTCAGTTGAACAAAGTTTAAGCTGCACGTCCTGAATAAAAGATGAGCTTCCACTCACTAAGCATGTTCTCATCTATCCACGCTCCCTGCTACTGATGAGTTAAGAGGTCCTCTCAAGGGCCTCAAATCCCAGATGTGTGTGGTCCCAGCTCCGTTGACCTAGTGCAGAAGCATTAGAAACAACCCCTTTTTTTCCCCCAGAAAAAGACTTCTGTTTTGTTTTGTTTTCACAAGCACAGAGCATTCATTGAACAACAGCAAATTCATGTTCAAGAGGTTAGAGCTGAAATGATCCTTGAAAGCAATAGGAGATTGCTTTGGCTCCCGGAACATTCTGCCTGCTCTGTGCGACTCCCTTCTGTGGTGCAGCAGGTACCTTGTTCCATAGGACCCTTCAGTATTGGTGTGCTGTTTCCACATTGGAATTCTGTGTCTTCCACAAAGGAATTGACACCTCTTTGCAGGGTAATCACCCCATCAATAACTGGCCTGCCGGCAAGAGGGCCTGAGCTGTGCTGGCTCCAGAGCCTTTGCTGCAGGAGAGTCTGAATGGGCATTGCTTGTTTTTCTTCTGTTTGCCACAGGACAAACTCCCAAACCTCTGTCTTTGCGCTGAGTTGAGTCATTTTTCATAGATCGTTTACATGACAGATCCTGAAATTCATCTTTGTTCTGAGTGACAAATGGCAAAATATGTGACTCTCATTTGTAAAATTTTGCATTTAAAACATGTTGTCTTATCTAAATGGAGCACTTACAGTGACTGGTGCTTCAAAAAACAGTATGAAATAAGAGTTTAACTATGTACAGATTAGAAGTGATAGTTTAGTTTAAAATTGTTTTCTATCTCTTTAACAAAAACCACAGGAATACATATGAAGAAGCATGAAAAATAAAAAAAGTTTAATTTATTTTCCAAATAAAGAATCATATCTATCTATATCTATATCTATATCTATATCTATATCTATATCTATATCTATATCTATATCTATATCTATATCTATATC
>NC_022017.1:9933439-9945012 GCF_000317375.1 Microtus ochrogaster
TATATCTATATCTATATCTATATCTATATCTATATCTATATCTATATCTATATCTATATCTATATCTATATCTATATCTATATAATGATGATTTACGACCCTATGGAGAAAACTATAAGCCTGGATTCAATAAGTCTCTTTTAGTGATGTTCCACATTATGCCAGATACTGGTCTAGACACTGTGAAGGATGCCTATGCACTGAGGCACTATGGAAAAGAGAGAGCATCCAGGCACACAGTGAGCATGTGACACTAGACTACAGCATTCACTTTCTGTCTGCTCATGCAACACATGCCCTTACAGGAAGGAGAGGAAAAATAGGCTCAATACCACATGGTAAAGAAGACTAGGAAGGAGAATTTAGACAGAAGTCATAGTATAGAAAAGATGATCAGGACATAGAATGACAGTAGAGGAAACACTTGAATGAAGTGAGAGACTGAGAGCATCCTTAGAGGTGGGAAATGACAAGCCTAGAGACGTGTGTACAGGACTGATGCTGGACCACAGCCTGTACCTGCCTTATGGAACAAGCAAGCTGAATGTATATAGAGAATGTGGTCAGAGCAGTGAATGATGCCCATGCCAGGTTCCCCCAGACTACTTTAGGGTTATGTGTTTTTCTTGTTGCCATGGGAGACACCAGAGAGCTTTGACCATAGCAGTGCCACATTCCGACACACCATCATAGCTGCTGGGTAGAAAACAGACGGGGTGGGAGAAGTGCGGGAGGCGGGATGCAGAAGCACATTCATGTGACAGGATTTCTGACGAGATGCTAGTGGTTTGAACTAAGATGATAAGAGAATGAGAACCAAAAGGACTTAGCATTCCAGAAGATCCAATTAAAGGAAGAAACGGGAAAGAAGACGAAATATCACAAAATGCCACTTCCCATAGCAGTTACAAGAACAATAGAGCTTTTTCCAAGGTTACAGTTACTGTGAGGTGAAGATTTCCAGGTGTTCATTCTGTCATCTGTGACTTGTCCATTTCTGCGGACACTGTGTCTACTTGCGTGCTAGGTTCATACTTGTAAAATGTGTTAATTTTGTAAATTAGATAAATACCCCTGCACAATTATTGGAAATTTTTTGACCCATCTTGACAGTGCTGTCCTCAAGATATTGTTACAGATTATTTATTATAACTTTTAATTTTCAAGTCTATTTGTTATTGTGTGTCGAATGTGGTGAGCATGTGAGGAAGCTCACATGTGGGCAAGGTACAGGCAGGGGTGTCAGGGCAGCTTGCATAGGTCAGCTTTCTTCTTCACTGGGGGTTCCGGGACTTGAACTTAGGTCACGAGGCTTGCAAAGACAGTACCTTTCATGCTGGATCATCATTCTGTGGACCTGTTATAAACAACTGTTGTTGGCATCATTCAATCATATTTTTTTATCTTTTTTTAAAAATATTTATTTATTTATTTATTTATTTATTTATTTATTTATTTATTTATTTACTGTGTATACAATATTCTGTGTGTCTGCCTGCAGGCCAGAAGAGGGCATCAGATCTCATTTCAGATGGTTGTGAGCCACCATGTGGTTGCTGGGATTGAACTCAGGACCTTTGGAAGAGCAGGCAATGCTCTTAACCGCTGAGCCATCTCTCCAGCCCCTCATTCAGTCATATTGCTCCCTCATATTTCTTTAAGTTTTGAATTATTGTCTTGCCAACTGGTTGCTTGTACAGAAATGTACAAAACTGTCATTGGACTCCTCTCTTCCAGTTATTCTGGACACTCATCCAAAAATCTGTTTTCCTTACATTTTATCTTCCTTTATGGGAGTTTAGCACTAATTCACCTACCTGGCCATAGTGACAAACTGCTTTTCAAAGATCCTTCCAGAACTCTCTGTGAGTATTTACTTTCTCCGGGTAGTTTGGTTCTCGCAAAAGAACTCGGCTGTGCTTTTCTATATTTCCTGCTGCTAGCACATCACATCCAGAATCAAACTCCGCACTCTTGGAGGGTGTCCTTCAGTCAAACATCTATCTGCTTTAGAGCCAAAACTGAACTCAGGACTCACCCGCTGGACCTTTTAGTCCACACGGAGAAGAAAAGTACACTTCTCCCAATCCGCCAAGCAATCTCTTCTGAAATATTTGAAATTCATATAAGACTGTAAAATGCTAAATAAGAATACATTTAGATTCAAATTATATCCTCCCAAGTGTGTTTATGAAATCATCCTTCTAGGAGCTGATCCAGCTCTGTGTAAAATCATATTCTGTTCGGTGGCATGTTACTATTCCATAAAGAATCCAATAGCATGTATTTTCTATTTCAAATTGAATTTTTCTGGTAATTTGGTATTTCATTTATAGTAAACACATTTCTAAGCACAGGTCTTTGTACATCATTTCATCAATTCTCACAGAAACTCCTAAGGAAGATATCTTTGCTCTGCTATGAATAAAACAGCTTGATTTTATTTTAGCAATTTGGAACATGTTAAGTGCAAAGCCTGGCCCATAGAAATGCAAGTGTAGCCTTGAAGTTCTCACACAATGACAAGGACACATTAAGAGGTCACATTACCAAGGGGTGGTGGACAAGGCAACGGAGCTGTTGCTGTTTGCTTGATGTGTCTTGTGCTTTTTAAAGCACTATGACCTCAGGCCGGGGTCATCCCATCACCCTTAACCTTGAAGAACAACCACCCTGCCCTTCTACCAGGGAGAGCAATATTTGAGTGGTTCTACACCGAGCCTTTGAGAAACTGTTTGCGTGTGGTTCCGATGCAAGGACAGCATTCATAGTGACCTGCTTGAGAAAACACTGAGGATGGCGGGAGCCCCTTAGGCGGCTTCTCACTCATCCCCTTCCTCAAATGATGGTGGGTTCCAGCTCACTTGGGTCTCATGAAGTTCCCTGGGGAAGCTGAAATGACAACACTCATGGTCTATCGGCGATTCCATTTCTTTATTTTATTTTATACTTTATTGCCTCTTATATATAAACATAGAAATTCTTTGTTGAATCCTATGAGCATTTGACAAGGCCCAAAGTAAAGAAAACCATGTGTTCAAACTTTGTATCCAAATGTTGCTGTGCTCTACATCAAATGAACCAAGTTGAAAAGCTGTTCTTGACTATGCCTAACTCCCACAGCTACAGTAAGTCCCGATCAAGAACAGGGAGAAAATGTGAACACAAACGGTGGTGCTGGCACTGGCAAACAGGCCTTCTCCCTAGGTTCTAGTCTCATATGTCATGACAAGGTACTCTAGACAGAGAGGGTGTCAGCTGTCTGTTAATCTTCCTTTGCAATTTTCTAGTGCCTACAGCCACTCCATTATGTCCCTGGTGGCTGGCTAACCTCTCTTGGGCAGCTCTAGTCTTCAGAGAATCCCAAGAGCTACTGTGGGAGTTTCGGCTCAGTCCTCTGAGAGCTGAAGTTCAGTGAAACTTGCTCTCTATTTGAAGCTAAATTTAGTGTGCTCCATCCTAAATTCTAGTGTTTCTCTACCTTTTCAATACTACTTTATTCTATTAAATATATATATATGATATACAACTATAAATTTATAAATATATGTACATACATATTTAAAGAGGTATATTTATGTGTTTTCATGTCTGTGTGGGGTTATAACGCATGTTATTTTGTTTCCATTGGATCCCCTGGAACTAGATTTATACGCAGTGTGAGCTGCCTGACCTGGGTGCAGAGAACTGAACTCTGTTCCTCTGAAAGATCAATATGCATGAAAAACCTCTTAGCAATCTCTCCAACCCCACATTTTAAATATATTCTTAAGCCTTGGGTTTGGAACTTTAAATTGCTTTTTCTAACTACTTCCCAAAGAGCAGAGTCTGAGATTGTGAATAAACCTGCCTACAAATATCAAATTGGGTGATAAAACAGATAAGAAATTTTTGGACATTATTTTTTTTGCTCATTTCCGATTGCTTGGTGGTAGACTCCCTCACTCATCTCTTTCTCAGAATTCCCTGATGGATGCAGATGGCACTAATTAGCATCTACTACACATTTTGTTTTGCAGCCTCTTCCCGAAGAGCTACCATCCCATAAACATAAGGCTTGCCTACCGAATTATTGCTGGCACAGCATTATCAGAAGTTCCTTTCTCACTGCATCGAACTTTTTGTTTTTGTTTTTTTTATTTTTCATGAGTCAAGCTCTCATGTAAACCAGATTGATTTCAAGCTTGTTACAGAGCTGAGGTTAATCTTGGGCTTCTGATCCCCTTGTCTCTGCCTCCCAAATGCAGCTGACATTTTACAGGCATTGACATCACACCCAATTTATGTAGTGCCGGATATAAAACCCAGGGCTTTGTTCATGCTAGACAAACAAGGTGCCAAATGAGCTACTTCTCCAGCTTCAGGAAAATGCACCCACTTCTGCAGGTCCCGAAACATAGCCTGGGCAGCTGCTCAGCTCTGATAAGTGCTCTCTGGGAGATGTCACCATGTGATGTGGTTCTGCAGAAAAGATGACATGACAGGAGGAGAAGAAAGGGACCTAAGAAGAGCCAGGTTTGGTGCTGGTTGTAGGTGTGTGTGTGTGCTCACACGTGTGCATGTGTGTTTATTTGCACATGCATAGTGGATGCTCGTTGGTGTTTGGTGAGGGTGTGTGCACATGGAGGTCATAGGACAACTTCGGGTGTCATTTCTCGGGTGTCAGTCACTTTTGTTTTCATTTTTCTTCTTTTCAGACAGGGTCCATCACTAGCCCAGAGCTGGTTAAGTAATCTAGTCTGATTGGCCAGGAATCCTGTCTCCACTCCCCAGCACTGGATTCCAAATGCATGCCCTTACACCTGGCTTGTTTTTTCTCTTTCCCCACTTGGATTCCTGGGTTAAACTCAGGTCCTTCTGCTTGTCAGGCAAGTACTTCATGGACCCAACTATCTTCTCAGTCCCTGGTGCTTTTTGAAATACAACCACGAGGGTGGCCTGAAGAAAGTAACTACAGAGCATTGAAATAATCTTTGGTGAGGGAGGGTGCACACAGCAGTATAGTCTCAAGGAAGCCATAGAATACTCCAGATACAGCAAGGAGGATATGAGATAAGAAAGAACCAGCCTCCCAGGGGATGGAGTCAGTGAGGGAATGGGAGCCTGTGAAAAAGTCTCCCTTAAGACAGCTGGTGAAGCAGGGCACCAAGGATGTCCCCCTGCCCACAGGGATTATCCTGAGAAGTAACCACTGTGTTTCTGTATTCCCTTTCTTAATGTGACCATTCTATGGTGGTTGACAGGGGTAGATATGAAAATCATAAGCCACAGAGTCATGAGGAACTATGACTGATTGTCCCAAGCCCCAAAACTCCAGGCTGAATTTTAAGACTAAATGTAATCTGTATGTGAAGAGGGGAGAGGGAGAAATGAAAATCCCATCTGGTCACTAGAAAGAGCATGCTATTATTAAAACTCAACAACAAAACAAAAGAAAAACAAAAGCAAGGAAACACTGGTGTTCGCGATCCCCTTTTTAGGACAGAGCAAACCTGAATTTCCCTGCCTCCCTTGCAGTGCTGGGAGATCAGTTCATTACATTGTGGCTTAAGGGATGGTGAGCAGGGGTGGAGCACAGGAATTCTAGACCCAGCCACAGGCATCCATCAGTGCAGAGTGCAACACCTCCGAAAGAATCAGATCCTTACAGCTCATGTCTAACAGCCTATCTTTGTAGAGCCCCAAACTAAAATGTGTTTATATTTTTAATGTTCCAAAAACAGGAATACCATATGCAATTGAGTTTGAATATGATAAAGTTTTACTGAAACACACCATGTTCACACATTCACGCATTGACGACCACTACTCCTGTGGCAGGTCTGAGCGGCTGACCCAGGGACCATATGAGGTGGGCCCTGCTAATGGTGCTTCACACGTTACAGTGAATGGAATAATAACCAGGCAAAATATGAGGCATGCACATCACTGAGCATGACATTTCATTTTATCCTCTTTTTTTTTTTTTGCTTTGTAATAAAAACGTGAAAGAAAGAAATAGGAAAAGTAAGCTTCAACAGGGGAGTGGGGTTTGCTTGGCTATCAGATTAAATGGCAAACGCCTATATTTCATGCAATGACGTTATAAGCATGGCAGATGTCTTAGTCTGGGCTTTATTGCTGTGAAGAGACACCATAACCATGGCAACTCTTCTAAAGCAAAATATTTAATTTTTTGGCTTACAGTTTACAGGTTTAGTCTGTTATCATCACAGCGCAGCAAGGCAGCAGGGAGGCACACACGTACTGGAGGAGGAGCTGAGAGTTCCACATCTTGAACCACAGGCAGCAGAAGGAGACTGTCACACTGGGTGTGGCTTGAGTTTATATGACATCCCAAAGCCCGCCTCCACAATGACACACTTCCTCCAACATGGCCACACCTACTCCAAAAAGGGTACACCTCCTCATAGTGCCACGCCCTATGGACAAGCACACAAACAGGAGTCTGTGGAGGCCATGGCTACCTAAACCACCACACTAGGCAAAGTAAGAGTTATGTTTACACTATGATGTCAGGAACCTATGAATATGTCACCTTACATACTGACAGTGACCTTAGGGGCTGATACATAGCTCAGATGGTAGAGTGGTTGTGGTTTAATATTTTCAGTGCCACGTGAAGCTGGACACAAAGACTCACACATGTAATTTCTACTCCAGGCAGGTGAAATCAGGAAGATCCTTGCCTACCGAGGAAATTCAAGGCCAGTCTGGGCCTCAGGAGATCCTACCTAAGAAGAGAAGTGGGTGGGAGGATTTGCACATTTTGCTAAAGAGAAATGATTTTGAAATGGACAAATTGAGCTGATATTTCGGTGTCCTTGCCACGGACTCTAATCTAAAGAAGGACGCTAAGGACTCAGGAACAGAGGAAGGAATGGCTGACTCATTGGGTTCAGAGGTCAAAGTAAGGTCCCTATGAAAGCCCCCCGCCCAGCTTGTTAAACAACTTAGCACTGGTAACACCATTTTGCAAGGCTTGTACTGAATATTCAGGGTTTTAACAAAGGGCAGTTTAGAAGCTGCCAAAACGAGATAGAGACACCTGGGGCTGGGCCGGGGGAGGAACGGTGAATACCGAGAAAGACACCCTGTCTGCCCTAGACAAGAGCCAAGGCAGCCCATATCTGAATTCTCGGGAACCAGGGACCTTGTCCTGACTTGAACTCGGCCATATTCAAACTGACCAATGAAAACCCTGTAACTATGCATCTCGCTTCTGTAACCATGCTTCTGCTCCCTTTACCCTATAAAAACCCGCTACCCCAGCCTGACGGCACGCCAGTCCTCCGAGAGACTTGGACGCCCCAGGTACCTGTGTATCTGAATAAACCTCTTGCTGTTTGCATCCGCTGGCCTCGCTGTTCCTTGGGAAGGGTCTCCCCAGACTGAAAGACACTCTCTGAGGGTCTTTCACCTACTGGCTGGGAATCTTGGGCCAAGCAATTCAGGATTTCTTGGAACCTGGGAAAGGCAGGGCAGTAGATTATCAAGTAGATCCTCAGGAGGGAGGCAGCCCAACCAGCTTCTTGTCCTTAAGAAGCATCAGACAAATGTGTGTGGTTTCCAGTTGGTGCTGATATGCTCCATCAACAGTAGAAAGCTAATGCAATGTACTACATGGATATTACAAAGCAGCTGTTCATGACAATATCTCCCCAACCTGTCCATACAGAAGTGCAAAATCAACTCTCATCACATTAGGATTTCGTAACAAAATTTAAGAAAGAGCAGAGGGGAGGGGGGAGGGACGGGGAAGAGAAGGAGGGAGGGAGGGAAGGAGGGAGAGAGGGAAGGAGGGAGGAAGGAAGGAAAAAAATAAGGAAGGAAAAATGAAAATGAGAATATAGCCTCTAGAAATTTTCAATTAGCTTATTTGCCAGCCAAGCAGAAGGAACTACTAATTACACAGTGTTTGTTTACAACAGTCAAAGAAGTGAACCAAATATATATTTTTACCTTTTAATACTTTCTTATATGTGTGAGTGCTCGAGCATCGAGCCACTCATGCGGAGGACAGAAGACACCTTATGGAAATTGGTTCTCCGTCAAACTCAGGTCACCAGGCTTAGTGGCAAGTGTCTTTTACCTGCTGAGATGTCTTTTTGACCCCGAGAAAACAGAATTGAAACAATTACTTTTTTTTTATGAAAACAAGTTGTCCAGAGTTAAGGATATTGGGAGCAGCGATAATCATAAAGACATGTGACACATTTGAGTGGTTTGTTTCAGGTCTACACCTGGGTGAAGATGAATTCCTCTTGTTGCTTACCCAACTCCTACTTTGAAGCTACTGACTCACCTGTGTGAAAGAAGGATTTTCAAAGACGTAGAGAAAATATGAACTAGGTGCAATCTGAAATAGAATCTGCAAAGATGTGTTAAAAGTGATGTCAGTAAAAATACCCCTAGAGAACAAAGAAATAAAAGGCGTAGTTAGACAAATCCACAGACATGGTGAAAAAGGAAAGGTATTTTCAACCCTATGATTACTGAAGATTCCTTTGCAGAAGGCATTTGAACTGATGTAAAGCATAAAGTCTTCCTTTAGGTAGGAAAATGCTCTTATCTCCTTCCTTATGCAATAATCCAGTGGGGCCGATCTGGGATTTGGCTAGAGGATTACACCCAGAAGGCAGGTCTGCCTTAAGAAAATGTTCTGTTTCTGGACAGAATACCTTTGCTTCCACTAATGAAGTCAATTCAAGTCAAGCCACTAAGTGGTTCAGCTCGCCTTTTTAAGTCCAGACTTGGACAGGCATTAACCATTTCTTTCATTTCTCTGATGTGTAAAAATGTTGAACATTTCCCTAAGTGTCTAGGGGAATGCTCCTTCATTGCCAGTGTGAGTGCAAACTTGTACAGCCACTTTGGAAAACAGTATGGAGATTTCACAGAAAATTAGTACATATCTACCTCAAGACCCAGCAATACCACTATTGAGTATATACCAAAAAGATGCTCAAACATACCACAAGGACATGTGCTCAACTATGTTCATAGCGGCATTATTTGCAATAGCAAGAACCTGGAAACAACCAAGATGCCCCTCAACTGAAGAATGGTTAAAGAAAATGTTGTACATTTACACAATGGAGTGTTACTCAGCAGTAAAAAAAACAATAAAATTTGGAGGCAAATGTAATGATCTAGGAAAAAAAACCATATGAGTGAGGTAGCCCAGACCCAGAAAGGCAAATGTAATATACACTAACTCATAAGTGTCTTTTATGGCTAGCCTACAGGCCACAACCCCAGAGAAACTAGACAACAAAGAGGACCCTAAGAGAGACATGCGTCGGTCTACATAGGAAGGTGAAAAACAAAAAATCTCCTGAGTAAACTGGGAGTGTGGGGGTCACAGGAGAGGGGAGAGAGGAGGAAGGGAGGAGAGTCCAGAAAAATGTATAACTCGATAAAAAAAATTAAAAAAAATTATCTATCTCTTTCCTAGCTGGCCAGAGCCTAGGTATGCCTTTAAACTCCCTAACTCACTCTAATCTTCCACAGTCACTTTCTTAAGCTCCCCTGTGCACTGTGTGACTGGCTGTCTGCTCAGGTAACTGACCCCCATGCTGTGTTAACCTCCAGCATGATTCTTGCTGCTTCTTCTCTAATTTGCCTCCCACCTTCAAGGCAGCAAGGGTGTTTACAGTTTGCCTGCCTTGGAGCTTCTGTTGGTGTCTGCTGTTTTTCCCCATATCCCAGCTTCTGTTGATATCTGGTAATGAGACGAAGAACACCAAGATTGGACCCTGACATATGACGACTCTTCTGGGACTCCCCAAGATTTCCGATAACACCTATTTCCTGCCTTTTCTTTATTTAAGTGTCATAGAAAAAAAAAAAAACCCTGTTCTTGAATCCCTAGATGACGTCACAATCGTATGGTGTCAATAAAAGCAATGCAGTAGCAATAAACTTGCCCATTCTCAGGTCTATTATGTTTTTTGTCTGAAATAGGTGGTCCTTTTTAAACATTTTGTTTGGTGGTCTTTTTTTTTTAAACTTTTGTTGTTATTTTATGTTTATGGTTCATTGTCGTTGTTTGGTTTTTTGTTTGTTTTCTACATGTATATCTGTGCACCGTGTTTACTTATAGTGCCAGCTGAGATCAGAAGAGGGTATTGGTTCTTCTGATAGAAATAAATGGAAATGTGGAAGTTGGGAATTGGTCCCAGGTTCTATTTCAAAAGAAACCAGTGCTGTTAACCACTAAGCTATTTTTCCAGCCCAGAAACGAGGTGTTTTGATTTACCCTACCATATCAATCTGTAGATAAAAGTTTCTTTCCTGCTTGGTCCCTGCATTCAGTCCATAAAAAAACACACAGAAGCTTATATTAATTTTAAACTGTTTGACCTATTAGTTCAGGCTAACTACTAACTAGCTCTTGCAACATAAATTAACCCATAATTCTTTTCTATGTTTAGCCACATGGCTTGATGCCTTTTCTCAGTAAAGCATTTTCACCTTGCTTCCTCTGTGTCTGATGGTGACTGTCTCTCTGCTTTTTCTCTTCCCAGAATTCTCCTAGTCTGGCTTCCCTGCCTATACTTCCTGCCTGGGTACAAGTCAATCAGTATTTCATTAAACTAATATAAGTGACAAATCTTTACAGTGTACAAGAGCATTATCCTACAGCATTTCCTCTTTTTTTCTTTTCAAAGCAAGACCTCTGACTCTAATATCTTTTATTTAGCTTTTTTCCTGACCATTTTCATAACAACTTGTAACCAACACCTTAAACAAAGACAAACATATATAATTCATTTGTGGGAATGTGGGCATAGTTTACTAGGCTACTTTCTGTTGATTGGGAATGCTGAGAATCTTACAAAGACCTAACAAAATTTAGGATTATGGTCAAGTCCTGCCTGACTGGAGTATTCTGTGAGGCTGGATCATCTCAGTCAGCATTCTTGAAACTGTTCTGGATGTAGAACTCAAAGAAATATGCAACAGTTGTGCTTTGAAATGCTGGATCATCTGGGCAGTCTGTTCCCATTGAAGATTTTCAGGGTGTCTTCCTCAATTGAATTTGCTTTTTCTTAAAACCAGAGTGACTCCACTGCCTCTCATTTTCTGTGGAAAGAAAAAAAAACCTCTTCTCCAAGGTAACATATCTTTTGACTTAATTTTTGAAGTTAAGACATATTCAAAATATATATGTTGAATTAATCTAGCAGCATTTATAATCAAATGTCTTTTAGCAACTGTTGCTCCTTCCTCAGCATTCAAACAACTCAAAGACAACACAATAACATGTGATATCTAGATTCTCTGTGCACTTTCCATCTCTACGTGACTCTGTTTTTACTCTGTTTTTTTATTTTTATTTATTTATTTTTTTGAGACAGGATTTCTCTGGATCTCACTCTGTAGAATAGGCTGGTCTCAAACTCATAGAGATCTACCTGCCTCTGACTCCCAAGTGCTGGGATTAAAAGCTTGTGCATCTTACACCTGTCAGAATGGCTAAAATAAAAAACTCCAGTGATAGCCTTTGCTGGAGAGGCTGTGGAGGAAGGGGTACCCTCATCCATTGCTGGTGGGAATGCAATCTTGTG
>NC_022017.1:9946237-9968652 GCF_000317375.1 Microtus ochrogaster
GGAAATGGGAGGCCGGGAGGAGGTGGAAACTTGTTTTGTTTTTCCTTTTCTCAATAAAAATAAAAAATAAAAAAAAATAAAAGCTTGTGCAACCATGCCTGACTACTCTATTTATTTTTTAAGGGCTTTATTTACCCTTTTGCTTTTATCTCCCAAACCTACATATATTTTTAAATACACTGTAAACTGTTTATAGTTTTTTCATCTGAACCTGTAGTTAATAAATGTATATATATAAATATATTTTTCTGATCACATGAGTCTTTAATCTGCTAAGTGGCATGACCAGGATTAAAGCTTTGACTTTGGCAGCTAGCTCTGCCACATTCTTTAGCTTACTGAGCATTCTAGCTTCATGGCAGATGTACAAACAAAAGCCAGGTTTGTTGCTACAACTCTGTGGAGTTTCTAGGTCCATGCCACCACCACCAAAAAAAAAAAAAAAAAAAAATGCTGCCAGCTGCTCATAAACACCATTTAAGTGTTTGGTAGCAGGGCCTTTTAGAAAAACTGCCATGTGGTTTTTGCTGCTAATTCTGAGTCAGGAAGCTTTATTAAAGGGGTTGCACTTCTGCTTGCTGCCAGGAAACAGATCCTACTGGAGTAAAGATGGTTACCAAGAAGCTGCACTTGACTCTGTTCTTGTCTGTCTAGAACCTGCTTTTTAAAATTTCTCACGCTTCCATGTATAGAGGGGTGCCTTTTTTAAAATGTCTTTAGAGGGTTTTATCCGCTTAAGTGATAATGCATCCTTGACAGGAGCCCCTGAAGCCCTGATGGCTTCTGACAACAGTGATTCTCTGAAGTCCTCTGTGGCTTAAGTGATATAGTCTGTGAATCCGTCCTCACGGCGGTGGCTCAGTAGTCATTCATTTGCACTGCTTCTTGCTGCTGCCATCCCCATGCTGTTTCCTGGTCTCTGTGTTTTTCAGAGAGAGGAAACAGGGGTGCACACCCTGACTTTTCAGGCTTGTCACAAGGTATACACGGTTTCCAGTCACATGGTCCCACCACACTGCGAGGGGCAAGGAACTGAAGGACACAAGCAAAATCAATGGCTCATTAATATTGTAATCAATAATTTATGCCTAATCTTGAGCTGCCTGAAGCTTAGCCTTCCTCATCAGAAAAGACCCCTTCCAATCACTACTGTTTATTTATGGCTTTATTTGGGTAATAAATAAGACCATTTTATGTGACACTGTTACTATTTATTTTGTTATAGGATTGTTTTATGTAGTCACCTTTTTACCCCAACTGTTTCCTTCCCCCATGATTTTAGCTCTTTTGTTTAAGGCAAGTCTTACTTCTTTTATCATTGCGTAGTTATTTCAACTCTGTTTATTTGAGGATCAGGCTTTGAGTCTTGCATAACATAACTGAAAGACTTCATTAAAGGCATGCACCAGCACACCTGGCTATTATTGGTTTTAACTACATAGGTATATAAATTGGTAAAGTTTAAAATACCTTAAAATATTTAAAATATTTTAAATAATCAAGTTAAAACCTGTGAATATACAATTTGAAAAGTGGAACTTTCCGAAATCTTTGAGGAACTTTCTGCCTTGCTGAGTGGTTAATATTAATATCAATGATTTCTTATTGTTTCCTGACTTTATTTAGAATTTTTTCAAGATATGCACAATTATATGGCAAAAATCACCCAATTGGCAGACTATCCATTGCAAGGACTGGAGAGATTGCTTAGTGGTTAGACCACTTGCTGTTTCCATATAGAACCAGAATTGGGTTCTCAGCAATTATGTAGTGGCTCGCAACTGTCTGTAATTCCTGATGCTTTTTTCTGATACACACAAACACACACTTAAAAAAATCTAAAAAGAGAGAACCTTCCATTTTCTGGTATCCTCTTCAGTTTCTTTCTTCAATGCCTTAAAGTTCTTGTCAAATAGATATTTCACTTCCTTGGTTAGAGTTACCCCAAGATATTTTATGCTGTTTGTGGCTATCGTGAAAGGTGAAGCTTCTCTGATTTCCCTCTCTGCTTCCATATCCTTTGTGTATAAGAGGGCAACTGATTTTTTTGGAGTTGATCTTGTATCCTGCCACATTACTAAAGGTGTTTATCAGCTGTAGGAGTTTTTTGGTGGAGTTTTTGAGGTCGCTTATGTACACTATCATATCATCTGCAAATAATGAAAGTTTAACTTCTTCCTTTCCAATTCGAATCCCCTTAATCCCCTTATGTTGTCTTATTGCTATTGCTAGAACTTCAAGCACTATATTGAAGAGGTATGGAGAGAGTGGACAGCCTTGTCGTGTTCCTGATTTTAGTGGCATGGCTTTGAGTTTCTCTCCGTTTAATTTGATGTTAGCTGTCGGCTTGTTGTAAATAGCTTTAATTATATTTAGGTATGACCCTTGTATCCCTAATCTCTCCAAGACTTTTATCATAAAGGGATGTTGAATTTTGTCAAATGCTTTTTCAGCATCTAATGAAAAGATCATATGCTTTTTTTCTTTCAGTTTATTTATATGATGGATTACATTGATAGATTTTTGTATGTTGAACCAGCCCTGCATCTCTGGGGTGAAGCCTACTTGATTATAATGGATAATTTTTCTAATGTGTTCTTGGATTCTGTTTGCCAGTATTTTGTTGAGGATTTTTGCGTCAATGTTCATGAGTGAGATTGGCCTGTAATTCTCTTTCTTGGTTGAGTCTTTGTGTGGTTTTGGTATCAGAGTAACTGTAGCTTCATAAAAGGAATTTGGCAATGACTCTTCTGTTTCTATATTGTGAAATACATTAAGGAGTATAGGTATTAGTTCTTCTTGGAAGTTCTGGTAGAATTCCGCATTGAAACCATCTGGTCCTGGGCTTTTTTTGGTAGGGAGGTTTTTGATAACAGCTTCTAATTCTTCGCGACTAACAGGTCTATTTAGATTATTCACCTTGTCCTGGTTTAACTTTGGTATATGGTATTTATTTCTAGTTTTATGGCATACAGGCTTTTACAGAGACCCACACTGGAGCACCGGACTGATCTCCCAAGGTCCCAATGAGGAGCAGAAGGAGGGATAACATGAGCAAGGAAGTCAGGACCACGAGGGGTGCACCCACCCACTGAGACAGTGGAGCTGATCTATTGGGAGCTCACCAAGGCCAACTAGACTGTAACTGAAAAAGCATGGGAAAAAACCTGACTCTCTGAACATGGCGGACAATGAGGGCTGATAAGAAGCCAAGAAAAAGGCAATGGGTTTTGATCCTACTTCATGTTCTGGCTTTGTGGGAGCCTAGCCAGTTTGGATGTTCACCTTCCTAGACCTGGATGGAGAGGGGAGGATCTTGGACTTTCCACAGGGCAGGGAACCCTGACTGCTCTTCGGACTGGAGAGGGAGGGGGAGAGGAGCGGGGGGAGGGGAAGGGTAATGGGAGGCTGGGAGGAGGCTGAAATTTTTTTCAATAAAAAAAATGTATTAAAAAAATCTAAAAAGAGAGTTATCTACCATAGTATATAAACATATATTTTCAAAAATTTTGGAAGGTATACACTTATTAATTCTTTTGAGGTATCCACTTAGAAAGGCAATTTGTCTGCTCATTCTTTCTTACTGTGGTTCTGGGATCTCTGGTATAAAGTTACCTGGAAGTGGTGGGGGGCAACTTTTTGCTCCTTAAAGCTTCTTTTTCACTATTTAGTGTGACAACTATTACACACGTTTTTAAAGATTAAGTAAAGATGGACTTGATTTTGATAAACATTGCCTCTTATTGTCTTGTCTACTTACTTTACATTTGTTTTATTTTTATGCAAATGAATATTTGGCCTGTATGTCTGTATGCATACCATGTGCATGGCTGGTGGCCAGGGACATCAGAAGAGGGCTTTGTGTTCTTGGAACTGAAGCCGTGGGTGGCTGGGAGTTACCATGTAGATGTTTAGAATTAAACTCAGGACCTGTACAAGAGAAAAGCGCACTGAACAGCACCTTCTCTCTAGTCCCTCTAACAGCTTTTAAGAGCTTCTCTGTCTTTAGTACTTGGCAATTTCTCTACGGCCAGCCTTTTTGTTTGTAGGTACCTAAGGTTTTATGAAGAAAGCTCTCACTATGTAGCCCAAATTTGTAGGAAACTTCCTGCCTTAGCCTCCCACTGCTGGCATCACAGCATGGGCCCCCAAACCCAGTTTTGTAGTTAAACTTGTTTGGAAAAAAAAACAAAACACTGTTCTAATTCTAAGGATTTGTGCCATTTCTCTATTCTAGAAAATTCTGTGATAATATGTCTTCTGATAATTTCTCTCTCTCTGTATCCATTTCTGTCTTTGGAAATCTCATTGGCTGCTATTAAACCTTTCTGATTCTAGTTTGTTTCTAGATCCCCTAGATTTCTTTTCTGCTTCTGTACTTCTGCCTCAGATGTGTCTAATCTGACATTAAACTTATCCACTGGATTCTTTATTTTCATACCAAGAACTTTTACTGATTCTGAAAGTACTGTTTTTACCCCCACAGGTTGTTCAAGTTTTACTTCTTTTTGCCAAACATTTGGGTGCCATTGAGAAGTTTCTGTCCCACCTGGTCCCATAGCCATTCAGTCCCAAAGAAACACACAGAGGCTTATATTAATTATAAAATGTTTGACCTATTAGTTCAGGCTTATTACTAACTAGCTCTTGCAACATAAATTAACCCATAATTCTTATCTATGTTTAGCCATGTGACTTGGTACCTTTTCTCAATAAGGCATTCTCATATTGTTTTCTCTGCATCTGGCTGGTGACTGACTCTAATCTTTTCCTCTTTTCAGAGTTTTCCTAGTCTGGTTGCCCTGCCTAGTCTTCCTGCCTGGCTACTGGCCAATTAGTGTTTTATTAAACCACTATGAGTGACAAATCTTTACAGTGCACAAGAGCACTATCCCACAGCAATAATCAATGGTTAAGGACTGCTAAGGATTTTTTGTTATTCTTTTTTTCAGCTTGGAGTCAAACTTACTTTTTTCTAAATAAATAAAATTGTCCTCAGCTCCTATTAGCAAATATTAGTTAACTGTCTTTGGAAATAAATATTTCCTACAGTTAATTTTTAATATATGTAACCCCAATGCTTCAAGGCAAAACAAAACTAATATGTAATATTTATTAGACTGTTTCTGTAAGACCTAGGGACTGAAGTTTTCTGAGTGACAAAGACTAGGAATTACATGAGAACTGTTTGTGAACTTTAAACCAGACACAAGCTCTCCATTCTCACATAAAATGACTGCCATGGTCTTTCTAGATCAAACCCTGATCCCAGTGGTAATTTGGAACCCTGAAACAAAGGGTTTGAGAATTTTCGACATTTCAAATTTGTTAAATTGAGAATCTTTCTCCCAGTCTGCTATTGGAAAGGACTTGTGTGCATGTAAGGATTTGTGGTGCAGCAAGAGAATAATAGAAGAGAACCTAGAAATGCCTCTCAAAATGTACATACCTCAAAAGTCAATTTAAACTGCATATTTACAGACTGACATCAGCACTTACCAGAACTGATTTTTGAGAAAGATGGTTTTTAAAAGATAGAAAATATCAGGTCAGAAAGATAACATATTTTAAAAAGAACTGACATTATCCAGATAACTAGGTAGATGCAAGGAACTAGATGTTAGCTAAGTAGTTGGAAGTCACTTTTTTATGGTCTTGGAGATTAATCCCAGGGCCTCGGGCATGCTAAGCAAGCTCTCAGACACTGAGATGCATTCCAGTTAGTCCTGAAAGATATTTTAAAATACACATTCCTGCTGTACTGCAGTTCTAGAGTCATTGTTAAGTCATTGTTAGGAAATTAAAGAGACCACTTCTACCTATCAAACTGTTGGAGTTCAATATTAGAAGCCAGGTGATAGACAGTGAAATATTGGTTGAAAAAGATATCAATGTTCACAACCATACTGAAAACCAAGAATAGCCAAAACCAAGTGAAAAGGTGGTTTCTACCCTGCTTTGCCATCCAAATTTTCATCAAATACATCTAGTGCCTCTAGTTATCTCTAGCTACAAGGAAGTCTAAGAAGGGAAAGTAGAGACCTGGTAGGTCAGTCAGCTCATTGTGAACACCAGCTATGATGGTTTGAAAAAAATATGGCACCAAAGGGAGTGGTACTATTAGGAAGTGTGGCCTTATGGGAGTAGGTGTGGTCTTGGTAGAGGAAGTGTGTCACTGTGGAGGCTGGCTTTGAGGTCTCATATGTGTTCAAGCTATGCCCAGTGAGACAGATCACTTTCTGTTGCCTGTGAGTCAAGATGTAAGAACTCTCAGCGCCTATTCCAGTACCATGTCTACCTGTATGCTGGCTTGCTTCCCACCATGTCAATAATTGACAATTAAATTTATAAGAGTTGCTGTAGTCACAGTGTCTCTTCATAGCAATAGAAACCCTATCTAAGACACCAACCATTTTTCACTTTCAAAATGACTTTGTAAAGGTGTAGAATCAGACTCTGGCATACAAGAGCTGGTGGCCCTAGCAAACAGCCCTGGGCCATAAGAAATTTTCATGCTCAGAAATCTTGGAAAGGATTGCGTCAGGATGAGTGCTGTTCTGTCACATGACACATGCACAGGAAGTGTCATAAGAGACATGGTTTTAAGCTTTAACAGAGCACTACACATGCAGTTTAACTGTGTGGCTTGGCTTTTACTCCCAATGGGAAATTGAAATGATATCCATTTCAGGAGATTGTTCACTCCACATACAAGGTGGAGACAGATTTTCTTCCTTGTGTTTTGCTCTTTCTAGCTCCTCAAAAAACTGGGACATATATTGGCAGCGTGATGGCTGCATTGCGTTACAACACTTTGTTTATGTCTATCAGTAGGGATATTTGGAGATAACATCCCATTCAAACCTTGAAATTTATTCCTTATAAATTTGAAAGCAGGGAAGTTTAACATCTATGCCAAGAGAAGAGGAAGTCTTCATTTTGGAGAGAGAAAAAGTTTTGTTTTTTGGTACGTGAATGCTTCCATTGAGCAATGGTTGTGTGGTCATCTGATTATTTATTCATTTAGACACATTAAATTTCTCAATTTAACAATAAATGAAATGAATGAATTCAACTTAAAGAAAATATATTGCATATTATTTTGCTTGCAGGTGTTTTGCAGGAATGATAGCTGAGTTATAAAAAGATGAACATGAATTGTCATGGCAGATGACATCCCATGAGTCTCAGACATTTGAATACTTGGTGTCCAGTTGGTGAAGCTGCTTGGGAAGGATTGGGAGGTGCTGACATTTTGGAGGAAGTATGCCACTGGGGAAAGGGTTTTTAGTTCCAACAGCCATGTGTAGTTTCCAATGAGCTCCCTCTGCTTCCCATTTTTCATTGAGATGTGAGCCCTCAGCTGCTGCTTTCAGAGGTCTGCTGCCTGCTACCTTGGCTCTGCCATCACTGACTCTAACTTTTTAGAACTGTAAGCCCCAAATAAACATTTCTTCTGTAAGTTGTTCTGGTTGTTGTGTTTCATCACAGCAATAGAAAAGTAACTAAGGGATTTCTCTTTGCTGATGTACTTTGCATTGGATAACGCCTAGACATTATATGACATACATATTATATATATACATATATATATATGTATATATATATAATATTATGGATAAAGCCTTTATCAAAGTAACAGGATTTCCTACAATGCTTGTAATGTGCAGGGCCTCTTCAAGTGTGCAAGACAACCACACAATAAATGAGTTTTAAGGCTAGGAGTGTGATGCAGCAATAGAGCATGTATTTAGCAGATGTAGTCCCTGGCTTCCATACCCAGAATGTTCCCAAAAGAAAAAGAAAGAAGAAATAAAAAATAACAAAAGGAAAAAAATTATTTTATTCATGATAACATTAGCTTCTATAACAATATACTGAACAACCCACAACTTTCGTAACAGTGGTGATTTTCTTACTCTGGCCCTGATCCAAATGGGTGGGTCAAGAATCAGCCTTCCTCAACGTGTGTGAAGAATAGTCTCCCTGATTTTAATAGTTCCATGAGCTTCTATAGTAAAAAATCAGAAGATATTTTTAATAAATGTTTTATAAATTAAATATTTCAGACTTGAAATTCAGGAGACAAAAATCAAAGATACCATCCCTTTTATTTCTAACAAGAGGAGAACAAATTTTAGCAAGTACTAGTGCTATTATCAGTTTCCACATGTGGCGTGTGTGCCCATGAGTATGTTCACAGAATGGGCACAGATATATGTGCTATAATCCCTTCCATTATCGCTTTCAATATTCTCTCTTAAAAAATCTGATCCAATAATAACAACAATGACATTAACCTTATTGACATTCTCTAGGAATATTTAGAAATTAACAATGCCTTTAAAGTAGGCAATATTAAAACCACAGATATTATGAAATACAGATATTATGTCAGAACACCAACAGCCCTAATAATCTCTCACATACCTACAGAGGTCTGATTGGTTTTACCCATCTCTAGCACACATTTTTTAATTGTTGCCTATTCCCAAAAGGTAAGTGGTCTCTTGAATCCCAGACTCAGACTTATGGGTACGTTTTCCAATCTTCTTTCTTAGTCAAAGTGTCTTTTATTCCTTTGTCTATGATAGTTATTCTCCTGTAACTCACTCAGGGTTTCTAAATGAATAAATTTCAGCCACTTAGCTCACATCAAAACAAATATTCTGATGATTCATTGTGTAACCTGCAACTTTATATGGTATTTGTGCAAAAACCATTGATTGAAAGTAGGTCACATGTACTGAACCCTTCTGACAAACGCTGTAAGATTCTAGAGATGCAAAGAACACTGACTGCTTTCCCTTCGAACAGCTGCCCCTGGTAGGTCTCCATGGTGTGAAGTAGAAGATGGCAAGCCACACTATGAATGAGCCAACTGCCACCCTGAATTAGAAACCAGCTTAAGACATCTGGGGTTTGAGACAACTGGAAGTTGGGATTTCTTGGACATAGCAAGCAACCAGTAGAGGCATTTTAGAGACTAATTTCAGTAGGTTGGTTTGGACTGTAGAGCCTACAAAGATAATTCTTTTCATAGACAGTTTAGATTGATTCTGGGAATGCTCCCTCAGTTGTCAAAAGAGCCATAGTTTTATACCAAGTTTAGTCATACTTTTAAAATTTTGGGTTTACTTGGGGATTGGTTGGCCAGTCAGTAAAGGACCCTTTGCTTGAAGATGAGAAATTGAGTTGAAGACCTATGGAAAAACCAAGGTATGATGCTGACTTGTAATTCCAGTGCTGGGGAGACAGAGCAAACAGATCTGTGGTGGGTCGCTGAAGAACTAGTCTGATTTGTGATCCCAGATACCAGTGAAGGATTCTGTCTCAAAAAGTGAGATGGATGCTGTTGAGGAAATGACCCCTGATATTCATCTCTGGAGTCCATAGCCATGTACACATACATATACACAAACTCTGCATGTGCACACGTGCACATGTGCGCACACACAGACACACACACAGACACACACACGTGCGCATGTGCACACAAACACACAACTTTTAATTTACTAACTTAAGAAATAACTCATTTGGGTTTGATGTTAAATAATGTTTTTATATTTAAAATGACTCTTTCAGAATCAAAATAATCTCAAACAGTGGCGTCTGCCTTAAATTTTTAAAAAACTCATTTGATTTCAAAAGTGTAACCTATAAAATACAACTATATGATGCTATTTATCTGAGAGTTCAAGTGATGTGGGAGTGATTTCTTATTAATAAAGAAACTGCCTAGACCCATTTCATAGGCCAACCCTTAGGTAGGCAGAGAAAACAGAACAGGATGATGGGAGAAAGAAGTTGAGTCAGAGAGTTGCCATGATTGTCCCACTCCAGGCAGATGCAGGTTAAGATCATTCCTGGTAAGCCAGCTCATGGGCCACAAAGAATAATAGAAATGGGTTAGATCAATATGTAAGAGCTAGCCAATAAGAGGCTGGAACTAATGGGGCCAGGCAGTATTTAAAAGAATACAGTTTCCGTGTAATTATTTCGGGTATAAAGCTAGCCGTGCAGGCGGACGGGTGCTGGGGATGCAGCCCGGCTGCTCTTATTTCAACATTCAAGTTTAAATGAACATAGATTCTAGTGAATTCATTCTTACTAGATTTCAAAGCAGTGAGACTTTTTCAAAGAATTACCAATTTTATTAACTTCTATTAAGTATCTTCAGATATAGTTTAATATTTTCTTATTTTCTACAATAGTCATCTGTGACTCCATTAAAATGAGAGCTTCAAAGACTTCTCATAGATTTTCCAAATTTGTAGTCTGTGTATTTCCTCTGAGTATCTCCAGCTGTAAAATCTTTCAGCCGAAATTGACAAGGCAGCCAAGGGTCTATTCCAGCAGCTGTGTAGAATCTCACAGCTGTCCCCCGGTTCTTGAAGCCTGCATATTTTGTTATTATTTGAACAGTGCCACTTTGAGAGGATTCCTGGGATCACTGAACCCAGCCAGATTCCTTTTTGTTCTGACAAGACTCAGAAAGAAGCCCACTGTGTTCAGGACCATATGTTTTCTTATTTTATGGCAAAAAGTGGTAATAAAAACCAGACTGCCAGGTTACTATTTTAGGGCCATTCTATCTAGCACAGTTGCATTCTTAATTAGCTATAAAATGATAAAAGGTCACTTTTGCAATAAAAGTTACAAGTAAAAGACCCTTTGCTATACATCAGATATTTAAATACGTCTGTAATAGTCCAAGTGTGCACTGCTAGTTTTATAGCCTAGGACATCTAAGACAATCTCACTTCACAGCCAGTGTTCGGCTTGAGAAATAAGCAAGGTGGCATGGCATTCCAGTTCAACACAATGCTGGAGTGTTGCCAAGCCCTTCAATCAACAGGTACTCACAGACTTTTTTTTTACAAATTTATTTTTATTTTATATACATTGGCATTTTGCCTGCATGTTTGTCTGTATGAGCGCAACAGACCTCCTAGAACAGATATTACAGACAGTTGCAAGTTGCCTTGCTGGTGCTGGGAGTTGAACCTGGGCCCTCAGAAAGAGCAACCAGTGCTCTTAACTACTGAGCCATCTCTCCAGCCCTCACAGACAGTTTTTTATCTTTAGAGCATGGACTTTGTTCCCAGGGATATTAATTGGGGAGTACTAGAAAAGATTATTTTTTAAAGTAAAGAGCATAATTTCAACCAGCCTGCAAATCACAAGCCCAGAGAACCTAGACAACAATGAGGACCCTAAGAGAAACATACATGGATCTAATCTATATGGGAAGTAGAAAAAGACAAAATCTCTTGAGTAAATTGGGAGCATGGGGGCTTCAGGAGAGAATTGAAGGGGAGGGGAGAGGAAGCGAGGGGATTGGAGAAAAATGTATAGTTCGATAATATACGTATGAGAATGCTTTAATATTTAAATAAACTCTCAATTGCAAATAAGAAGAAAAATCCATGCACAAATACAATAAGTTTCATATTGATGTTTTCATGTCTTCTAAACTTTTATTTGCTAAAATATCCTAGGATGGAGGAACTCTTTTTAACTTCCTTCTCTCTTAACCCTGAATCCCACTCCAAGTGGAAACTTACATGATAAATAAATAAAAATCTGTTTCTCTCTTCTGTCCCACTGTTTGACAAGAGTTCGGGGTCAGGTTTTTGGATAACTGCTTAGCTTTAAGCTTCCATGTTTCTTTTCTCTCTCATCATAGGGAAAGCTTGAGAAAGCCCACACGTTTTCCTCTTTGGAACTTATGAGAAATTTAAGCCCCATTCCCTGACCAGCAGAGAGCCCCAAGCCAAGTTCCTTCCTTGCAGCTCACTGGGCCTTCCCTGCCCTCCCCACGCCACACTACATGAGTAATAAGCCTTCTCATGGCCCCTGGGTTGTCAGAAGTCTCCAGGTTTAGATCGGAGTGGCCACATGACAGACTACTATCATGGCTAAACTGCCACCACACCCACGTGGGTGACCCCAAGAACCTTCTGTGCCTTTGATCTCCTGGCTTAAACTCTTATTACATTTGTCTATTATTTACAAGAAAACCAAGGTGTAAAATCCAAAAAAAAAAAAAAAAGAAAAGAAAAGAAAAAAAATTTAAGTGTAAGTTGGATCACTCTTCTATTCAAAATCTGTGGGGCATTCATTCAGAACAGGAGCCAAAGCCACCCATGAATTACAAGGTTTTCTGAGATCCCTTTTATGGCTTCACCATGGGTAGTATGTGTCTGTCTGTCTGTCGGCCTATGTGTTGTATGTCTGTCTGTGTGTCTGCCTATTGTCTGTCTGCGTGGTATGTGTGTGTCTGTGTGTGACGTTTGTGTGTATGGTATGTGTGTCCATCTGTTTATATGTATATTGTTTGTGTCTGTCTGTATGTTTGCCTATGTGTATGTGGTGTTTCTCTGTGTGTGTCTGTCTGTCTATGTGTGTTTGTCTGTGTGTATGTGTGGTGTGTGTGTGTCTCTCTCTGTGGGTATATGTGTGGTGAGTGTGTCTGTGTATGTGTGTGGTGAGTGTGTCTGTCTATGTATGTTTGTGTTGTATGTGTGTCTATGTATATGTGTGTTGTGTGTGACTGTGTCTCTCTGTCTGTGTATGTGTGGTGAGTGTGTCTGTGTATGTGTGTGGTGAGTGTGTCTGTCTGTATATGTTTGTGTTGTGTGTGTGTCTATGTGCATGTATGTTGTGTGTGTTTGTGTGCATGTGTGGGGTATATGTGTGTCTTTTTGTGAGTGTGTCTCTCTGTGTGTGTATGTGTGGTGGTGTGTCTGTCTGTGTATGTGTGCAGTGCATGTCTATCTGTGTGGGGGGTGGTATGTGTGTCTGTGTTGTATGTATGGATATGGTATGTATGCCTGTGTGTGTATGTGTGGTGTGTGAATGTGTGTGGTTTGTGTCTGTGTAAATTTACAGCATGTCTGCATATGGAGGATAGAGGTCAACATCAGTAGCTTCTCCTATGACACCTCACCTTATTTTTGAGACAGTCTCACAAACCAGGAACTTCACCGGAAGTCAGAACAGCTGCTCTGAAAGCCTCCTGGTTAAGCCTGCCTCTCTATCCTACCTGTGACAAAGGGGTTACAGATGTGCACTCGGGTATTAGGTAGGTACTGAGGATCTGAGTTCAGGTCCTTCCTCATCCAAGCCTCCAACCTAGAGTTTCTCCCATTTTCACTGGGCCTTCTTTCTCGTTTATTCTCCAGATGTCTTAATGCTACTTTTCTGAAATTTTTATATTTCTGCTTAAATTTTACCTTATAAATTGTGCCTTCTCTGATGGCCTAAGTGAAAATAGTAATTCCTTCATTCTCTAACATTTCCGATCTCAATTTCTCTACTTTATTCTTTCTTTAGAGCATTGACCATCCCTGAACATAATTGTCATTTTATTGCTTATTGCAGTGATTTCAACTAGAAGTTAACTTTCCTGATGCCAGAAGCATTATTTCCTTCATTGATACATGCCAAGCACTTGCCACTCAGGATGATTTCAATTAATATTTGACAAAGAATACACACAAATACATGTATGTACAAATGCATAAAAACAAAAAGAGAGACAAATGTACATATGTACAAGTACCCCAGATACAAATACACATAGATACATAAAAACACATCTGAATACACACAAGAATCCATGCATACACATGCATGGTCATAAACATGGGCACACATAAAAATGGACATGCACAAAGAAAATCAATGCATGTTTACACATTCACACATATGCACATAGTCATAGGCTTCACAGGTCCACTTGAGCAAGGAAAAACATACACAGTACATACACTGATCCAGGCACTGACACACAAAAGCGCACATGCAAACATATATAGGTATACATATGTAGGCACACACATATGAATACATACACTAATATATGCACACATGTTGAGATGTACATATACCACACATGTGCAAGAGGGGACACAAGCATACAAATGCACACAATGCCCATATATTCACGTCTGTACAAAGATACACAAATAAACATCCATATGAACACACACATGAGTGTATGAGCACACACTTATATCCAATACAGCACAAACCCCGGCACAGACCTGCACATGCTTATACATACACAGGCACACATGTGCACAGATACATAGATGCATACATCACACATGCACATATGTGTGCACAGAGGGAGGCACATTTGAGTACACACATATGCACGAATACATCCATCCACAGGTGCACAACACAGTGCACACATGTGCGCACACACACATATATACATACACTCACCAAGCTGCCTTGTTAACTAAACTGAGGTTACTGATCCCTTCCTCTCTGGGCAGACACAGGATAGGTGACGGAACGGTGCTGGACTCTTCTTGCTTCTTTTCCCCATCCAGCAGGCAGGAATTCTACCTGAACTGAGGAGTAACACTGAACAGAACTCTGTTTTGCCTACTTGACCTTGATCTGGACATAACTTTCAATGTCTAAGAATTCCAATTGGCTCATGTTTCTGCACTGAACATAGTGTTGCTTACCCCTGGGACTGTACACGCACTTTACCCACAGGCAGATGGAGAAGTGAGGATGCTGGAGTCAGCAAGCCTGACCATATTAGCCTGGATCAGCATCTCACATCGTGATCATTAAGTAGGTAATTTTGCTTCACACCTTCCCGAACTCCTCTGCTTTGTCCTTCGGTTTCTCCCCCGTCATTTTCAGGAGAGGTTTGCAGGACACTGTAGAATGCTGAAATTTGTTTTAACATTTTATCCCACTGGGTTGCATCACCATGGAAGGTTTGGGAAGACAGCCAGAGCTCTGTGTTTGCATTTGCTTCAAAGAGATGCCCACTTACTGAAGGCTCAGTAGAGAAAACGAACCTCCCATCCTACACCCAGCAAGCCAGCTCCTACAGAAGCCGCAGGAAGCAAGGGCCTCCCAGAAACCTCCACGTTTCTCACATTTTAATCTTCCATGTCTTTTTGTTGTTAAATCACTATTTCAAGTCGATTTAAACTATTCTTACATACAGGATGGAAATATGTGTGGTGCTCTGACTACTGAGGTATGCCTTTATTGTTCTGTGGCAATTCTAGCTCTAAGCATGAAGTCAAATTTTGGATTTTTCTTGCTCTGCATTTAAATTAGTGACATTGAATTCTTTATGAAAAATATGCTGTAGCTATTTTTAACTCCCTTTGGTAGGTTTTGCATTTTCTATCTTATAATCTTTTCTTTCTGCATTCTTTTTTCTTGTACTTAAGTTGATCTCCTACTCATTTATAAGTAGGTCTTCCCCAGTCTGTAAGTTGTTTGAAGGGATAGAAGATGGTTCTCTCTCTGTCTCTCTCTCTCTCTGTCTGTCTGTCTCTCTCTGTCTCTGTGTGTGTGTCTGTCTCTCTCTCTGCGTGTGACTGTGTGTGTATGTTTTTCTGTGTGTATGTGTCTCTATATGTGTATATCTATGTGCATATCATTCTATGTATGTGCATGTTTCTGTATGTCTCTCTGTGTTTGTCTTTCGCTCTGTGTGCATGTCTTTATGTGTGTGAGTCTCTCTGTGTGGTTTGTATGTGTGTGTTCCAGCCTCATAACTTTCAGTCCTATCCTTCACAAGGAAGCAGATGGCCCATTTACAATGCACAGCCTAGTGCAAGGCAACTCGCAGGCTTTTGAGGCCTGGATGCCAAACTTGCTATGAAGTGAGAAACAAAAGCTTAAAAAATACCTAAGCAGCAACCATCTTTACCCAGATGCCAAAACAAGTTCCTGCTGAAGTAGCAGTGGAGAGCATAAGTCTTACTCCATGGGTTTCTCTGTTTCCAGAAGCTGTTGGTGGTCAGTGGGGATCTCCACCTGCATCAGAAGAGGCTGTAACTCCATCCTGGTGGAACACCTCCTCTGAGCTCCATGGTCTCTTGCTTACAGCCTTACCCAGTGGTGTCTGCATTTAGATCTTTTTCCTTCCTTTGCTTGTCAATCTAATCTCTAACACCTTTTCCTTGTACATCATATGTTTACTGACCTGAGTAAGTTGACTTTTAAAGCAATACTAAAGATGATGATTTTCTTATGACCCTAGCAATGAACTTTTAAGTTTTACTTTTCTGAACAATATCATCCTACAGTCCTCTGGCTTCTGCCATTTCTCAGCCATATTCACGCGGTCGTGTTTCTTTTAGCTGCCTCCAAGATTTCTCTCATCTTTATTTATGATTTTACTATGATTACCTGTTAAGGGTTTACCGCTGCTCTGGTTGGCTTCATGATAATTCCTGAATAAGGAACCTGAGGTCTTTCATCAATTCCGGAAATTATAGTTTACCATCCACTCAAATTTAGCATTGGCTTCCGTCCTGTTCCTTCTCTACTGAAGACTCCCACGGTGGAATTCCGTTCTGTCTGGTATTGATACTGCCAAGCCCACTTTCTTTATGAGGCATCTGCCCAGCATTTCTTTGTCTATCATTGTCTTTGCATGAAAGGAGTTTATTTTTTATTTATCCCACACATGTTATTTGTAGAAATACAATTCATTTTGTTTTTGACAATCTGTCTTTAAACCTTTCATGTGTATCAACTATATTAACTACTTATACCTGATGTCATATTTTTCTTCTTAGTCTGATTGGTAATTTTACTTCACTTGGCTCAGGAGAACTCGGCCACTGCTTTCAGGTAGACAACTGTGTTAGTTACTTTTCCTTTTTTTTTCTGAAATTAGATTTTCATACAATATATTCTGGTTATGGTTTCCCTTCGTCCAACTCCTCCCAGGTCCTCTCCACTTCCCCACCTAAAGCTTCCTAACCCAGAAGCTAACTACAGTCGATAACTACTTACACATGAAAAGTTAGTTTTTTCCAATGGAGTCTCACGGGGTACACAAACCACTCTTAAGAGCAGGCCACATGCCCAGCAATAGTTGACTAACACAAAATTACCTCGGTAGTAATTTTAGAGGTTTCATTTTTATTTGTTTATTTTATTTATTTTATTGTTTTTAATCTCACAATGAGTTCTCTAAGCCTTTTTGATTTTTGTTTGTTTGTTATCTCTGGAGGTTTCTGGTCCTACCTGGTCTCACAACTGCTTTTAAAATAAGCACTCAGTGGCTTAATATTAATTATATACTGTTTGGTTATTAGCTCAGGCTTATTAATAACTAGCTCTCACAACTTAAATTAACCCATTTCTATTAGCTATATTTTACCATGAGGCTCGAGACTTGTTATCTCACATCTTGTTTCCCTGGGGGCTGCTTGCATCTCCTTTCACTCCACCTTCTTTTCCCTTGTATTCAGTTTGGCTTTCCCGCCTAGCTATATTCTGCCCTGCCATAGGCCAAAGTAGCTACTTTACTAACCAATAGTAATAAGTAAGACATATTCACAGCACACAGCGAGGCATCTCACATCAGTTTGTTTTGTTTTTTTAACTTACAGATCTTTTGCTTATATATTATGGTTTCCGGTTTTGTTTTTATGGGTTTTCTGTTTGTAAATGTGTATGTCTGAGTGTCTGGAGTTACTTTTCTTGTTGCAGTGATCAAAGAGTTGATGAAACTAGCTTGAAGAATGAAGTTTTGTTCTGAGTCACAGTTTGAGGGTGCAGTCTGATGTGGAGGGAAGGCATGGCATCAAGAGCATGAGACCTCTGAGCACAGTGCATCCACAATCAGCAGGCAGAAAACAAAAGGATGAATTCTGGGGCTCAGGCCACTTTCTCCTTCTTACCCAGCTAGAGATCCCAGCCCATATCGAGGGTGTATCTTTCCACCTTTGTAGGGTGGATATGGGAGTAGGGAAGTATATATCTTAATTAAGGGAGCTATTTTAGGATCTGTGAGACTTGACTCTAGAGGGATTCCCAGGTGTGCATGGAGCTGTCCCCAGCTAGATCCTTGGGCAGCTGAGGAGAGGGAGCCTGAAATGGCCCTATCCTATAACCATACTGATGAATATCTTGCATATCACTATAGAAACTTCATCTGGCAATGGATGAAACTAGAGACAGAGACCCACATTGGACTGAGCTCCTAAGGTCCAAATGAGGAGCAGGAGGGAGAACATGAGCAAGGAAGTTAGGACTGCGAGGGGTGCGCACACCCACTGAGACGGTGGGGCTGATCTAATGGGAGCTCACCAAGGCCAGCTGGATGATGGAGCATGTGATCAAACCGAACTCCCTGAATGTGGCTGACAAGGAGGGCTGACTGAGAAGCCAAGGACAATGGCACTGGGTTCTGATCCTACTGCATGTAATGACTTTGTGGGAGCCTAGTCTGTTTGGATGCTCACCTTCCTAGTCCTGGATGGAGCGGGGGAGGACCTTGGACTTCCCACAGGGCAGGGAACCCCGACTGCTCTTTGGACTGGAGACGGAGGAGAAGGGGGATGGGGGGAGCGGGAGGGAAATGGGAGGAGGGGAGAAGGTGGAAAATTTTAATTAAATAATAAAAATAAATTTAAAAAAAGATGATCTAGGAAATCTTTTGCAGAAGCTTGTCTCTTCCATGATTCTGGGTCCTGTCATACTGACAATATTAGCCATCATATCAGGTTTTGAGAATTTTTTCTCGCATGCCTCACATATGACATCTCATTTAATCCCCCATACAACATTTTCAAAGAATCTACCCATTCTCGGAAATCTTTGTAACGAAGCGTAACCCATGTAATTCCAACACCACATAGTTGTACTCAATTCCCTTTGAAACTAACTTGAAGCCCTGTTTTCTCTTGAGTACAGCAAAGCCTATTATCTCTTCTAGAAACAGTTACACTCTACCAGATGCTAAACTAGAGTATCTGAGGCCTTCCATGGAATCGCACTGTGACCCAGGTCCCCAAGCACAAAACATAAGCTCAAGATGGATACAGCAATAACTACAATAATGTTTGTGACTGATGATTTATTGTTTGCCTTGTAACACCAAAAATTGAAAAAAAATATTTTCAATTTTCCCAGCTAGAAACCATCCTAGTAATCTCATTAGCAGAACAGGAAATCCCAACTATAAAAGGCATAAGAAGGGTGCCCAAGTTCATTCAGTTCTTTAATGAGAGAGTCAGTACAGGTCAGATTGATTGCAATCTTATTTGAAAAGCAAGTATCCAAGCTGAACTTGGAGGTGCCCTGAGCCTATCTTGTAGCCCCCGGTGTGTGTGTGTGTGTGTGTGTGTTTGTTATTGTCAGTTGGTTTTCAGAAGCTGAACTCAGAGGTGCCCTGAGCCTGTCTTGTGGCCCCTGTGGTGTGTGTGTGTGTGTGTGGTTGTTGTTGTTGTTGTTGTATGTCAGTCAGTTTTCAGTGACAAAACAGTTGAGATAAAAACTGAAAAGGAGAGAGATTGACTGATGGATGCAGAGGTTTTTCTACATGGCTACCTGTGCCACTGCTTTGGGGCAATCACAGTAGAAGGCCCTTGATGGAGCAATGCTGCTCACCTCATGACATCTTTGGTAAACAAAGATAAGGGAAGAGCCAGGGGTCCCAGTATCCCCCTAGAGAGCATGCTCCAAAGACTTACCTTTCTTATGCTGGGTCCAAAGTCTTGAAGATTGCACCATTTTCAAATAGTATGGCAGGCTGACCCCCAAGCTCTTCATGTGTGGAGTTTTGAAGAACATTCAATACCCAAACTGCAGCAGAAAGACTGAAGCGGAGGCAGCTCCAGAGCCAATCGTCTTCCCAGGGGCCTGTGCCATGGAAGACGAAGCATTTGGCACAGAGATGGAAGATAGTTTGCCCACCACCAACTGTCCTGGACAAGTTACTCTCTTCTAGTATTTGCAACCTTTTGCTGTGGCAGGTGGTGTGATGCCAATATACCTTTTTCCCCCATCCCAGTTCCTATGCTAAGATGTATTCTTAAGTTCAAATGACTCTGAAAACAAGTACGTGTTCACTAATGGAAGCTGTAGGGTGCTGTACAATTAAGATGAGCAAGCCTTCAAATATGGCGGAAATTGAGGTGATAATTGACATCCCAGGAAATTTTGAGGCTCCTGACCCCTAGAGCATTCTTATTCTTGGAGACAAATGTGCTAGCTAATACAGTTAAACAAATAAACTTTTTCAAGGACAGCAAAATACTAAAATAGGTAATGACTTTCAAACAACTTACAACTTAGGGCCCCTCACTTTCCTCACCCTACAAACTTGGGCTACCTTGAGTCTTAAGGAAATAAAGGTCACAATATGATGGTCCTCGCCTGCAGTCAGGAAAACAGACAAACTTGAGGCTATAAACATCATATGTGGTGTTGTCATGCTGGCTAATGGATTCTGTTTGTATAAATCATGATTTTAATCTTTGTTCATTTTTATGTAAATATATTAAAATTAAGCAGAATGTTTCTTGGAGTTACTGTGTGTGTGTGTGTGTGTGTGTGTGTGTGTGTGTGTGTGTACATTCTTGTGTATGTTCATGTTCAGAACTTGTTAGAACAGACATGGAATTAAAGCCACTGCTCTGGACTATGGTCATAACACTGCCATGGTGGCTTTTGGTGTGCAGCTACTATCCACAGACTAGCTTTCTTTTCTCCAACTTCTGTAGGAATTAGAAATGTCTTCTATAACCAGTAAGTGTTTATTGCATGCGGACAAACATTTCTTGTGAAAGTCCCAAGATAGGATAAAAGGAAGCCTCTATAGTCTCAGATTAGAGGAGCACACTACAAACCTCCCAGCGTTTGTGTGTTCCAGTCAGGAGAAAGCACAATAGTGCCTCAGCTGTAATTTTTAGATGAAAGAAAAAAAAAACAACTTAAGCAAAATATATTTATATTACAAAATATATGTTTGTATACATATATGCAATACAAACATTATATATAATGAATGCCCAGATACCCATACTATATATAACATATACATATTATACACATATAATATATACATAATTATACAAACATATATATATTTATATATATAATTGATGGATTGATGTATACCTATGAGGATTGTGGGAAATCATAGACTCTTCACCAGGATAGAGAACCAGGCTTAGAAAGCAAGCCTGGTGGTCATCAGTCACACACCCTTCCTCATCCTGCTACAGGTAGGCCAACTGAAAACCTTTATGTGGTCATTGCCACAAATGGACATTCCATACAGTTAGACTGACAACCGTGATCTAGAGACAGGGTACTTTAATTTGTTTGGGTTGCTATAAGAAAGATACCGTCCATAGACTGATAACTTATACACAAGTTATCTTGGGTTTGGCTTTTTTGTTTTGGTTTGGTTTAGTTTTTGTTCTTCTGAATTCTCAGAACCCCATGATCAAAGTTCCAGCAGGTTCAATACCTATTGAAGTTTTGCTCTGTGTCCACACATGGCGGAACGGTAAGTGGTCCTCCTAAACCTCCTCTATAAGGGCTAACCTTCAAAAACCACACTTCCCAAAGCCACTTTGCAAGTTAGGTTCTTACACATGAATTTTGAGAAATGTCTACACAAAATAACAACTGTCTCTATGTTCTTGTCCAGTTCCTTCAGAATTAATGTTCATGCTGAGGCCCTCAGATTATGCTCACCCCACTTGTCTGCCTGCTGCTGGTGGCTGATGGAGGTTGAATGTCTGTCTCCTTTCATTTTTGTGGGGAGGGCATACACATTCATACTCAAGAGGGAGACGTGATGATCAGAATGGTGTTCCAACATTAGGAAATTCGCTACAAACCATCAGCAATTGCCTGGCTCATTAGAGAATTACTCTATTTAAATCTGGTATTTCTCATGTGAATCTAGTCAATTTGTCTATACTCCTAAGTTAACTGGATAAATGATCTTTCTCTGACTTGCCTGCATTCTAGTCAGAGTTTAAAGGACGATTTTATAACGGAAATGGTCTCAATGAGAAGGGTACTAAATTTGCAAGTAATTAGAGCTCTAAATGACTATCAGATACAAAGGGAAATATTGTTTACCTTCCAGCATTGGCTCTTCTGCTTATTGCACAACACCACCCATTAAATGGTTGTTGGGTGATTATTAGGAAGAAATACTTTTTAATCTGGAATTTAGCTATATGCCAGGGACTACAATTTGTATGAATTATCTAATTGTTGTCACTGTTATTATCCCTTATTTTATAAAGAAGCAGCAGATGTGACAAGGTTAGGTAACCTGCTTCATGACACACAGCCCACAAGAAGTGACCAGGACCGACTGTGTAATGTGACCCCGGAACTAGGCTCTTTCCTCACACACATGCTCTCATTTGCCCTGAGAATGGCCTGGTACCCTTATCTGTAATTGGCAACACGTGCATCTTAGACTTTATTCTTTTTTTATTATTTATTTATTTATTAAAGATTTCTGTCTCTTCCCCGCCACCGCCTCCCATTTCCCTCCCCCAATCAAGTCCCCCTCCCTCGTCAGCCCAAAGAGCAATCAGGGTTCCCTGCCCTGTGGGAAGTCCAAGGACCACCCACCTCCATCCAGGTCT
>NC_022017.1:9970210-9970716 GCF_000317375.1 Microtus ochrogaster
TATCATTGTACTGTTTTAGGAACTATCCCAAGAGGAAGCCATACCATATCTTGAGAATAATCTTGAGAAACAGGGAGTTTCCCCCTGCAGGTACTGCTGTTTGAGGAACTAGCTGATAATGACTTTGGGAGTGGTCTCGAGGCAGGGAGTCCGCCTGCAACCACCACTGGATTTTTGGATTTTTTTTTATGACCCTCCTGGACCATTGGGCTGTGGCCCCTTTCCTCAAAAATTTTTTCTCCCGGTCACTTGGGGTTGAACTCCTCCCCCACCAACCAAGGCCACGTGCGTGACCTCAGCAAGGATGGTCTCCAGCGAGCCACGCGGGGGACCGCGCCATCCCAAGACCCAAGTGAGAGCCTCTATTTTTTAAAATTAGGCAAATATCTACCTCAAAACTTAGCAATACCCCTTTTAGGCCTAAATACAAAATTGTTTAACCATAAGAACATGTGCTCACCCATGCCCAGAGCAGAACTACTTTATCATAGCCAGAATCTAAAAAT
>NC_022017.1:9970816-9988645 GCF_000317375.1 Microtus ochrogaster
GCTCTCTCTCCTTCTGCTCCTGATTTGGACCTTGGGGTTCCAGTCCGCACAATGCTACCCCCAGAAAGCCGACAAACTCATGGAAACTGAACAGCCAACTACTGAACCACACCTGGGTTGTAGACTTTAAATGAGGCAGTTGTCCTTTCAACCCTAAACTATTTACTGCTGAAGTTTGTCCGGACCTTCATCTCTTGGCGAGCTTAGCAGGGATTTGGGAGGAAGCTAATGGTATCACCTCCAAGAACAGGGACTTTGAAGTAAGGTTAAACCTGCAGTTTTAGAAAGAAGGAAAAATAGAAAGAATTTTCTCTTATACTTTCATCTGTGATAGGGTTTCCATATAGATAAGCCAATTCTTAGGCATACATTTCAAATAGACAAGAAGCCATCCTTGAGAGCTTTAAAAAAAAAGTGACAGTTGCTAATTGGTTAATTAGCGCTTAACTGAAATGCCTCTAAATTTGAACACTCCCGGCTGAACAGTAGGAAGGAAACAAATTCAGTGCCTTAAAGTGGGATGCGGGAGGCTGTTAGGGAGCAGCTGGTGCCTGCCTTCCTCCTCATCCTTCCTGGTGTAGTTTAGTGCCTTCCCAAGGAAACCTTGGAAAATGCAAACAGCAAAGGCATATGCAACAGTTTTCTCTGCAACCCAACCCCCCCCCCATTCTCTGTTAGCAAAGGAAGCATCTGAGGTTACTCCTATTATCATCAAAAGCAAAGCTTCATGTCCTTATCTCCAGGGGTTCCCACACATCTTGTCTGTGTAGTAAGTTGACTGTCTAGAAACAAACAAACCAAGTAGACGTAGCCTTTGCTCTTGTTGAGTAAATGGTTTGTGTGTTAGTCTGACCTCTTGCAACCATGATAAAACACTTGACAGGTACACCTTAAGGATTCGTTGGCTGAATCATGGTCCCAGGTGCAGCTGTTCCTGGGAGAGGGCTTGACAAAGGTGGCTGGTCACATATCCAGAGTCATGAAACAGAGAGGTGAATGCAGGGTTTCCGTTAGCTTCTCCCTTTTTCTTCCTTTATTCTCTCCAGGATACCAGCCTATGGAATGGTGTCACCCTCATTCAGAGAGTGTTTTCCCTTTTTTGTTAAGCCTTCCTGGAAATGTCCTCTTAGACTGGCTCAGAGATGTGTTTCCTTAGTGATGCTGAATCCAGTAAAGTTGGGTTCAGAATTGACTACGACGATAGTTTCTTTTACTGAACAGCTGCCCAGCAAGCAGCATCATATGTGATTTCTCAGAGGCATTAGACTCCTACTTCATGGCATCCATGATGCTGTCACGGCAAGGACTGCCATGGGTGGGGCTCAACGTTCACTTGATCCCCTATTGGTTTCATTCTGAACAGAAGATTTCACAACAGGATTTCCAACTCAATTTCCAGACCACGGTGTTGACTGTCACTTAGGAGAAGATACTGAGGTGAGGGGATGCCATTTCAGAGAGTTAAGAGGTTCAGCTGGACTCAAGTGTGTACCCCTTTGCAGATGTATGATCTTCCTAATTCAAACTTGGGAGGTTTGCCTTCTACACAGGACAGAGTGATGTAAAAGCATTTGCCACTGTACTCGGGAAAATATATTTAGAAAGACAGAAGTTCTCTGAATGACACTTAAGAAGGAACAGAAGCCTGTGTTCCTCCCCCACCACCATTTTTTTCCTATTATTTGGGAAGTATCCCTCCTACGTGGTGAGACAGAAGCTTCCAACGTGAAGCACTAGTTCATTCTGGTGACCCAGGAGGCCTAGTCCATTCCGATGACCTGGGATGAGCCGTTAGGAGGAAATAGGCTGTTTAGATGAGGGCACAGGTAAGAAGAGAGCTCTGGCTTCCCTTGTTTCACCTTTATCTTTTTGAGAAGACAAATGGAGGTTTGAATGAGATCTGTCATCTTCCCACAATAGCTAGAACGCCAGCCTCCAGGAAGGTTCACCTGAGTACCAGAGTGCAAAGACAAGCTTGGCTTCCTGCCTGATCCGTGTGTGTGTGTGTGTGTGTGTGTGTGTGTGTGTGTGTGTGTGTGTGTGATCATATAACAAAAGTTTTCAAAGTAACTCTTGTAAGTTTTTCTGCCTCCAAAGAGAGAAAAATAAAATATTTCATGCCTCACCAGAGAATGGTGAGAACTATTTTTTTTTCGTAAATGTTAATCAAATGATAGGCTTGGGTACCTGCAAGATGCTGTTTCTCTCTCATTTAAAACTGTCGGGGTGATTGACTGGGATCAGGGTGACTCTGAGAGCTCAACTTTGCTGTGTAACCTGGTGCTGTGCTTTTCTTTGCATTCATTTGGAAGGAGGTAGGAGCTTAGCACTGGCACCAGAGACAGTATCTGTAATGATTTATTTAAATTCTGACCATGCTCTCTAATTATGTAAATATTCAATCATCCGCCTTGCTGACTTGACTTCTGAAATGAAGAGAACATTTCCCCTACATTATATTTGGTGGAGGGTCCGGGCTCCTGTGTATGCACAGCTACGAGGGAGTATATATGCAGGGTGAGAACAGTGAGTGCTGTTCAATAATTCATTTTCTGCCAGGGTGAAAAATCCAGCCCTCACTTTAAGATGCACCTAGCGACATTGGAGTTGCATTTTTTTTCACTGAAAGAACTGGAAGTATCGATGGCTACCACGGCTACCCCATTTCCCTCCGGTGCTAATGATCTACCTCTAGCACTTAAGAGAATGGCACAAATCCTTGGCCATTCCTGAACAGGAAATGGATCATCTGGACCATGCCTGAATTTCTATCAACCACTGTGGCCGGACAAACCTTTTCCTACGCAAATCCAGTACCAAAGCAAGCACTGGGAGCTTTGATTATCTCTTACGGCTAAACCTTCTTATCACCTACATCTCCCAAGTGGTCTGATGTCATCTGTGTAAATGCTCCTCTGCACAGTGCATGGCAGCTCAGCGGCATCCTTCCTGCTCCAAGACCATAAAGTAAACACATCCACCATACCTACCTATGGAATTGGAACTTCTAATTTGCAAATATGTCAGGGCTTTGTCCCTACTTCTGCTGATTTAAAATGACACTGACTATACATAGCAATCTTTATTATAAAAACTAAATCTTTCCTGAATAGCTCCCTCAAATCCTATATCCCCACAACTTCCTCTGCTCTGGCCCACTCTCCCTCCTTGGAACTGTAGTATATCTTAACAAATTGTCCCTGTTTGGACTATAATGGTGTATCCCCACTCAATTGTTCATTCTGGGACAGAAGAACATGGAAATTCCTATAGGTGTCCACAGAACCCAAAATCTACCAATATCACCCGACTTGCTTCCTCTAAGATAGTTATCTCAATATAACATTTATTTGTTGGTTTTGGTATTGATTACTCTCTCCTGTAATTGTTGGCTCATGCTTTGAGTAATGAAGTTTTCACCTCTAACAATAAGCACTTGTTAATTAAATGAATGATTGAATCACAATTGATAAGATTCTCCGCAGCTTAACTAGGTATGAAATGTCTCATTACACAAAACAAAAACAAAACAACTCATTAACTTTTCAGTATAGCATTGAAAGTCCCTTCCATATTTGGCTCCAAACTTCTAATGCAATCTTAAGTTCTGTTTCATTCACTCCTCCCTGGGGATAAGCAATGCATCTTTAGTTACAAGATCTTCTGTAGGTATCAAACACTGCAGATTCTCCAGCCTCTCTTATGAGATAGAATAGTATTTTCATATTACATGGGCATATCCTCCTGTATACATTGTCATTCTTAGATATTTTCTGTAATGTAAATAATATACAAATGTTTGCTATTTCTGTTGAATAATTGCATAAATCAAATTGGCTTGCTGTCATGTCTGTAGGAATTGCCTGGGTTTCTAATTAATACATGAGGATCCAGGTATTTCCTGAACAGGTGGTCCTGGGCTATATAGGAAAGCTAGCCTTTCTCCAGGGTTTTGTGTAAGGTTCTTTTTTTTTTTTTTTGATTTTCGAGACAGGGTTTCTCTGTAGTTTTTGGTGCCTGTCCTGGAACTAGCTCTGGTAGACCAGGCTGGCCTCGAATTGTGTAAGGTTCTTTTTTTTTTTTTACTATTTATTTATTTATTTATTTATTTATTTATTTATTTATTTATGATTTCTGTCTCTTCCCCATCACCTCCTCCCATTTCCCTCCCCCTCCCCCAATCAAGTCCCCCTCCCTCGTCAGCCCAAAGAGCAATCAGGGTTCCCTGACCTGTGGGAAGTCCAAGGACCGCCCACCTCCATCCAGGTCTAGTAAGGTGAGCATCCAAACTGCCTAGGCTCCCACAAAGCCAGTACGTGCAGTAGGATCAAAAACCCATTGCCATTGTTCAGACCCAAAAAGAGGAACATGAGATGTACTCATTCATATTTGGTTTCTAGCCATAAATAAAGGACATTGTGTAAGGTTCTTGCTTTGAGTTCCTGCCCTGACTTCCCTTAGTAGTGACTGTGACCTTGAAGCAAAGGCTAAAAAAAGCCTTTTGTCTTGTGGTGGATTGAATAAGAATCCCCCCCCCATAGACTGAATTTGAATTAGTTATCAGGAAATGGCACCACTTGAGAAGGATTAAGAGGTGTGACCTTGTTGTAGCAGATGTGGCCTCACTGAAGTAGATGTAACCTCATTGGAGGAAATGTGTCACTAGTTGGGCATTTGGGATTCAAAAGCCCAAGCCAGCCCCTGTGTCAATCTCTCTACCTGTTGCCTGCAGATTGAAGTGTAGAACTCTCAGCTGTTTCTCTATACCATGCTACCTGTGAGCCCCTCTATTCCCTGCCACGGCAATGGATTAAACCTCTGAAAGTGTAAGCCATCCCCAATTAAAAGCCTTCTCTGGGTCCTGTTGTCTCTTCACAGCAAGTGGGCAGAGACTGAGACAAGCTGGTTTTGGTCAAAGTGATTCATAATAGCAACAGAACGAAAGTGGAGCAGTGTGGAGCAGCCAGCTGCTCCTAACACTCATCCGCCATTCTTTCCATGCCAGGTCTGTGTTCAAGCTCGACTGTGTGTCAGGTAGTTAAGCCTGAAGGACTCTTTCCTTCCTATGCGATCTTGTTAAAGGCACATTTCCCTGGGACACAGGTACCCTTTTGCAGAGGCGTAGTCTTACAGATTAAAAATAGATTCTAACTAGGGATAGAAAGAGAGTTAAAAATATGTCAACATCAGAAGGAAAAAAATGATCTCACCCCAAAGTCTGATTGATGCTTCTCATTATCTGAGGAACAAGAATTAAGCTAACAATGCAGCAGGATTACAGCCTGACTGCTTGTGGTCTTGGTTAAGTACTCATTTCATTTCTAGGACGGTCTCCGGGAATCTCAAGCAAGACATTTTTGGTGAGGGTGCCCTGACTTCTGCATCCTCATGATCTAGACTTCACCATGGCCACTGTAATTCTACAGGTGCCCACTCCCAGAAAGTCCTTGCAATCTCATTAGGTTACTTCATTATTTGAATATCATAGTTTAAAAACCATCAAAATCCTGCAAATGATCATTTCAAAGACAATGAAATTGTGCAGTCTCTTAGAGACCCTCATAGATATGCTCTGCCCCAGAGTCTCTGTCTTTCTTAATGCCTTGCTTGACATCTGCACTGAAGTGTCTCTCATAAATCCTAATTCTGCTTCATACTGGCGCATCCCGAATCTTTTATGTGTCAAAACTGAGAATCCATTTTCACCCGAGTGGAGGTCCCTAGAAGGGTAAGGGAACACCTTCTGGTGCTGCAAGGAGCAACAGGAACTGGGTCTCCATTAGAGTTGGTAACAGGTGGGCTAACAAGAGAAAGATACCAGTTTGCTAAGACACATTTCTTGCACACATGAGAGATAGCAAGAGAGTACAAAGATACTACTTTGAAGTCCATGTTACCTAGAAATGTCAATAAACCACAGGAAATGTTTAGAAGGACAGTCAGTCCAGCTAGTAATTGATAGTTCCAGGTTTGCAGGCCATCGGGAATGGAAACCCATGGCATGGTCAGTTTTCCCACCTCCCATTGCCCAGCACCACGCTAACTTAAAACAAAAAATAAAACAAAACAAAACACAGGGAAATATTACAATTCTCTTCCCCAGAATTTGGAATGTGGCATGAAATGAGAGTGAAGAGATCACAACTGTCTTTCATAAGGAGTTAAAATAAAATACCAAGGAAAGAAAGTTGAGATAGTAAGCCTTGTTGAGGCCCATTAAGGGAAAGCTATCTCCTCCTGGTAAGCTTGGTAAACTGTGGCATTTTCCAGTCTTTTTTATCCTCATTTAATTCATCTATCTATCTATCTATCTATCTATCTATCTATCTATCTATCTATCTATCTATCTATCTATCTATCTATCTAAGTTCTATCTTAGAACCTGGCAGAAGCATGGCATTTAATACTGCCTAGAAGGACAAAAGCATTTCATTGCTCTTAAGAGTTAATAGAAATGGGCCTGTCAACCACCCAACTGGAAGACTAAACCACCCAAAACCTGATATACCTAAAGACACACTAAGCAGATAGACAAAAATTACCCCTTCAGTGAGTTGAAGAATATACTCCCATAAAGCCTCTCCCTCAATTCAATTGTTTCATGATCTTCTGTGCTAGGCCTGACCAAAAGCATAACTCTGCCACCTTTCCCCTTATCTCTCTTCTTCAAATACAAGACAAAGCCCTAAACCTGTTTGTATTTGACACTCTGGGCATCCACACTCATGCTCTGTAATTCCCCTCCCAACACAATCACCTAAAGACTTGTGTTCTACTCAACATGTGTGGCTTTTCCTCCCATCCATCCATCTCCCTCCTCCTGGTAGCCGCTGAGTTTCACAGCTTCTCTGCCCTGCTTTCTCTCTAACAAACTTGTCCTTGAGCTTCCTTCTGAAGCCAATTTTAAATTCTTTTATCAATGAAACCCAGAACTCAGAAAAGGCGACACAGTTCCGCAATGATAAAAATGTCCAGATGAAAAGAAAAGAACACTGAGTCCCTAGTGACAGCAACATATAGAAAGGGGAATAAATAAAAGCTAGAGGCTGACTGGTGATGATTGTTAATATCCACTCCTGTGAAGTGGCCTCCGGTGACAGGCCTTGCTCTTCCTGGAGGACAGAAAGTCACCTCTTGTGCCCATCCATCGGTCTGGCTTTAACAAGTAGAGCAGGATCTACACAGCTACTTCATGGCTTTCCCCTCAGCATCCTTCAGATATTGAGCTGCCATGGTCTGATTTTCCGCAGGAATTTATTTTATTTCTGAAAGATGAATAAATAAAATTCATCCACTCTTCCCAGGAGCTCCTAGACTAATGTTAAGGAGGCTATAAACTCCAAACATAGACATTCTTCATCTACCGTTAAGCACACAATAAATGAATTCAGTAATTAACTTGAATACAATAACGGGCTTTTGGCAAAGTATTGCTTGTGATGGATTTGCAGAGAAGCAGTCGGAGCGAGCGGTACAGACCCCGTACCCAAAGTTTTGAGTCTGTGTCAAGAGGAGAGAGGAAGGAGTATGACGCCAGCTTAGCTTGTGTACCAGAACAATGTCGCAGAACAAAAGAATAAGCAAGGAACAACAAGATAGAAAAAGATAAACGTTTTCACAGATCAGCTGCTTGCTTTTAGCCAGGAATAATGACACTGTGGAAATCATGGATTTCAAGCATGAGCGGCTGTGGTTTGTGGGCAGCTTGAGAGACTAAGTCAGGTGTGAGAAATTCCAAGTCACTGGGCTCACCAGGAATGCAGGTACATCGAGAAACGCATGGGGGTGGCTGGCAGTCACAACACAATGAGTCATGATGAACATGGCCCCAGGTGCTGTATATTCTCTCTCATCTGTCTAAAACCCTAAGTTTGAAAATGGTTGCCATTAAAGGGAGCAATGACATCCTTATTAATCTTTTACCCAGAACAATCAGAAGTGTCTGTCCTCTTTGCCGCTTTTCCCTGGTCTGTAGAACAATTCAGTGGGTTGAATTGGGGATAGGAACTCAATAGTGATAGTGAATCTTACGCTTAAGAGAGAGGAAGAAGAGAAGATTGACAGAAAGAGAAAGGGAGGGAGAGATGGAGAGGGAGAGAAGAAAAGGGGGATATGGAAAAAGGAGCGGGGGATGGAATGAGGAAGGGGGAGAGTGAGGATAGAGACTATGACCCAGAAACAGGAAAGTTTGTCAGGACCAAGTTTTTTCTCTCTCTGTGAAGATCCCAGGAGAAATACGAGGCCCTCACTGAAGCTGGGTCAGCAAGAAAGATGGAGAACAGGAATAAAAACACGTGTTTTACTCTCACTTGTGAAACATGATTAATTAAAAACTCAGGGAGTGAAATTAGGGCTCAACCTGAAGATCCGAAAAGCAAAGCAGCCAGCCACTGGCTCTTACCTCGACCTTAGTGTGAAATGGTGGTCTTGCCTCCAGGAACCTCAGGATGAGATTGTGTCTGAGAGTTATCTCCTCCCATTTTATAATCTCCTCTAGTGCTGGAATTAAAGGTGTGCATCACTGGGATTGAAGACCTGCACTACTCGGTTTCTATGGCAACTAGTTTGGGATTAAAGGTGGGTGTTACCTCTGCATGGTTGTAAGGCTGACCAGTGGGGCTGTTTTACTCTCAGATATTCAGGCATGCTGTATTTATTAAAATACATTTGAAAGGCAACTACACACTTGTGCTACTCAAGGGAGGTCAGGGTCACGAGTGGTCCCCAAAGGGAGTAGCACTATTTGGAGGTGTGGCAATGTTGGAATGGGTGTGGTGTTGTTGGAGGAAGTATGCTACTTCAGAGGTTGGCTTTGAGGTCTTGTATATGCTCAAGCCACACCCAGTTTCTCCATTCATTTCCTGTTGAATTTAAGATGTAGAACTCTCAGCTCCTTGTCCAGCACCATGTCTGCTCACAGGCCACCATGACACGCAACGATGATAATGGACTAAACCTCTGAAACTGTAAGCCACTCCAATGAAATGTTTTTCTTTATAAGAGTTGCCATGGTCATATATCGCTTCACAGAAGTAGAAACCCTAACTAAGACAGAAATTGGTACCAGAAGTAGGGTATCACTGTCATAGGCCTGACCGTGCTTTTGTTTGGAAGAATTTGGACTTTGATACCTTGGGTTAGGAAAGTAGTGGGATGCTTTAGGCACTGTTTAATGGGCTATACTAGTAGGAACATGAAAGAGAAATGTTCTGAGAATGATTTGACCTATGGAGGGCTGACTCAGGAGGTTTCAGAGAAGAAGAATTTTAATATGTTGCCTAGAGACCATTTTTGTGATATTTTGGTGAAGAAAGTAGCTGCTTTTTGCCCTTGACTAAAGAGTAGGCTAAAGTGAAGAGATTTGAGTTGATTCTATTGGGAGAGAAATCTTAAAGCAGTCTAGTTGATGGCACACAACTATAGTCCCAGAACTCTGAAGGCAGGGTCAGACAGATCTCACCCAGCTAACTTTCCATCGTGTGACTAGGAATTAAACAAAAACTTAGAACAGGTTTGATGGTGCATGCCTTTAATCCCAGCACTCCAAAGGCAGAGCCTGACAGATCTCTGAATTTGAGTCTAGCCTGTATACAGAGCAAGTTCAAGTTCAAGGACAGCCAAGCTTAGGCAGTGAAGGTAACTGCCAAAAAGAGATAACTGGTGAAGATGTAATTCAATGAGGGGGCCATGTTCCAGCCCCAGAAAGCAGCAGACATGGTCAGTTTTGGATATGTGGTTCTGGCTTTAGAGTTAAGCAGAGAAGAAAGGGGCTATGGAATTTCCTCCACAACTAAGGAAAACTGCTGAGGCTAAACTAAGCATGTGTCATAGATGTCACTGAATGGAATCCCAGAAAGATCATTGTATGATGCTGTAAATGTAAAGCCTGGGTTATCTTGGAGACCATAAGATATTAGAGATGTCAGAACCATGGGATACCTGCCAAAGAAAGCTGCTAACAGGGAGTAGAGCCATCACAAGAGTAAGAAGAATGTTGCAGTCAACAAAGCTGAAAGGAGTTGGAGATTTGAAGATACTTTGACATCAGACACTGAGATGTAGAGTTTGGAGATTGCCCAGCTAATTTTTGGGCTTACTTTGGTCCAGTATTTTCTCACTATGTTCCCCTGTGATTTAGAATGGGATTGTATGCTCTCTACCATTATATGTTGAAAGTATGTGATCTCTCCTGATTTTGATTTTATAGGGGATTATAGTTAAGAGATTGTATGACTCTTAGGAGAAACTTTGAACTTTAAAACATTGTTGAGACTGTGATAGACTCTGGGGACTTCTGAAATTGGATTGAATGCATTTTTGCATGATGATATGACTACAAGCCTTTGGGGTCAGGGTGTGGAATGTAGTGGTTTGAAAGAAAATGGTTGCCAGAGGGAATGGCACTATTAGAAGGTATGAATTTTTGTAGTGGGTGTGGTCTTGTGGGTGTAGTGGGTGTGGAAGTGCATCACTATGGAGGTGAGCCTTGAGGTCTCAAATATGCTGAAGCCATACCCAGTGACTCAGTTCACTACCTGTTGCTTACTCTCAGCTCCTTCTTTTGCACGGTGTCTGTCTACTGCCACAATGTTCCACCATGATGGTAATGGACAAAACCTCAGACACTGTAATCCACCACAATTAAATGTTTTTCTTTATAAGAGTTGGTGTGGTCATGGTGTTTCCTCACAGCAATAGGAACCCATCTAGAACACTGACTTACAGAACCTCACAGAGGAGACATATTGTGTTGAGCTGATGGAACATAAGCTATTGGGTGAGCTAGAAGGATCAGTACTATTGTAGAAGCTACGGGTGGCCCAACCAAGCCGATTGCAGGGCCTTCAGTGAACTCACCTCCTTCCATGCTACCTCTTGTCCTTTTGTTCTCTTAGAGTTTAGCACCAGCCCAGACCCTAGAGTGAGAAGCATTGGAAACATACCTTCCTTGCCGTGGGACCCTGACTCTGAATGAGATCCTAACCTGAAGTTTCAGTTCACACTGTGCTGAATTTATTTCTGTTTCTATCTTCAAATTATACATTTGACTCAGTCTGGTATGAGTCAGACATCATCCTATGAAAGAGACAGGGCTGTTGAAAATTTTAAGCCAAGGAGTCATGCCTTAGTGCACCATTTGCTCCCCCTAGTCATTGCCTCGTAGATAGTTTTGTGTGTTCAGCTCGATTGCTTCTCCCCTCATTGTTCAGTAATATTTGCTACTATGGCAGGAGTCACAAGATGATTTTACATTTCTCACTGATCTTTCTTCCTTCCTTTCTTTCTTTCTTTCTTTCTTTCTTTCTTTCTTTCTTTCGTTTTTTCTTTCTTTTGTTTTTTTTTCTCCCCCCTCAACTGAAAAGTAGAAAATGATTTACTTAATGTGGTCACGTTGGAAAGAGTAACAAAGAGGTCCCATTACTCCCAAGTCTATCTTTGGATCTTAACATGAGGTTCAGATTTAAATAAGGGGTCAGAGGTATTCAGAACTAAGCAGATTCAGTCAAGGTCAAAGTCCCATCATTACCTCAACCCAAGTTATCCCAATTGTGTGCAATGCCTTCCAGGAAAACAAACTCCTCCATGACTGGCAGTGGGATTCAGTCAATTATTTATTGCATTACAAGATTCTTGAGAAAACACCGTTTCTGAAGTCCATTCAGTGGAAACCTCTCAGGTACATCTGGAAGATTGATTGTGATAGGAACTATGATGGTTTCCTTAGCTACTTCATCCTAATATGAAACAATAAATAAGAGAAAAGATGCATACATATTTTCCATGACTGCACCATAGATTCTGTGAAAGAAGAACCCATGACCTATGCATATTTATATTTCTGAATGTATCTAAAAAAATACTAACATCTATGTTGTCATCAAATGAGCTCTCAAGTCTGTTTTAGTGACTGTGAGATCTAGTAAGTCCCAAGTGACATGGGGAGTCTCTGTGTGTTCTTAGCTGCCCAACGCTTCTTCCCCACCTTCTCTTGTGTGGGCTTTGTTTCATTATTGACTCAGTGTAGCACATTGGCAGAACAAATTCTGAGAAATGATCTTGGAATAGACTAATTCAGGATCTCTCTAGCAGCACTTTGTTCACTTATGGAAGGACCTGGGATATAGTAGTCAGGGATTATTTTAACCCATTTTTTAGAGTGAGAGATTCTGCATTAAAAGGATAATTTGAAGCTGGCCAACTTCATTTATTCCTGGAGTATAGACTTTGGAGATATGAATCCAAAATGCCAGGGGTTGATGGAATTTGGTATTCAGCTCTTGCCCTTCTAATATAGTGAAAATTCTGAGAAATTCCCAGCAGCCTCGGGACCAGCACATGTTCTCATGGCAAAACCATCCCTAGCAGCCTCAGGACCAGCACATGTTCTCATGGCAAAACCATCCCCGTTAGAATAGTCAGTCATTTCACCCCCAAATCATGGCCAGATGTTTCCCTTCATCCTCCACTTCTCTGATGCCTTTAGGGGGTGAATTTTGTCTGATGCTTGCCTTTATTAGTTGTCCTGAGTGACGGAGCTAGTTCTGATGACCTAGGCCAGCATTACTAGATGCTGACGTCTTGAAAACCACAATGCCGAACTGACCTCATGTATTTTCTAACTTTTGAAGAATGACTATTGGCTTTGCCAGATTTTAAGTTAGGTATATAGGAGGAAACTTGGACAGTTGCCTGAACCCTGGGTAACATTTGGAAAGTTTCTAGGAAGTATTAATGGAATATCAGAGTATATGCCTTTGGGGTTCAGCCAAGTACAATTTCAGACTGGTACAGAATACATTTAGTCTTCCAGGTGAGTCCGTCTTGAATCCCTTGGCATATGCTTTTATTTTGGTTATAATTAATGGTAGAAATTCACATCTTGGTAGCTTAAATTATTTCCATAGAGCCTACTTATCAAAACAGCAGGGATTATGAAAAAGACAAAAGAAAGACATTTAACAAAGCAGCCTGGCATACCAGGCCTTAGGTGCATGCATTCTCTTACTTATTATTACATTTTACTTATGGGTGCACACATGTATGTGTGTGTGCATACGCACGTGTATGTATCTTTTCACCATATGGGTCCTAGAGCTTGAACTTGGGTCCCCAGGATTCACAGCAAGTGTCTTTATCCATGATCTATCTAGCTAGTTCATGACTTTATATTATAGTTATGTTAGGATTATTTATCTGTTACATATCTAAACACTATTTTCCATTGTCTTTTCCTTCCTTCCTTCCTTCCTTCCTTCCTTCCTTCCTTCCTTTCTTCTTCCTTCCTTCCTTTCTTCATTCCTGTCTTTCTCTTTCTTTCTTATTTCTTTCTTCAAGACAGGGTTTTTCTTTGTAGCCCTGGCATTCCTAGAACTTGCTCTGTAGACCAGGTTGGCCTCCAACTCACTCTATTTCCCGAGTGTTGGGATTAATGGCCTGGGCCACCACTGCCCTCCATCCCCCACAGCCCCTCACCCCACTCATTATCTGCTATTATGTATTCAAGCGTTTCTTAGAACTCCAAAGTAAGGCAGGCATGGTGATAGATCCCAGGGGTTGTGAGGAAAGTTGAAAAGGGAGCCACAGGGTCAGTTTGTGTTGGGTGGATGGGAGTGGTCTCCAAAACTGATGTGGGTAGATGTTCACTCCGTCTGCCAGCTTCCCCTTCAGTGCCCTCTCGCTGGGTGTGAGCGAGCATCCCTTTCCCCTGCCTAATCCGGCCTCTATAACTTGGCAAATATCCCAGCGGAAGTTTGCTCAGAGAAGTCAATGGCTCTCCAGAGAGGACAGCTCTGCTCGCACCGCTGTTATCAATGAGCTTTAGTTAAAAGCTGAGAACGAACTGAACATTTTCACACTTGGTAATCTTACTTACTCCCTAGGTCCTCACCAGGAATTTCAAACACGCCTCCAGAAAGCACCCGCTAAGCCTGGCACATTTTCAAAGTAAGAGAGAGAATTAGAAAGCTCAATAGGCTAACAAAATGCTATGGCGATCTATCAAGGGTCCTTAAGTTTTTCTTCTGTCTTAAAGGGACAGTGACTAGAAACCTATAATTCCTTCCCTTCTCCTCTGCCTTGTGAATCATTCATGTGCAGCAGCATGGCTCAGCGAAGTTCAAAAGCCTCTGAGCAAGCTGTCTGAACAAGCCCCTGCTGGAGCTTGGATGTGGAAGCTGAAGACAAACACCGCCATGTTATGATTTGACAGTCAAGGCTAGTGAGGCCAAGGGCTCCAATGGTAAAATATTTGAGAATTAAAGGGCCAAATTTGGAAAAACATGGAACTGTCCTGATATTACAGTAATTCCTATTTCCTGGGAAATAATACGGCACTTCAATCTTCATCATGAGACTGGTCTTTTTCATTAGCCTGTTTCTATTATATTAGTTAATTAATTAAGTAATTGAAGCTGAACTTGTTTATTCAACAAAAATTTAATTAATACAATAATTGGAACTAGTCAAACAAAGCATTGCTTACTAGCAGCCCCTCGAGACTGCTTAATGAACAGATCAAAATGATTTCTAATTGGGTGTCAATTATTTATATGTAAATGATATTGTCAAAGGGCCTAAGGGCAGTTCGCAAACTTTATACTCAAATGGGTTAAACTTTCTTCATATCTACAACCCCTACTTATTAATTATTGTCTTATTAATTGTTATTAATTTCCCTAGCATGCCACATTTACAGAGTACCAAGGCTACATGACAGCCTTCTCCATGATTGTTTTAATGAGTTACAAATCTGTTTCAAGTAGATCGGTTTTTTTTTTCTTCATCTTTTATTTGGTTTAGTCCTAAACGAAGCTCACCTGCCCAAAACAAGACTGAGCTGCTGCCCATTGCCTCCTCCTTCTTTTGGTTTTGGTTTTTAAAACAAGGCCTCGCTCTGTAGCTCAGGCTATAGTCTGGAAATCAGTGTGTAAACCAGGTTAACCTTGAACTTGCAATCTCCCTGCTTCGTCCTCCTGAGTTCTGGGATTACAGGTGTGTTCCAATACATCTATCCCTATTGAGTTCTTTTAGAGAAAATGTGTCATGACCTAAATCACTAATTTATTCTCTTATTTCCTTCCAATCTTTGCTCTTTCCCTCATATTTTCATACTTTATTTCTTTGTTCCTGGACCTTTATGTTTGTGGGTGGAGCTGAACGGATGTTCCACATGCATACAGAGCTCATATAGACATGCTCTCCTTTGATCTTCCTAAGTAAGTCTTTTAAAATGTTTAGATGCAGCTATCATTCTCCATCTTATAGCTAAGAAGCCTAACCTCAGAAAGGGGAAATATCAGACAAGATCAATAATGACTTAAGTAAAAGAACAAGTTTGGTAGTACTCACTGGTATTAACCAATACTTCGGTTTGCTTGTCTGGTTAGCTGGTTTTGTTTTATTTTCCTAGACGGGGTCTCTGTGTAGCCCTGGCTTTCCTGGAACTGCTGTTTAGACCAGGACAGGTCCTAGTTCACACTGATTCTTCTTTCCTGTGCAGGGTTTTAAAGTACACTGTCGCACTTGGCTTATTAGCTTACATGCTACGACCTAAAATTACAAAGGAGGATTTTATGGAACATTTCATGATTACGCCATGTGGGACTGTGGTGTAACCTAACTTGCTGCAGGCTCTCCATTTCCCTCCCCACTCACATTTTCCTTATTTCCTTCTGAGGCGCAGAGGACGCTAACCTCTCTCCGTGCTGGATACACTTAGACCTCACCAATTTTGCTTTGCAAATATAACATCCTGAAACAATATCAGAAACTTAGAATGTTTTAAATGGGCCTTTTCTCTAATTTTGAATGTCTATGATCAGTTTTGACTCTGGGTCAAGGCTACTTTTTAATGTCACATATCAGATGAGACCTGAGGGTCTTTATCTAATGTATTTTCCCATGGGTCACTGTTCTGAGTGGATCTTTGACTTGTGATCTTGGCTAATGTAGCTATGTTCAGCCAATGTGACCTTGCCTGTTATAATTTTACATTTTTTCTTGTGTAAATGCCCAGAACCAAGTTGTTGTTGTTGTTTTATAAATGTCTAAGGCAATTTTCTCTTTCAAGTGTCTGACCTGCATCTCTCCCACAACCTGAGAATTCTAAAAGCTAAAAGCTCAACTAAACAGATTTGTGGATTAAAAAAAAAAATGATTCACAGGACATGTTCCCATTGACCCAGGACAAAAATGGAACATCTATCAAAAAAAAAAAAAAAAGAAAAAAAGAAACAAAAGCCCAAGCCCCCAAGCCAGCAAGATCTTCCAGTACAAATATTTTGCAAAATTGGATGTGGTTACCATCAAGAAGATGATACTGAAAATGAGACCCAAAACACTCATTACAATACACATGCATGTACAGACCAAAAGTACGCTTGGACATGCACATGTAAGCTAAAGTGTATGATTTTGTACATGAGTCCATATGTCTAAATTTTATGTACATATAGAGCTATATGAATATATATGAACCGTAGGGTGTGGAGCCACCTATCAGAGTGTGGTTGACCTACCAGAAATCACACCCTTAGAGAGAACTTATTCTCCCTCTCCTTAAAGTTATCAACTGCTCGATGCTCCTCAGTTGGAGGTAGGGCTCGATGACGGCAGCTTTTCCATGCTTGAATTTTGTCTGGATTGAACCTACAGCATCATTACGCATGTTGTCACAAATGCTGCAGTTTGTAAGAGAAATTGCCATTCTGTGTTCGGAAAACAGTCCTTTGTCACGTCATCCACCCCCTCTGGCTCTTATAGTCTTTCTGCCCCTTCTTCCATGAAGATCTCTGAGACTCACAACTGGCCAATGTGCAGAGAATGAGAGACTGTACAGCACTTATTTTTAAATTTGGATACCCATTTAATTTTTACTTATTGAAAATACATTTTTCACAAAATATATTCTGCTTTTGACCCTCTCTAACCCCTCTCAGATTCTCCACACCCACCCAAATCCATTCCCTTTCTTCCTGTCTCTCATTAGAAAAGAAACCCAGACAGCTAAAAAATAATAATAAAATAAGACTATAAGTAAACAAACAAACAAACCAGAATAGGACAAAATAAACATGAAAAAAGAAAAAGCATATGCAGAGTAATAATTAAAATCATCATCATCATCCATGAAAATAACAGATGTAGAGACATACATATTCATATACACAGAAATCCCCTACCAAAAAAAAAGCCAACAGGTGGGAGTGCAAACTTTTATAGTCACTTTGGAAAACTCTTGTGGGAGCAACGGGCTGTGTCCCACAGCCAGGCTAGTTTAACCCTCAAAATAACCACATAGAAACTGTATTTATTTAAACACTGCCTGGCCCATTATCTCTAGCTTATTACTGGCTAATTCTCACATATTCATTTAACCCATCTCCATTAATGTGAATCGCCATTTGACTGTGGCTTACTAACATGAGTCTAACCAGTGTCTGTCTCGAGCAGGAGAACCATGGACTCTGCCTGTCTTTGCTTTCTTCCTCCCAAAATTCTGTTCTGTCTGCCCCACCTACCTGAGTTCCGCCCTATCGACTAGGCCAAGGCAGTTTCTTTAATAACCAATGAAAGCAACACAAATACAGAGGGCCTCCTATACCAGAAAATAGTATGTTTTTTATTTTTTATTTATTTATTTATTTTATTTTATTTTAGAAAATTGGAAATTAATCTACCTTAAAACCCAGCAAGTCCAGCAATGACCACAATAACTCAGACATCTAGAGACCCTTCTCCAGCACAACTCAAAGAAGGGAAACACACAAACTCTACGACTAAAAAAGTGACCGGAGTTAACAACCACTGGTCATTAATATCACTTAATGT
>NC_022017.1:9993359-10013331 GCF_000317375.1 Microtus ochrogaster
TTAGTAAAAAAAAAAGAAAAAAAAAAGAAAAAAAAACCCAGCAATATCACTTTTGGGTATATAGCCAAAGGATGCAGATGCCAAAGACATTTGCTCAACTGTGTTCATAGCAGCATCATTCATAATAGCCAGAGCCTGGAAACATCCTAGATGCCACTCCACTGAAGAATGGATAAAGAAAATGTGGTACATTTACACAATGGGGTATTATTCAGCAGTAACAAACAATGACATCTTGAAATTTGCAGGCAAATGGATGGAGCTAGATAAAAACATCCTGAGTGAGGTAACCCAGACCTAGAAAGATAAACACAGTATGTACTCACTCATAAGAGGATATTAGATGTAAAGCAAAAAATAACCAACCTATAACCCATGATCTGAGAGAAACTAGCTAACAAGGAGAACCCTAAGAGAGGCACACAGGGATCCCCTGGGAAGGAGAAATAGACGAGATCTGAGAAAACAGAGCATGAGGGGAGTACGTCAGGCAGAAGGGAGGGGGTCGGAGGACATAAGGGAACAGGAGGACCAACATGGGGCAAGGACAGAGAGGGAGAGCAAGGAAGGACATATGTTGATTAAGGAGCCATTATGAGGCTAGCAAGAAACTTGGCACTAAGGAAATTACCAGGAATCCACAAGGATGACCCAGTTAATACCCTAAGCAACAGTAGCTGAACTGGCCTTGCCCTATGATCGATTGATGATGACCTTAATTATCATCATAGAAACTTCATCCAGCAACATGGAAACAGAAGCAGAGATCCACAGCTAGTCTAGTAGAAGAGAGGGAGGAGCAATAATATGCACAAAGGGGATCAAGACCATGATGGGGATACCCACCAAAACAGCTGACCTGAGCTAGTGGAAGCTCATGACTCTGGACTGATAGTGGACTAAACTAGACCATCTGAATGTGGGTGACAGTCGTGTGTCTGGGGCAGTCTGTGGGGCTACCAACTTGGGACCAGAATTTATCCCTAGTGCTTGAACTGGCTTTTTGGAGCCCATTCTCCTTGGAGGGATAACTAGCTTAGCCTAGATATAGGCAGAGGGCCTTGGTCCTGCCTCAAAGTGATAAACTAGACTTTGTTGAATCCCCTTGGGAAGCCTTACCATCTCTGAGGAGTGAGTGAGGACGGAGTGGGTGGAAGGCAGGGGAATGGGAGGAAAGGAAGGAAAAGGAACTGGGATTGCTATGAAAATGAGAAAAAAATAAATTAAAAAATACAAAACAGGTCAGCATTATGAGACAAAAATTAACAGCAACAAGAACCTTAAAAATACCATTAAGTTAGTTTTGTGTGGGCCATCTACTTCTAGGCATGAGGACTGCCCTTAAATATGATTTGTATTTCTGATGATACTCTGTTGAAGAAAAATAATTTCTCCTTTGTGAGAGGTTATCACCTGGAGATAACTTCTGAGATAGAGATCGGAGTTCATGTTCATTTCCCTGTCATCATTGAGACCCCATGTTGATTATAATTGGTATAGAGTTTGGAACTGGGGTGAAAATTATGTAGTCCCAAGAATTTTTTTGAAACAAGGGGAAATTGGATGGGATAATAGGTAGATAGTGTGAGCTTACTCACACTGCTAATAATAGTGAACAATAGAGTAAATATTTGTGAGCCATTATTTATAGACAAGTTACGTTGGTGTAGAGTCTTGTATATTGATACAAATTTAAATTATATTTGTTATATTAAATATGCTCCTGTTTCTGTCACAATATTTTTAAATTTATGTGAAGTAATTTTGTCATATTGTATGCATTCCTGCTTCTACCTCTTCTTAAGACATTTTGCATATTGATACAATTTTAGGATACATATACATTGTTTACATTTTGAGGTCATTGTATTCATTTTCTGCACAGTTGTTTAAAGATTATTTAATGTCGATATTAATATGGAGACAGTTGTTAAACTATATTGGTATTAAGAATTATAGGCCAATTGTCATCCATGTTTGTCATACTTACAGTTAGACTAATCCAGTTCTTTAGATACATAGAGATTATATTCCTCATGAGCAGGTAATCTTCAACCACTTCAATGAACTGTAGAATATGGCATTTAAATAACTTAGGGTTCTGTTGATACGAGACATGATTGCTCCTGGCAGCACTAATCTATTCCAAGAGAACATTTGGCACCAAAAACACTTCATTTGGAGTTTATTTTCTTCTTGGCAAAACCGGCCTTTGGGCAAAGAACTGCCCATGCCTTGACCACTGACAAAATGCACAGTGTCTGGAAAGGACAAGCAGGATACAAAAAAAAAAAAAAAGGATTGTCAAAACTTGCCAAGACAGGGTAAGACGGTTTTGAAAATTTTCCTGCATCTAAAAATGGTCTGTCAGTTATTTTAGGCCTTAGCCAAAGTTGGTTGCTTCAACATTGCAAATGAGACTTTAGGTGATTGCCCAGGTAGTCAGTTGTCTTTGTTATGTATTGCACATTTTGGAAGTTGCTTCATTTTACTTCCTGTTTACTTGAGTAATTTTATTTCTTTTCTCAGGTCTTTGATGAGGTAGAAGAAAAGATGGTCATAGTTACTTTCCTCTCATGACTTAGCCAAGCCATTTCTAATACAAGAGTTAGACTTCTTAGGATAGGATAACTATTAAAACATTTAGCATATATTTCTTGATTGATATTATTTATGATGGTGGTAATTCTAATTTTTAGACTTGATATTTTTCCTCATTTCATACAGTTTGTATTGGGTTTGGAATTCTCCTATTTAGACGAGTTGGAATCATTTTGAGCAGCTGATATCCCAAACTTATCTTAAAATAATACTATCAGCAATATGACATCATATCCACCAGATGGAATCATTAATGTGGGGTCCCATCTTCATCCCGGGAACTTAAAAGATTACTGCAAGAAAAATTATTGTTCATTGTGGAAAACTTAAACATTATTCATATAGACATATATTCAATGAAAGACATGATAGAGACAAAAATAAGTATGGAGAGAAGTGAACTTTTTCCTGAATTTTTTACTCTTCCTGTCCCATACCAGAAGGATCCTGCTATGAAACAGAAGCTCTGAATTTTTCTTTTAGCAACATGCTTGAATTTAAAGAAGAATAGCCATTGTCCAACTCAAAAGCCAGATTTAATTTTTAATTAGAAATATAAACATGTTCAGGTAATGAAATTTTAGCCTACAGATGATATGTCATCAGAAGTCAGATTTCAATTTGCTTGGAGATCCTTTCTGGACAGTTATCTTTTGTTCTTTAGACATCTAGATATCCCAGGTCTCTCAATATTTTGAAAATGAGTATTTTCTTGCAAAGACAAGAACAGAACCTTGCCCCAACACTTATGAGGTTTCCTTACCACCTGTATGATTGTCACCTCTGTGGATGAGATGTCATTTCTCTCTCAAGAGGTTTCTCTTTTTCAAACTGAATCTTTATTAATTTTGATGATATCCTGTAGAAACAGGAGCGAAATTCCTGCAACGTAGCACATCTCCTGGTTTCATAAGGGAGATCAACACATCCTTGAAATACACTGGCTAATTTAATTCAGAAGTTTTTTCTATTATCCAATGTCTCTCTGCTGCTATTGTTCCTTTCTCGTTAGTATCAATAAAATTCAAGTTTAATAAAAGCATTATGCAATCTCTTTCTGGGTGTATTTTCCACCCCTTTCTATTTGCTTAATATACCTTTTATAGTTCAATTTGATCTTTCTATAACTGCCTGACCTGTAGGATGGTTTGGTATAGCTGTAATATGCTTTATATTATAATAAGCAAAAAACTGTTTCATTTTCTTAGGGATATATGCTGGACCATTATCTGTCTTTATTTTTGCAGGTATATCCATGATGGCCATAATTTCTAATAAATGTGTGATTACTGAATCAGCTGTTTCTGAGCTCAAAGCAGTTGCCCATTGAAAATATGAATAAGTGTCAATGGTGTGGTGTACATATTTTAATTTTTCAAAATCTGAAAAGTGGAATACATCCATATGCCAAATTTCAGTCCTTTGAGTACCCTTTTTGTTACTCCCTGCAAATAGTGGTGTTTGGCTGTAGAAAGAGCAAGTAGGACATCTCTTTATAATCTTCTTAGCTTGCTGCCATGTAATATAAAACTTTTTCTTTAAACCTTTCTTATTAACATGATGTTGCTATGAAATTCTGAAGCCTTCATTACATTTGCAATTAATAATTAATCAATTTCCACATAACCTCATGCTAGAAGACCTGGTAGACCTGTATGGGATTGGATGTGTGTTATGTATATGGGGAAAAAGCCTATTTCTGATTATGTCTTGAACCTGAATGAATAATGAAGTCAATTCTGTATCAACTGGTATAAATTCAGTGATTTCAATATGCAAAACTACTCTTTCTGCATATTATGAATCAGTAACTATATTGAGAGGTTCTTTAAAATTCTTTAGTACCATGAGAATAGCATACAGTTCTGCCTTTTGAACAGAATTAAAAGGGCTTTGTTCCACCTTACTTAAATCTTCTGATTTGTAACCTGCCTTTACTGATTTACTTGCATCAGTATAGAATGTATGGGTTCCAGTTATTGGTGTGTCACATACAAAGTAGGGAAGGAACCAAGTAGATCTCTTTATAAGGTTAATTCTATCACTATTGTGATAATTGATATTAACCTATCCAAAAAACCTAGAATAAGCTCTTTACCAGGGTTCATTGTCTTTCCATATTTTTTAATTTCATCAGTAATAAAAGGTACTATAATCTCTTCTGTGTTTATTCCTGCTAGTTTACAAAGTTTCAATTTTCCTTTTATAATTAATTCAGATACATTTTCCACATGTTTTTAATTTGTTACTTGGTTTGTGTGGTAAAAAGATCCATTTTAAGATAATATCTTCCCTCTGTATTAAAATTCCTGTGGGGGAAATCTGGAGGGCATTATGACTAAAATGCAATTAAGATATGAATCCACCTGATCCACGTGTGCCTTTCTGTAATTTCTCTTCAGCCAAAGTTAGCTCTTTCTCAATTTCAGCTGTTAATTCCCTGAGACTATTTAAGTTCTTATTATCATCTAAGATTTTGTTTAAATGAATTATTATACCAGGTGTTACCCCAACAGCAGGTAGTAGATTGGAATTGTCTTCTAGCAAATTTTGGAAGTCATTAAGAGTCTACAAATGGTCTTTCCTAAATTGAGCTTTTTGTGTTCTAATTTTCTGTAAACCTATTTTATAACCTAGGTAATTGATAGAATCTCCTCTTTGTATTTTTTTCAGGAACAATTTGTAATCCCCATTTAGGGAAAACTTTCTTTACTTCTTCAGACATTTTTTTTCTAAAGTATCTACATTTGAATCAGATAGCAAAACGTCATTCATGAAATGGTAAATTATAGATTTAGGAAATTGTTTACATATTATTTCCAGCGGCTGACTTACAATGTATTGGCACATGGTGGGGATATTGAGCATTCCCTGTGGGAGGATGGTCCATTGGTATCTCCTGTAGGCTGATAATTATTATAAGAAGGTACTGTGAAGGCAAATTTTTCTCTGGCCTTTTCTTGTAAAGATATAGGAAAGAAACAATGTTTTAAATCAATAAGAGGCCATCTTTTAGGCAATAGGGAAGGCAATGGAATTTCAGATTGTAGAGAGCCCATAGTTTGAATTACCCTATTGACAGTTCTTAGATCTATCCATTATCCAGCTTTCTTTTTAACAACAAATATAGAATTCCAAGGGCTAGTTGTTTCTTCAATATGGTGACCATCTATTGCTCCTGTACCAGCTGTTCTAAAGCCTGCAGTTTTTCTTCAGTTAAAGGCCATTGTTTAACCCATATTGGTTCCTTAGTTAACCATTTTAAAGGTAGGGCCAGCTGTTGGTACCTCTGAAAGTTTGTTGTTTTGTGTTCTTGTACAGACTGAATGGCTGGTAATCATTTTTTATAGTACCTTATAATATCTTTCCCAGAAACATGAATTTCTGGGACTGCAGGAATGTTGTCTGGGTATTTATTCCATTGCCACAGTAGGTCATAATCCCATGAAATCACTGTGATATTAATCACATATGGCCTCAGCCTTCCTCTCTGCCCTTCTAACCCTATGCATTCAACACATCTCATGCTTTATGTCACTTGAAATAAGGTTCTAATGCCTAGGAATTTAACTTTTGCTTCTTGAAGAGGCCAATTTGGATGCCAAGATTCTGGAGTAATGTTACTAACATCTGTATCCATGTCTAGTAAGTCCTCATTTACAATGTTATTTATACACATTCTTAGCCTTAGTCTTTGATCATTTATAGAAGTCTGCAATAATATGTGTTTCCTATTTTCTCTTGGAATTTTTGATTCACCCTCCATGTTCATTTCATCATCCAGAATAGTATTGATTTTACAACAGGCAATGGATTTTTAAAATTTTTCCTGGTAGCACATGTCCTACAAAGTGACTGTGAATAATTGGATCTTGGGAGGCCTCAAATCCTTTGGCTTTTCCATGTTGATATAAAATTTTTGCCTCTTCTTGCAAGTAGCATTTCCACAGTAGTTGTGGCCCATCTTCCAGGACCACTGAAACTAACTGAAGTGAATCATGTGGTGTAGCCTTATTACTGGAAGCCCATGTCTTTAACATCTCCCTAACAAATGGTGAATGCATGCCATAATATACTACTGTTTGCTTAATTTCTTTCAAATTGTTCTTTGGGTATTAAGTACTTGATGATTTGTCAGAGGTGATTACAGGGTAAGTAGCTGAAACTCTTGATAAGTCATCTTTGATTCTGAAAGGTTCTGGTGATGTTATATCCTTTCCTTGTACCCTCTCTCTCTGCTCATCAGTTCTGATAATTTCCTCAATTGTTTCAAATCTTTTTACCACTGTGTTCTGTAAAGCCTGAATCTCTTGACCTGTGAATACTTCTAATGATATAATTGACTCACATAACCTCTGTTCTTCATTCTTCACATATGATTCCAAGGTACGAAATTTTTCCATTAAATATAATTTCTCATTCTTGGATATCATTTGGATGATGTGTAGATTGCCTTTGTGGAGAGATACTCTATCTACTAACTTATCATAATTTTTAACCAATTTTTATTTTCAAATTCAACAGTATAAATTATTTCAGATAATTTCTCAGCACCCTTTGACATGGATTGAATTTTGTCTGTCAAATTAATGTTATCATCTACAATGGTATTAATTTTTTCAGCTAACTTTTAATTTTTGATGATAGTAATCCTGTCAGGTAGCTGTTCATTATTAGTCTGTAAAAAAAAACTGTATCATTTCTAAAAATCCCTCATTCTTGGCTCTGTTATCAAACCATTTTCTTAAGGATATAATATGGAAAATAAAGCTAAGTACCAATCACAAATAAATGGATGTATCAGAACAACCATGTAAACCCTGCAGAATACCATGCATAGTATAAGCAAAAGCGTTATTAAATTCCTGGATGGTAATATTGTCTACAATTTTATAACTTTCAAATGTATTGATTTTTTTATTAATCAAACAAACTTACCTTTGTTATGAGAGTTCAGTAAATTGTTGTAGGTGTAATAATCTTTTTCGGTCAACAGGTGTCACAGTTGCAGTCATGTGGTGAAGAGATGTGACTGGCAGCAGCATGAACAGTTTCGCTCAGTTCCACTTAGGTGCCTGCTTAAATACTAACAAATATGCTAACGAATTAAGAGCAATTAATCAGTTCTGACATGAAGAGAGTTTTCTGGTGGCCAGAATAACAAGGAACCCAGAGCTTGCAAGCCAGGAACATAAACCAGAAGCTGCACAAATCTTTGTGTGGCTGGAAAAGTGTGTGTGGGGGGGGTGCATGTGCAAGCCTGGGAAATTGCCAAGTTACCATGCAGTAGCTCTGCTGTGGTGAAGTTTTGGGGAAAAAAAAAGACACTAAGTAGGTGAAATCAAGCCAGGCAGGAGGAGGTGGAAGATCTTCTGGGCTGGGGACCTTTTGGGCTGTCCCGGTAGGTGTGGAGCTGGGAATCAACATGGGGTGCCAGATGTTGAGGAACAAAATAAAGTAATCCCACATTAGCTCATAATTGAGTGTAATAAAGGGTTCTTTATTTAGGGGTAGACTCAGAGATTCAGATTGACAGTCATCTGCACTAGAGGGGAACAGGAATCAAATCCAGCAACACACACACACACACACACACACACACACACACACACACAGAGAGAGAGAGAGAGAGAGAGAGAGAGAGAGAGAGAGAGAGAGAATTCAAGCTTAATGTCTGCAGTTATAGTACAAGAGACCACACCCAAGTGGGCTGATATCTTAAAGACTATTGGCTGAAGGAGTTCCTACAGCATTTTATCAGTTATGTAGTTGGAAAACAAACAACTTTTCTATTTTGTAGCCTGACACATTGTGCAAATGATATTGTCCTTTGCCACATAGAAACTTTTTGGTTTGATGAGGTCCCAAATATGGATACAAGGCAATCTCATATTCCATCTGTTGTACCTGCCCAACTGTACACCTGTGCATCAAATGAGTATAAACCCTTCTTTGTGTAAATTGCTTTGTAAGGCAACCCATCATTGCAATAAGAAAAGTACTTGGTATTCCCAGAAATATTGGGGTCAAGTAGGCAAAGTGTAACCTCTGAAATCATAAACTGTGAGCCAAAATGATTTTTTCCATACCAACATGATTTTTTTCAGGTATTTTGTCTTGGAAATGAAAGCTAAGAGTAAATAAAAGCAGAAGTTAAACCCAGAATTCTGGACCCAGAATTGATGCTCTTACCTACTTACTGTCATATTATCCTTGGAAATGAAAGCTAAGAGTAAATAAAAGCAGAAGTTAAACCCAGAATTCTGGACCCAGTATTGATGCTCTTACCTACTTACTGTCATATTATCCTTTATGACCATTAAGATCAAAGAGGTTAGGGCAATATTAATGGATTGAACAAATTTGCTAGTGCAAGCAGTAATGGCAGAACAGAGTATTTATGAAAATATTTTTAATCCTATAGGTATACAATTAAGTCACAATTGTTGAAAAATTTGAGGTCTTTCAAACACAACAAGAACCTTTTAAGATGGATGAGGGAGCAAGTTAAGAAAGAAACTAGTCTGCATTGTGAATTGTCTCATAGAACTGGAACTGGAAGTCATTTGATCCATTTCATACTGATCTATTAATACCAGCACCAGTTAATAGTATGCACCTATTTGGAGAAACTGCCAGCAGATGTGCAGTTATAAACACCGTGATCTGAGAAGCCAAAAGCAAACAGTACTTTTGGTTTCAGTACATATCAATCTTTTTACTTCTCCATACCATGTACAGCTATTATTGGAAACATTGAGGTATCTCTCATGCTCTTGGATAGGTAGTATCAACATAGTAAAAATGATAATCCTACCAAAAGCAATCTACAGCTTCAATGCAATCACCATCAAACTCCCAGCACAATTCTTCACAGACTCCAAAAGAACAATACTTAACTTCATATGGGAAAACAAAAAAACAAAAATAGCCAAAACAATCATCTATAATAAAGGAACTTCTAGTAGCATCACCATCCTTGACATCAGGTTTTATTATAGAGCTACAGTAATGAAAACAGTATTTGCATAAAAATAGACAAGAAGACCAATGGAATCAAATCGAAGATCCTGATATTGATCCACACACCTATGAACACTTGATTTTTGACAAAGAAGCTAAAATTAGACAATGGAAAAAGAAAGCATCTTTAATAAATAGTGTTGGCATAACTGGACGTCAACATGTAAAAGAATGCAAATAGATCCATATCTATCTCCATGAACAAAACTTAAGTCCAAATGGATCAAAGACCTAAACATAATCTAGTCACACTGAACCTCATTTGAAGAGAAAGTGGGAAGTACCCTTGAACATACTGGCACAGGAGACCACTTTCTAAATGTAACACCAGTAGTACAGACACTGGGAGAACAATTCATAAATGGAACCTCCTGAAACTGAGAAGATTCTGTAAGGCAAAGGACACAGTTACTTAGACAAAACGGCAGCCTACTGACTGGGAAAAGATCTTCACCAACCCCACATTGGACAGAGGACTGATCTCCAAAGTATATAAAGAACTCAGGAAATTTATTATCAAATTACTAAATAATCCTATCAAAAATCAGGTACAGGTCTAAACAGAGAATTCTCAACAGAAGAATTGCAAATGGATAAAAGACACTCAGGGAAATGCTCAACATCTTAGTCATGAACAAAATGAAAATCAAAATGACTCTGAGTAACCATCTTGAAATTTGCATACAAATGGGTAGAACTAGAAAAAAAACATCCTGAGTGAAGTAACCAAGACCCAGAAAGACAAATGGAGTATGTACTCACTCATAAGTGGATATTAGATGTAAAGCAAAGAATAACCATCTTATAGTCCATAATCCCAGAGAAGCTAGGTATCAAGGAAAACCTAAGAGAGACATATATGTATTTCCCTGGAAATGGAAAATAGACAAGACCATCTGAGGAAATTTGGAGGAGGGGGAGAAGAGAGGTGGGAGAGAGAGGGGAAGAGAGGAGGGAGGAGAAGAATGTGAGAGAACAGGATGCTCAAGAGGGGAGAATGACAGCGAGAGAGAGAAAGGAAAGAGATATCTTGGTTGAGGAAGCCAAGAGAGGCTAAAGAGAAACACGGCACTAAAGAAATTCCCGGGAATCCACAAGGATGACCACAGCTAAGACTCTAAGCAACACTGGAGAGGATGCCTAAATTGTCCTTCCCCTGTAATTAGACTGATGATGACCTTAATTATCATCATAGAAACTTGAACCAGCAACTGATGTCAGCAGAAACAGAGATCTACAGTGAAGTACTGAGCCAAGCTACCGGAGACCCCTCCAAGAGAGGGAGGAGGGATGGTATGAACAAAGAAATCAAGACCATGATGGTGATACCCACAGAAACAGCTGATCTGAGCTAGTGAGAACTCACTTGTAGCATGAGGGCCAGCTTGTTGGGGTTTATGTCCTGCCCAGTTCCCATAATGGGTAAGCCCCCAAAGAAAATCACACAGAGGTCTCCATAAATTATAAACTGATTATATACATAAATTATAAACTGAGCCATTAGCTCAGGCTTCATATTAGCTCTTATAACTTGTATTAGCTCATTATTCTTATCTATGTTAGCCACATGGCTCAGTACCTTTTTCAGCATGGTAGGTCATATCTTGCTTCTTCTGTGGTCTGGGCAGGACTACCGAGGGAGCTTCCTGCTTCAGGGAGCTTCCTGCTTCTCAGAATTTTTCTATTCTCTTTTCCCCCTCTACTTCCTGTCTGGTTGTCCCACCTATACATCCTGCCTGGCTAATGGCCAATCGGCATTTATTTAAAACATAATCGACAGAATACAAAATTGTTTTACACCACTCACTGACTCTGGACTGATAGCTGTGAAACCTGCAGAGGACCAAACTAGACACACTGAATGTGGGCAACAGTTGTGAGACTTGGGGAGTCTGTGTGGCCACTGGCAGTGGGACCAGGATTTATCCCTAGTGTTTGAACTGAAATCTAGGAGCACATTCTGTTTGGAGGAAATCCTTGCTCAGCCTAGATACAGGGGAAAGGACCCTGGTCTTGCCTTGAAGTGAAATGTCAAACTTTGTTGATTCTCCATGGTAAGCCTTACCATTTCTGCAGAGTGAATGGGATGTGGGGACAGAAGGGTAGGGCAGGAGGAGGGGAGGGAATGGAGCAGAAACTGCTGTATAAAATGAGGAAAGATTGTATTTTTAAAATTCTTATAAAAAAAGAAAGAAAAAAGATAACAGTTTTAACTGATTCTTTTTTATTTTTTATTACTTATCCACAGTTTCCTCTCCCTTATTTCCTCCAATTTCCTCCTCTTCTCTTCCCCCTCCTTCATCTACTCCTCTTCTGTTTCTGCTCAGAAAGGGGCAGGCCTCCCATGGTTGTCAACAAAGCATGGCATACCAAGTTGAGGTAGTACTAACCTCCACTTGTATTGAGCCTGGGAAAGGCAACCCAGTATGAGTAATAGGTTTCCAAAAGCCAACAAAAACATTAGGGATGGGCCCTGATTCCACTGCAAAGAGTCCCACAAGTAGATCAAGCTACGCAACTGTCACACATATGCAAAGGTGAGCCCCACGCAGACTCTTGAACTCCTTGTCCAGACTCTATGAACTCCTAAGAGGCCAGGTTAGTTGTTTCTGTGGATTCTCTTGTGAGCTTCTTGACCCCCTGAATCATACAATCCTTCCTCCTTCTCTTCAAGAGGATTCCCCAAGATCAGTCTAATAATTGGCTGTGGGTCTCTGCATCTGTTTTCATCAGTTACTGGATGACTGTTGGGGTAGTCACCAATCTAACAGAATATAGTTAGACACCACACATTGACATTTTTTCCCAATCATGTTTGGTTGTATCCTAGGTCTCTAGGCCATTCAGCCTCTGGGTTCTGGGCACTCCAGGCAGTGTAGGGGGTAAACTCACTCTCATGGAATGGGTCTGAGGACAGACCTCAGTCATTGGTTGAATGAGGTTTATTTTCCAGGCTTGAATATATAGAGAGACAATTTTTATTGTAACATTTTTTTTTGATTTTTCGAGACAGGGTTTCTCTGTAGCTTTTGGTTCCTGCCCTGGAACTAGCTCTTGTAGACCTGGCTGGCCTTGAACTCACAGAGATCTGCCTGCCTCTGCCTCCCGAGTGCTGGGATTAAAGGCGTGCTCCACCACCGCCTGGCTATTGTAACATTTTTAAACACAAAGTCTCTTCCTATTTACTCCTTTTTTTTTTTTGCACTGTTTCTTCCGGATGAGTACTCCATTCTTGTCTCTAAAATGACCCAGTCATCTTCTGTAATTTTTTTTTAAGAATAATATGCTTTAAAGATATCATCCAGGGAAGGAATGGCTTGAGTTTTAGGACAGAAACTCTTGAATGTTTCATGTTATGGGAACTTGCTTTGTGTTCCTTGTACTTTCTAATTAGCTCAACATGTTGTCAAAACTTTCCCAGCATTTCATTTTTATAGCATAATAACCTTGGCCTACTTCATGCCACGAATGTACCTCTGCTAGTTTTCCTCCGCATACAGAACGGTGTGCGGAAAATCAATAGCTCATTTTTAATATCAGTGAGAGGGATAAGGCCAGAAGGCTTCAGTCAAGCTCTGTACTCTCCTGACAGAGAAATGCATGATTTTTTGTTTGCTTTTTTTTATTTTATTTCAAGCTGCAGCTGACAACTTTGCAGAATATTTGAGCTTAGAACTATCACAGTGGTCCTTAGACTCTTACTGAGTGTGTTAGGAGGGTGTCTGGAGCCACCCTTTCCTCCACCCCTTACCGTATTCAGTAGATACTAAAGTTAGCTTGGTGACTGGAAGAAAGCCCTTCATCAACCCCCAGAGCTGGATGGTGAGTGACCTGTGAGATACCGGAAGGCTTCCTGGAAGGGAAAGGTGTAAGGTTTGTGTGGTGCCATTTTTCATTTTAAATCCCTGTCAAGGGGACAATGAGCTGTAACCTCCTCCATTTTGATGATGGTTAAAGAAGGGAATAGTGATAGGTTTATTTAATCTGATGTTGAAGTTGGTTTTGTTCACCCAAGCATAATTAATTCTCGAGACTATAAGGCTATTGTCATTTTTTTTAGAACATACCTGTGGGAAATTACCTGGAAATAAAACCATATGTATTTAAAATGCATAGATTGGTATGATGAATTTTTATTTAAAACTATGACTCCTCCAGATAAATAAATAATCAAGGTTGTCATGATCTTGAATGCCATTGAAGTAAATATTTCTGAGGAAAAAACAACCACTCACCCATTCTTTATTTCACTTCCTACCTTTATCTTTCTAAGAAAATGTCATACAGGCTCTCTTACCGCCCTTTTCTCAGTTAATATTTCCTCAGCTGAATCCTCTGCATGGATCCCTCAGCCCCCAGTAATCCTTGTGTATCTGTATGTGGAGCATATTCTATTAATAATCATTTAAATGTCGGTTTGTATCTCACAAAGAATATCGTTCATGCATCTTAACCCAGCCCTAAAAAGGAATCTGCTTTCACTGGAGACGCGCAAGTTCCAGAACAAAGGCTCATGACCACTGAGTGCCCCAACCCACCATTCTACAATAGTGGGCATCAGCGGGAAGGGAGAAGGACACAGAGTGCCCAGTCACGAGTTCTCAGTCGCCACACAGGTCTTGCAGTTCGATTGGCTGGGTGTGTGTTTATTACATACCTCTCATCTGACGAGTTCTCAGTCGCCACACAGGTCTTGCAGTTCGATTGGCTGGGTGTGTGTTTATTACATACCTCTCACCTGTGGGCTCCATCTCAGAAAGATTAAAGCAAAAGATTTCATAAGAATGCCCAGAAACCTCAACTTAAACAACACACAGAATCAATCCAAAGGGGGTCTCGGTCCGAGAACACAGGCATCCTTGAGAAAGGTGTAGGATTCAGTTTGCTCCCCACTAGAATGCTGAGTGGCTGTTGTGTGGTTGAATGCATCTCACCCTCAGAACATCTTCTCAGGCACAGGACAGGTATGTGTTTTCCAACCACTTCTTCCTCCCCAGCGCCTCTGTAGATAGAGATGTAAACACAATGAGAGTGAATGGGGGGAGGTTGCTCTAAGTCAAACAAATAGTCAACCTCCATCTGAACCCTCTTTGCAATTTAATTGGAAAGCATTGCTGCCTGAAATCAAATCAGTAAATCCGTCCTTTAAAAATGCATTTGTATTAGAAGTGTTCTGGGAACAAACACTTAAGTTTCAGCACGTTTCTGTGGTGTTTGTGCCAGTGTAGGCAATGCAAAGAGGATGTAGATCTTTCTCACCGAGAGTAATGAGCAAATCTTGACAGGAAACGCAATGGTGCCCTTTGCGAGCCAGTTTCTACCACAAGTCACAATTGACTCTGCTATTTGTTCAGGTCTCCAACGGTCTAATTAGAGGAAGCAGAGGTAATACATTCTAAGTCCCTGTGATGGGTCGAGGCGAGTGCACTGGGTGGTGGCAGATTCTAGATAGGATGATGCTCCTAGGGATACGGGAGGCAGAGTCTTCAACTAACGGTCTCTGACTGTGGTGTCACTTCTCAGAACTTTTGGATTTCAGTCACTGTGGTTTAGGTCACGGAGGTTTGATTTTTTGTTTCTCTGCAGTCCAATATTGGAGAGAATGACACAGCAAATTGCCATTGAGAAAGGGAAGTTAAGAATGAAAGAATAAAAATTAGCAATTGCATGGAAGTGTTCTTTTTATTGGATTCTTGGATGAACTGATTAGTCTTTCCTTCATCCCGTCCCCTGCTCCCATTCCCCAAGGCTATCGTGAACTCCTGTGGGATTCTGCTCCTTGTCTTAGTCTGGGAAGTTCTGAAAGGTCTTCTCAGCTCTAGGGCTGCCCACTGTACCAAATTCACATTTAGCTACAACTCCATTGAGGTTTTAGGTCTCATTCATCAGAGGCATAACGCTGAATTCTGCTCTCCAGCATCTCACTGTATGCAGATCTCAGCGTCTGATTCCAGGGAGGTAGCTGGGCCTTTGAGATGTGGACAATCATTGCCTCCCAGCAATTGCCCATCAGAAGAGGAGCTGAAATACCCCCAGTGACTAAACTTCCACTAAGAAGGACACTATGGTCAGATCTTCAGCAAGCATGCTACGCTGTGTAAGATAAGCATTGAAGAGTGACTTAGATACCTTTGGGGACGAATCTTCCCCTTCTTCCTGGAGACTTTCCTTGTCCTCGGCCATAAAAGAGCTTTCTTTGTGGTTAGAAGGGTTGTCCATACAGACAGACATTTTATTTCTCAGATATGATAAGACCTGTAGAAGTGTGAGTCCTGAGGCTTCCTTGGAGTCGAGCAGAACACTAGAAGAGAGTTCTTGGGGGAACTGGACAAAGATCACACGCAATTAGCCTTAGATGTCAGTGTGCGGCTCTCTTTCCCTTTGTAAAAACCTAAAGGGAGACACGAGTCTCAGACAATTTTGTGAGCAGAAAGGACAGAGCAGCATGAGGAACAAGGTAAGGTGCACAGGAGCACACACTTCACTTCGGAAGAGCCTGGAGGCATCTTGATGGGTCTCTGTTTGCAAATGAGCTGTGTACATCCAAGGATGGAGAGCATTTAAGCATTGCTGACTTGGCTCTGTCTCCAGGTCTTCTGAGGGCTTTTCCCTTGGACATTCAGTCCATCTGAGCCGAACCTTTCCTGTTTGTAAACCACTTCCTTTTCCTTTCAACCACCTCTTATCTCCTCCCCAGCAACTTCTGCCAAGCCCTTGTAATTTCTCCATAATTGCCTAAAGAGAGGAGTTCAGCTGTCCGGATTCTCCCTGATGCCCAGTAACTTATCCAGCAACCCTAGTGGTTCTCCAGGTTTCTATATTCAGATCCCTTAATACCCATTGCAAAGGAAAATCATCACAATTTGTTTTTACTTATTATTTTGATTATTAAAAATTATTGGTTGATAATGTCTTTTGGGACATCACATTTCTAGATCCTGAAAGGACTGACTTCTCAATTTAAATTATTAAGTAGTCACTAGTGAGATATAAAATCTAAATCTAAAAGACCAAATGAAAGAAAATTTCAAAATATAGCACAGAGAAATCCATCAGAGAACATAAAAAGACTTGGAAATCACATCTAGTGCAATTAACTTAAAAATAATTGGCATTCCAAAAAATAAATATAAGGGAGATAACTCGTATTTACAAAGATAGAAGGGGTCTGAAATTTGACCTCAGTAAAAGAACGGCTAGATGTTCAATTAGAAGGGCTTGCTTGCTGCCTTCCAAAGAAATGACTGAGAAAGAGGAAACTCTAAAAGAAATAATAGTATATGTATACAGGCATCCAGGTAAGAATTTTGAACTCCAAGAATCAGAAAAATAATTAAAATTTGCCAATAAGGACAAAAATTCCAAGCAAGAGGAGTCAGTGGGTAAAGTATTTACCACCCAGTGATGTGAGTCTCATATCTGAGTTTGATCTTTGGAACTTGCTTAAAGGTGGAGTGCAGACTCTGTGGAGTTGTCCTCTGCAAGACAATCTGGACATGTAATTGGTCTTTAGATATGAAAACAATGTCGTATTGTCTTACATATAATCCTAGAAGCAGTTATGGTGTTTACATAATATCCCACTGAAGACAAGAATCAGTAGAGCATGCTGCACTGAAATTTTTGGGAGTTAAGGACCTTAAAAGAAGGCTTGGTGCCCCGAACTCGTTAGAGGAGGAAGTAGGGAATATGCCTGAGTTTATTGGTATGGGAATGGGCCTTCTAAGCAGGATGCTGGTAGTGGAGACATTAAGACCAATAGTTAATAAATGGAACCTCACGAAAAGGTTAACACTGTCAAAGAAATCAAAAGGATGTTTAGGGCTCATAGCTGCAAACCTGCTTAGTGGTTAGATCATGGCCACTCTTGCAGAGGACCAGGGTCTGATTCCCAGCATCTACATGGTGGCTCACAGTTCCAGGGAGACCAAAGACCTCTTCTGGCCTCTTCAGGCACTGCATGAATGTGGTGATTAAATACACAGTCAAGTAAAACATTCATACATGTAAGTAAACAAGCCTTTAAAAGAATGATTAGCATCTAGGAAGAGCTTTGAAAATGCATTTACAATATTAAGAGACTTCCTAATGTGAGCATTACTAAATTGTGTTCATGACTAAGCCATGATTGCTCATACCAAGCTGTTTTAGACACATGTTCTTTTTTACAATAATTATAAATAACAGGAGGAAGTGAAGTGCATAGAATGTACCTGGTCTGGAAGTTGAATGTGTGTCTCTCTATTGTATCTTATATAATAATCAAATGGAAATATTATAATATCAGCATCATTTAGCTTAAAGCATAGATGAATGTTTCCTATTGTGTCATAATTACCAGATAATATATTATTGGCTACTTTGTTCCAGATACTACCCAGGTCAGTTTATAGTATCTCATCTATTTTATCTTTATGATACTCCTATAATCCTAAATAACTATTACCCCATATTATTATTATTACTAATTATTATTGTTGTTGATGAAAGGTAACTAATATTGAGAAAGAGGGTATATACAGACATGTTTTCATTCTGGGTCCTGTGTTTCCTTTCCGAGACCATCACTCTGTTCACAGACTGAATCATAAATTCTGGAATCATGGATGGTGGAAGTTTACTATGTCTTCTGCTTTTATCACATGACTCCATCCCCACCCTATATTATAATAAATTCTACAAAAGCTCCAAATTCCAGGGTTGGCCTTAGTGCTTTTTCCTTTGACTTTTACCAGAGTTCAAACAAAACAAAACACCCAACTAGTCCCTGCCACAGCCCGCCCTTGACTCCACATGCTTCTGGATAATAAGCAATTACTGCATCTTTGCTCTGACTGATGAAGTGTTGTTGATCAGATCATAAAATACATAAAACTTCATAAAAATCCTCTGTGTGTAGAAGAGTGTCTCCAACCTCGAAAGCACATGAAGCGGCTGATCTGAGGGTTCCAAGAAGGACGGTTATTGTTGCTTGTTTGCCTCCGTTCTGTGTTTACACTTGGCTTCTATTTGGCAGTGAGCTCAAGGTTACTCCACCGGCGCAATATCATTAGCTTTACAATTTTTCAGAAAGGGCTTGCCTTACAAAAGTTCTTCCTGCCCAGCGAACTTGTTTATGTCTGGGCCTAAATCCTATAGCTGGAAGAGTGGCTTGAGGATATCACTGTGTGTGGTTTGGACCACAAGGATTCATCAGGAACAATTTCTTCCTGATTGACATTAGGGGGAGATTTTCACATTAGTTTGGGCAGTTGTGCTTTGCTAAGCAGTTTCCCCTTTAATTAATCTGTGACAAGGTCTAAAGAAGTGTGCCCCTTTTACCTCCGGATCACCAGGGAACCAGAAAAAGTGACAAATGTCTATTTATTTTGGTTAAAACAATGTCACTTAAGCATCAGAAAATGTTCTGCCTAATGGATATTTCCTGCTCTTCTGTGTCTCTGAAGTTCCATGAAGGGGAATGGTGTTAGTTTGAAGTGGGGGTGAAGAGCTTGAGAGAGAGCCATTAAATCCAGAAGACACTCTGATCAGTGCTTGGCTACAAGGACACACACTTAGAAAACAAACAAAGAAAGACAAAAACACAGTCTAGGGTAAAGAAAGGAATGTAAAGAAATAAGTGCTCCATTATGTCATCACAGAGCTCCATTGTATCATCACAGTGCTAAACTGTGACATCACATACCTCCATTGTGTCATCACAGTGTATCATTGTGTCATCACAGTGCTCCATTGTGTCATCACAATGATCCATTGTGTCATCACAGTGCTCCATTGTGTCATCACAGTGCTCTATTGTGTCATCACAATGGTCCATTGTGTCATCACAGTGCTCCATTATGTCATCACAATAATCCATTGTGTCATCACAGTGCTCCATTGTGACATCACAGTGCTCCATTGTGACATCACAGTGCTCCATTTTGTCATCACAATGAACCATTGTGTCATCACAGTGCTCCATTATATCATCACAGTGCTCCACTGTGACATGACATTCCTCCATTGTGTCATCACAGTGTACCATTGTGTCATCACAGTGCTCCATTGTGTCATCACAGTGCTCCATTGTATCATCACAGTGCTCCACTGTGACATCACATACCTCCAGTGTGTCATCACAGTGTACCATTGTCATCACAGTACTCCATTGTGTCATCACAAAGATCAATAGTGTCCTCCCAATGATCCATTGTGCCATCACAATTCTCCACTGTGTCCTTACAATGATCCATTGTGTCATCACAGTGTTCCATTGTGTCACCACAGTGCTCCATTGTGTCATCACAGTGCTCCATTGTGTCATCACATTGATCCATTGTGCCATCACAGACATCCATTGTGTCAT
>NC_022017.1:10013431-10013934 GCF_000317375.1 Microtus ochrogaster
TGTCATCACAATGATCTATTGTGTCATCACAATGATCCATTGTGTCATCACAGTGTTCTATTGTGTCATCATAGTGCTCCATTGTGTCATCACAGTGCTCCATTGTGTCATCACTGTGCTCTATTATGTCATCATAATGTTCCATTGTGTCATCACAGTGCTCCATTGTGCCACCACAGTGCTAAACTGTGTCATCACAATGATAAAATGTGTCATCACAGTGCTCCACTGTGTCCTAACAATGATCCATTCTGCCATCAAAATTCTCGACTTTGTCCTCACAATGATCCATTGTGTCATCACAGTGCTCCATTGTGACATCACAGTGCTTCATTGTGTAATCATAGTGCTCCATTGGGTCATCACAATGATCCATTGCGTCCACACAATGTTCCATTGTGCCATCACAGACCTCCATTGTGTCATCACACTGCTCCATTGTGTCATCACAGTGCTCCATTGTGTCATCACAATGATCCATTGTGTCATCACAGTGCTCCATT
>NC_022017.1:10014803-10015523 GCF_000317375.1 Microtus ochrogaster
CATACAGTGATCTAATGTGTCATCACAGTGTTTCACTGTGTCATCACAGTGTTCCATTATGCCATCACAATGATCTATTGTATCATCACAGTGCTATATTGTGTCCTCACAATGATCCATTGTGATCTCACAATTCTCCACTGTGTCCTCACAATGATCCATTGTGTCATCACAGTGCTCCATTGAGTCATCACGATTATTTATTGTGTCATCACAGTGCTCCATTGTGTCATCACAGAGCTCTATTGTGTCATCACAATGGTCCATTGTGTCATCACAGTGCTCCATTATGTCATCACAATAATCCATTGTGTCATCACAGTGCTCAATTGTGTCATCACATTGCTCCATAGTGACACCACAGTGCTCCATTTTGTCTTCACAATGAACCATTGTGTCATCACTGTGCTCCATTATATCATCACAGTGTTCCACTGTGACACCACATTCCTCCATTGTGTCATCACAGTGCTCATTGTATCATCACAGTGCTTCTTTGTGTCAACACAATGATCCATTGTGTCCTCACAATGATCCATTGTGCCATCACAGACCTCCATTGTGTCATCACAGTGATCCATTGTGTAATCACAGTGCTCCATTGTGTCATCACAGTGCTCCATTGTGTCATAAAAGTGCTCCATTATATCATCACAGTGCTCCATTGTGTCATCACAAAGATACATTATGTCCTCACAATGTTCCATTGTGCCATCATAG
>NC_022017.1:10015623-10017609 GCF_000317375.1 Microtus ochrogaster
TCCATTGTGTCATCACAGTGCTCCATTTTGTCAACAAAGTACTCCATTGCGTCATCACAATGATCCAATGTGCCATCACAGACCTCCATTGTGTTATCACAGTACTCGATTGTGTCATCACAATGATCCATTGTGTCATTACAGTGCTCCATTGTGATATCACAGTGCTCCATTGTGTCCTCACAATGATCCATTGTGCCATCACAATGATCCATTGTGTCATCACAGTGCTCCATTGTGTCCTCACAATGATCCATTGTTCCATCACAATTCTCCACTGTAACCTCACAATAATCCATGGTATCATCACAGTGCTCCATTGTGTCATCACAGTGCTCCATTGTGTCAACACAATGATCCATTGTGTCCTCACAATGATCCATTGTGCCATTACAGACCTCCATTGTGTCATCACACTGCTCCATTGTGTTATCAAAGTGCTCCATTGTGTCATCACAATGATCCATTGTGTCATCACAGTGCTCTATTGTGTCATTACAGTGCTCCATTGTGTTATCACAGTGTTCCATTGTGTCATCACAATAATCTATTGTGTCATCACAGTGCTCCATTGTGTCTTCACAATGATCCATTGTGCAATCACAATTCTCCACTGTGTTCTCACAATTATCCATTGTGTCATCAGAGTGTTCCATTTTGTCATCACAGTGTTCCATTGTGTCATGACAGTGCTCCATTGTGTCATCACAATGATCCATTGTGCCATCACAGACCTCCATTGTGTCACAACAGTGCTCCATTGTGTCATCACAGTGCTCTGGTGTGTCATCACAATGATCTATTGTGTCATCACAATGATCCATTATGTCATCACAGTGCTCTATTGTGTCATCATAGTGCTCCATTGTGTCATCACAGTGCTCCATTGTGTCCTCACAATGATCCATTATGCCATCACAATTCTCCACTGTGTCCTCACAATGATCCATTGTGCCATCACAATTCTCCACTATGTCCTCACAATGATCCATTGTGTCATCACAGTGCTCTATTGTGACATCACAGTGCTCCATTGTGTCATCACAATGATCCATTGTGCCATCACAGACCTACTTTGTATCATCACAGTGCTCCATTGTGTCATCATAGTGCTCCATCGTGTCATCACAATGATCCAATGTGCCATCACAATCTCCATTGTGTCCTCACAATGATTCAATGTGTCATCATAGTGCTCCACTGTGTCCTCACAATGATCCATTGTGTCATCTCAGTGCTCTATTGTGTCATCACAGTGCTCGATTATGTCATCACAATGATCCATTGTGTCATCACAGTGCTCAATTGTGTCATCACAGTGCTCCATACTGACATCAGAGTGCTCCATTTTGCATTCACAATGAACCATTGTGTCATCACTAGCTCCATTATATCATCACAGTGCTCCACTGTGACATCACATTCCTCCAATGTGTCATCACAGTGTACCATTGTGTCATCACAGTACTCCGTTGTGTCATCACAATGATCCATTGTGTCATCACAGTGCTCCATTGTGTCATCACAGTGCTATATTGTGTCATCACAGTGCTCCATTGTGTCATCACAGTGCTCCATTATGTCATCACAGTGCTCCATTGTGTCATCACAATGATCCATTCTGTCCTCCCAATGATCCATTGTGCCATCACAGACCTCCACTGTATCAACAAAGTGCTCCATTGTGTCCTCACAATGATCTATTGTGTCATCACAGTGCTCTATTGTGTCATCACAGTTTACCATTGTGTTATTACAGTGTTCCATTGTGTCATCACAATAATCTATTGTGTCATCACAGTGCTCCATTGTGTCCTCACAATGATCCATTGTGCCATCACAATTCTCAACTGTTTCCTCACAATGATCCATTGTGTTATCACAGTGCTCCATTGTGTCCTCACAATGATCCATTGTGCCATCACAATTCTCCACTGTGTCCTCACAATGATCCATTGTGTCATCACAGTGTTCCATTTTGTCATC
>NC_022017.1:10017709-10019998 GCF_000317375.1 Microtus ochrogaster
CAATGATCCATTGTGTCATCACAGGGCTCCATTGTGTCCTCACAAAGATCCCTTGTGCCATCACAATATCTACTGTGTCTTCACAATGATCCATTGTGTCATCATAGTGCTCCATAGAGACAACACAGTGCTCCATAGTGTCATCACAGTGCTCCATTGTGCCATCACAGTGCTCCATTGTGTCATCACAATGATCCATTGTCTCATCACAGTGCTCCATTGTGCCATCACAGTGCTCCATTGTGTCATCACAATGATCCATTTTCTCATCACAGTGCTCCATTGTGACATCACAGTGCTCCATTGTGTCATCACAGTGCTCCATTGTGTCATCACAGTGCTCCATTGTGACATCACAGTGCTCCATTGTGACATCACAGTGCTTCATTATGTCATTACAACGATGCATTTTGCCATCACAATCTCCACTGTTTCCTCACAATGATCCATTATGTCATCACAGTGTTCCATTGTGTCATCACAATGATCCGTTGTGCCATCACAGACCTCCATTGTGTCATCACATGCTCGATTTTGTCATCACAATGATCTATTGTGTCATCACAGTGCTCAAATGTGCCATCACAATGATCTTTTGTGTCGTCACAGTGCTCCATTTTTTCCTCACAGTGCTCCATTCTGTCATCACAATGATCCATTGTGCCATCACAATTCTCCACTGTGTGCTCACAATGATCCACTGTGTTATCATAGTGCTCCATTGTGACATCACAGTGCTCTATTGTGCCATCACAATGATCTATTGTGTCATCACAGTACTCCATTGTGTCCTCTCAATGATCCATTGTGTCATTACAGTTCTCCATTGTGTCATCACAGTACTCAATTGTTATATCACAATGATCCATTGTATCATACAGTGATCTAATGTGTCATCACAGTGTTTCACTGTGTCATCACAGTGTTCCATTATGCCATCACAATGATCTATTGTATCATCACAGTGCTCTATTGTGTCCTCACAATGATCCATTGTGATCTCACAATTCTCCACTGTGTCCTCACAATGATCCATTGTGTCATCACCGTGCTCCATTGAGTCATCACAATTATTAATTGTGTCATCACAGTGCTCCATTGTGTCATCACAGTGCTCCATTATGTCATCACAGTGCTCCATTGTGTCATCACAATGATCCTTTGTGTCCTCACAATGTTCCATTGTGCCATCACAGACCTCCATTGTGTCATTACCGTGCTCCATTGTGTCATCACAGTGTTCCATTGTGTCATCACTATGATCCATTGTGTCATCACAGTGCTCCATTTTGTCACCACAGTGCTTCATTGTGTCATCACAGTACTCCATTGTGTCATCACAATGATCCCTTGTGTCTTCACAATGATCCATTGTGCCATCACAGACCTCCATTGTATCAACACAGTGCTCCATTGTGTCATCACAATGATCCATTGTGTCATCACAGTGCTCCACTGTGTCCTCACAACGAACCATTGTGCCATTAAAATTCTCCACTGTATCCTCACAATAATCCATTGTGTCATCACAGAGCTCCATTGTTTCATCACAGTGCTCAATTGTGTCAACAAAATGATCCATTGTGTCCTCACAATGATCAATTGTGCCATCACAGACCTACTTTGTATCATCACAGTGCTCCATTGTGTCAACATAGTGCTCCATTGTGTCATCACAGTGATCCATCGTGCCATCACAATCTTCATTGTGTCCTCACAATGATCCATTGTGTCATCTAAGTGCTCTATTGTGACATCACAGTGCTCCACTGTGTCATCACAATCATACATTGTGTCATCATAGTGCTCCATTTTGTCATCACAGTGCTCCATTGTGTCATCTCAATGATCCATTGTGCCATCACAGACCTCCATTGTGTTATCACGGTGCTCCATTGTGTCAGCACAATGATCCATTGTGTCATCACAGTGCTCCATTGTGTCATCACAGTGCTCTATTGTGTCATCACAGTGCTCAATTGTGTCATCACAGTGCTCCATTATGTCATCACAGTGCTCCATTGTGTCATCACAATGATCCATTCTCTCCTCCCAATGATCCATTGTGCCATCACAGACCTCCACTGTATCATCAAAGTGCTGCATTGTGTCCTCACAATGATCTATTGTGTCATGACAGTGCTCTATTGTGTCATCACAGTTTACCATTGTGTTATTACAGTGTTCCATTGTGTCATCACAATAATCTATTGTGTCCTCACAATGATCCATTGTGCCATCACAATTCTCCACTGTGTCCTCACAATGATCCATTGTGTCATCACAGTG
>NC_022017.1:10020128-10022021 GCF_000317375.1 Microtus ochrogaster
ATCACAATGATCTATTGTATCATCACAGTGCTCCATTTTGTCTTCTCAATGATCCATTGTGTCATCACAGGGCTCCATTGTGTCCTCACAAAGATTCCTTGTGCCATCACAATATCTACTGTGTCTTCACGATGATCCATTGTGTCATGACAGTGCTCCATAGTGACAACACAGTGCTCCATTGTGCCATCACAGTACTCCATTGTGTCATCACAATGATCAAATTTCTCATCACAGTGCTCCATTGTGACATCACAGTGCTCCATTGTGACATCACAGTGCGTCATTGTGTCATTACAATGATGCATTGTGCCATCACAATCTCCACTGTTTCCTCACAATGATCCATTGTGTCATCACATTGTTCGATTGTGTCATCACAGTGCTGCATTGTATCATCACAGTGATCCATTATGTCATTACAGTGCTCTATTGTGTCATCACAGTGCTAAATAGTGTCATCACAATGCTCCATTGTGTCTTCACAGTGCTCCATTGTGTCATCACAGTGCTCCATTGTGCCATCACAATGATCCATTGTGTCATCACAGTGCTCAATTTTTTCATCACAGTGCTCCATTATGATACCACAGTACTCCAATGTGACATCAGAGTTCTCTATTGTGCTATCACAATGCTACATTGTGTCATGACAATGATCCACTGTGATTTCACAGTACTCCACTGAGTCATCACAATGATCCATTGTGTGATCACAGTGCTCCATTGTGTCATCACAGTGCTCCACTGTGCTCTCAAAATGATCCATTTGTCCTCACAGTGCTCCACTGTGTCTACACAATGATCCATTGTGTCATCACAGTGCTCCATTGTGACATCACAGTGCTCCATTGTTTCATCACAATGATCAATTGTGTCATCACAGTGCTCCATTGTGACATCACAGTGCTCCAATGTGACATCAGAGTGCTCCATTGTGCTATCACAATACTCCATTGTGTCATCACAGTGATCCATTGTGACTTCACAGTGCTCAACTGTGTCATCACAATGATCTATTGTGTCATCACAGTGCTCCATTGTGTCATCACAGTGCTCCGTTGTGTCCTCACAATGATCTCTTGTGTCCTCACAATGATCCATTGTACCATCACAGACCTCCATTGTGTCATCACAGTGCTCCATTGTGTCATCATAGTGCTCCATTGTGTTATCACAATGATCCACTGTATCATCACAGTGCTCCGTTGTGTCCTCACAATGATCTCTTGTGTCCTCACAATGATCCATTGTACCATCACAGACCTCCATTGTGACATCACAGTCCTCAATTGTGTCATCACACTGCTCCATTATGTAATCACAATGATCCATTTTGCCATCACAATTCTTCACTGTGTCCTCACAATGATCCATTTTGTCATCACAATGATCCATTGTGCCATCACAGACCTCCATTGTGTCACCAATGTGCTCGATTGTGTCATCACAGTGCTGCATTGTGTCATCACAGTGCTCTATTGTGACATCACAGTGCTCCATTGTGTCATCACAATGATCCATTATGTCATCACAGTGCTCTATTGTGTCATCACAGTGCTCAATTGAGTAATCACAATGCTCCATTGTGTCATCACAGTGCTTCATTGTGTTATCACAATGATCCATTGTGTCATCACAGTGATCCATTGTGTCATCACAGTGCTCCATTGAGCCATCACATTCATCCATTGTGTCCTCACAGTGCTCTACTGTGTCTTCACAGTGATCCATTTTGTCATCACAGTGCTCCATTGTGATATCACAGTGCTCCAATGTGACATCAGAGTTCTCCATTGTGCTATCACAATACTCCATTGTGTCATCACAATGATCCATTGTGACTTCACAGTGCTCCACTGTGTCATCACAATGATCCATTGTGTCATCACA
>NC_022017.1:10022418-10023642 GCF_000317375.1 Microtus ochrogaster
TGTGTCCTCACAATGATCCATTGTGCCATCACAGACCTTTATTGTGTCATAACAGTGCTCCATTGTGTCATCACAGTTCTCCATTGTGTCGTCACTATGATCCATTGTGTCATCACTGTGCTCCATGGCGACATCACAGTGCTCCATTGTGTCATCACAATGATCCTTTATGACATCACAGTGCTCTATTGTGTCATCACAATGCTCAATTGAGTCATCACAATGCTCCATTGTGTCATCACAGTGCTTCATTGTGTCATAAAAATGATCCATTGTGTCATCACAGTGCTCCATTGTGTCATCACAATGCTCCATTGTGTCATCACAGTGCTTCATTGTGTCATCACAATGATCCATTGTGTCATCACAGTGCTCCATTGTGTCATCACAATGCTCCATTGTGCCATCACATTGATCCATTTTGTCTTCACAGTGCTCCACTGTGTCTTCACAGTGATCCATTTTGTCATCACAGTGCTCCATTGTGATATCACAGTGCTCCAATATGACATCAGAGTGCTCCATTGTGCTATCACAATACTCCATTGTTTCCTCCCAATGGTCCGTTGTGACTTCACAGTGCTCCACTGTGTCATCACAATGATCTATTTGTCATCACAGTGCTCCATTGTGTCCTCACAATGATCAATTGTGTCATCACAATGCTCCACTGTGTCCTCAAAGTGATCCATTCTGCCATCACAATTCTTCACTGTGTCTTCACAATGATCAATTGTGTAATCACACTGCTCCATTGTGTCATCACAGTGCTCCATTGTGTCAACACAGTGCTCCAATGTGACAACAGAGTCCTCTATTGTGCTATCACAATACTCCATTGTGTCATCACAATGATCCATTGTGCTATCACAATACTCCATTGTGTCATCACAATGATCCATTGTGCTATCACAATACTCCATTGTGTCATCACAATGATCCATTGTGACTTCACAGTGCTCCATTGTGTCATCACAATGATCCCTTGTGTCGTCACAATGATCCATTGTGCCATCACAGACCTCCATTGTGTTATAACAGTGCTCCATTGTGTCATCACAGTGCCCCATTATGTCATCACAATGATCCACTGTGTCATCACAGTGCTCCATTGTGTTCTCACAATGATCAATTGTGTCATCACAGAATTCCATTGTGTCATCACAGTGCTCTCTTGTGTCCTCACAATGATCCGTTGTGCCATAATAATTCTCCACTGTATAC
>NC_022017.1:10026257-10026832 GCF_000317375.1 Microtus ochrogaster
TGTCATCACAGTGCTCCATTGTGTCATCACAATGATCCATTGTGCCATCAAAAACATTCTATTGTGTGATCAGACTGCTCCATTGTGTCATCACAATGATCCATTGTGTCATCACAGTGATCCATTGTGACATCACAGTGCTCCATAGTGTCATTAAAGTGCTCCATTGTGCCATCACAATGATCTATTGTGTCATCACAGTGCTCCATTGTGCCATCAAAATGATCTATTGTGTCATCACAGTGCTCCATTCTGTCCTCACAATGATCCATTGTGCCATCACATTTCTCCACTGTGTCCTCACAATGATCCATTGTGTCATCACAGTACTCCATTTTGACATCACAGTGCTCTATTGTGCTATCACAATGATCTATTGTATAATCACAGTACTCCATTGTGTCCTCTCAATGATCCATTGTGTCATTACAGTGCTCCATTGTCTCATCACAGTACTCCATTGTGTCATCACAGTACTCCATTGTTATATCACAATGATCCATTGTATCATACAGTGATCTAATGTGTCATCACAGTGTTTCACTGTGTCATCACAGTGTTCCATTATGCCATCA
>NC_022017.1:10026932-10028105 GCF_000317375.1 Microtus ochrogaster
CAGAGTCTGTGTTCAGATTCGTTCCATGAGTGAATACACGCGCATACACTGCAGGAGGACTGGGTTAAGGAACACAGCACCTTCCCCTGGCACAAGAAGCGCTACTGCGGATTTGTCTGCCAGATGTCCCTTAGAGAATTCCAGCCAAACTCATTCCTGTTTCTCTTGCTCCCTTTTTACTTTGCTTTCTCCCCACAAGCCTGTGATAATGTTTCTTATTTTTTTTCACAGTTGCATGTATCCTGTATCGGAAATTTAACACCGCATGTCCTTTAAAATAACAGTAATGTTGGGGACAGTATTCTAAATGCTATATGCAGTAGTGAAGTATCTCGAATGTCACTCTCAGTGTATGAAAAATATGCACAAGGGCAGCATTGCTAGCAATGAGGTATCAAGTCAGAGGGTTAGTTGCATTTGCAGCTGAGACCAGTTTTCTCCAGTTGTTGCATCTATCAGTGGGTGACTTTGTCAGTCTATTATCATAAACGAATACCTGAGTCAATGATCTCCATTTTTTTTAAGCAAAGAGCATTCTTACCCATCCCTTGGATTCTCACTCTCTCAAGATTTGAATAGAGCCTGGTGTAATTTTTATTCTCCATTTTGAATGAATTCTCGTGGATATTAGCAATATTTATTTTCAATCTATCTGTTTTTCTATATATCAACATCCATCCATCTATCCTTTCATCCATCCTTGTGTGTCTGTGGTCCATTTTCTATTGTTTTCTTTATGAAGAGATTACTTTGTTGTGGCTAATAATAGACATTCACTTTTCTTCCTTTTACCATTGACTCCCAATACTTTAAACCTGGATATGAGTTTATTTGAATGCATGTGTCCCAGGCTCTTTGGGCAACTCTAGCAAATGCTAGAAAATGAGGGTATGTCCAAGAGAGAGTTATGTCTCACCGCTGTGGAGGCTAAGAAGTCCTAAGATCAAGGTGTCAAGAGTCTCTATGTCTGCTGAGTGCTTGTTGCTTTTAGCTGGCTCTGCCTATGGTTGCATGGTAGAAGGGAGGAAGGGTTGAACTCACATCCAACAGCCACTTTATAAGGACAGCTAGCTCATCATGGTCTACCCAGTCATCAAAGACTCCCCGTCTCAATACCACCACAAAGCTCTCTCTCTCTCTCTCTCTCTCTCTCTCTCTCTCTCTCTCTCTCTC
>NC_022017.1:10028205-10034866 GCF_000317375.1 Microtus ochrogaster
TCTCTCTCTCTCTCTCTCCGTGTGTGTGTGTGTGTGTGTGTGTGTGTGTGTGTGTGTGTGTGTTGAGGGACACCCACACTGAAGCCACTGCAGAATATGGATACTACCATGCTCACCATCTTGAAGGATGGATCCTGATAAACATCCCCAGCTTGACTTTGAGATCCAGGGCTGCCTGTTGAATTCTCTGATATTCCCCAAATTAATGCAATCACAAACCTTGCTCAAACAGTGGGAAATAAATCTCTCTTACAGATTCCTTCAATCAGCAAGGAACAGAAGGAGGCCGACCTGCTGGGTCAACCTTTTTGGGTAATGTGTAGCAATGAGAATACACGCTGCATATCAGATATAGCCATTCCAGGTCATAGCAACTGTCAAATTAAATTCATAAAGCAACAGCGAAAATAATGTTATGGCTGGGGCCAGCACAACATGAGGGACTGTAGCAAAGGCTTAAAGCATTGAGAAGGCTGGTGACCACTGATGTCAAGAATCAGAGATCACAAATGCCCTTCCTGTGATGATGTGTTTCCTTGTTACTATAACAGAACCTGTGGCAAATGCAGCTATTTTGAGAACAGTGGTTCTCAGCCTTCCTAACGCTGTGATCCTTTTTTGTGGTTCCTCATGTTGTGCTGGGCCCAACCATAACATTATTTTCCTGACCACTTCATAACTGTGATTTTGCTACTATTATGAATTGTAATGCAAATATTGGATGCTTCCGTTGGTTTTATGCAACCCCTATGAAAGGGCCCTTCAGTCCAGGAAGGGGTTGCGACCCACAGGTTGAGAACCATGGAACTAACGGAACGAAGAATTTAGTTTGAGTTCCAGCTGGCTGAGGTGCAGTGAAGGCATGGTGGGAGCAGGTGGATGATGATGGTGGATGACGACGGGGAGGCTCTGAGACTCACAGCTCCAAGGAACAGGCAGTGGAGTTCAGAGAAAGAAGAGGAACTAGGCCCAGGCTTTAAAACTCAAGTCCCCTCCTCTGAAGCAACTTCCTTCCTTCATGTAAAGTCTCCCTCAGAAAGATTCTCCAACCTCCTCAACCAGCATCCCCAGCTGAGGACCAGTCAGCCCATGGAGGTGTTTCACATCTAAACCAGAACACTGGTCCTGCCACTTGGAATGTTAATGACACCCTGAGCACAGATAAGAAAGCATTAGCCAGGGGTTCCCCTCAAGCCTCTGATCCCATCATCCACCTGCAGTTGCCAGTGTGTGCTGTCAGGAAATCTACAGCCGGGGAGCCTTGTCAGAAGCTCTGTTGACATGCCCAGGCTTTTGTGTCACTCCCCTGAGAGGACAGGACAGAGAGCAGGAGCAGCAGCAGTTAATTCTGTTCACAGGGCAGCCAGGCCACAGCTACTCCATGTGATTCTTTTCCACCAATCATAGCCAGGATAAAATGCCCAATCAGCTCACCTTGAGTGCTTTCAAGGACCAAGGTCAGGCAGGTCAGAGCCACCAGGATTTGAAGCTTCCCCATGCTGTTGCTTTCATCTTGGCCTTAGGTCGTCCTCATTTCCAGGATCAGAAAGAGCACAGCCCTGGAGTGGAGATTCCCCGCTGTTTCAAGGCAGCTCAGCTCAGGTGTCCACAGCTCAGAAGATGGATCAGTATCGCCTATTTATTTCCTCAGCACCTGGGAGACAGCTGGTGAAGCACGCTAGCATATGGCTATTCAACCTGCATCCTGCCCTTGTAACCTGCCTGGCAAGAATGAAGATAAATCGGAGAAACACCTGTGTCCCTTCTTTTGGCTAGCAGACCCTTGCATCAGGTGACCCCAAGAAACTAGAATATCCTCCAAGAATCTCATGCTGACAAAAAGAAAAGACTGAGCTTAGTGGCAAACAAAGCAGGAAGTTGCCTATGAGGAAAGAGATCTCCACAGTGCTGACAACTTCTCAGACTACCTGCTCCAGCCTGCATCCCTCAGCCAGCGCCCTGGGCTAGTCTAGTCACACATGCTTGTGTGGTCCTCAACCTCCAGGCATGGGCAAAGACACACCCGGCCCACCTTCAACCCACAGGCCCCCTTTGCACCGTATTTCAATCTCTCTGGGCAGCCAGACGCGGTGCATCTTACAGCATGGTCTATCTGGGTGAGTTCTCTTGATCCTCTCCTCCCTTCACCATCCCTAAGCCCCAGATTTACCCCCAAAGTTTAGGCTTGGATGAGGATGCGCATCAAAACACCAGCCCAGCCCCCTGTGTCTCTTTCACTTTACTAAGTTTAATCCAACCCGATCCACACATCCTGTGTTCTGACCCAAGCTGTTCTATCCATATCAGACACAGAACTAGAAAAAGAGGTCCCTATGTCCAAATTTCGTGGTAAAAAATATAAAAAATATGAAGAATCAAGACAGAATCTTCCCTGTAAAATCTACCAGTTCTGTGGAAATAGCTACCAATGAGAATTTCCTGGATAAAGCCTAGGACACAGAATTTGAAAGAGAAATCATAAACTTCATCAAAGAATTCAAGGAATTGAAGAGAGACACGAATAAACAGCTCATGAAATTAAGGAGAATAAACAGCTGGATGAATCCCAAGAAAATGCGAGCATAGGAAGGATTTAAATCACAAAGACAGTCCAGGAATTGAAAACAAAATTTAATAAATAGCCATAAACATTGAGGAGACTTCAAACTGAAATGAGTATGTAATCAAAAGTTCCAATAACTCAGCTAGAAAACTCAAGGGGCAGCCTTTCGAGTAGAATAAATACATCAACCAGAAGATGGTATATCAGGGCTTGAATATAAAGTAGAGAATCTAGATGGAATAAGCAAAGAATATGAAAAAAATTAAGAGAAATAGGAAAGGAACAGACAGGAAATATGGGACACTACAAAAAGACCAAACCTTCAAATTCTGGGAATAGATGAGGGCATAGACAGATCTTTAACAAGAATAAAGAAAAAAGTCCCCCCCCCAAAGAAAAGACACTCCCCTGCAGATAACATGAACTACACAGAACCCCAACCAGACAAGACCTGAATGAAAACCATATCATAGTTCAAACACTAAGCATAAGTCACATATAAAGGAAAACCCTTCAAATAACATCTGATTTCTTCTTGGCATTTTAAAAGCCAGAATAGGCTGGAGCAATGCACTCCAAGTCCTCAAAGACCATGACTGGAAACCTATACTAACATACTCAGCAAAACTATCTGCCATAATTGAAGTAGAGAGAAAAATATTCCATGACGAAACAGCCTAAAATGTTATGTAAGATCAAACCTAAGGAAAACATGAGAAGCAGTACCTCAAGCAGAAGCTCTCTTGAAGTGTGCATAACCAAGAGATGGCAGAAAGACAATAAATCTATAATTACTAAAACACAAAACACTGCTGAGAACACAAGCAACACCACCAAAAGTCAACAACACAATGACTGCCATCAATACTCACTTTCAGTAATTTAAATATTAATGACCTCAGTTCCCAAGCAAAAGATACAGGGCTGTAATCAGATTTTCTCTGTTCCGACTGCCAGTTCCTAAACAACCACATGGAATCTTATTATTAATTATGAATGCTTGGCCAATAGGTGAGGCTTGATTATAGCTAGCTCTAATAACTTAAATTAACTTTTCTCCACTAATTTATGTGCTGCCCAGAGGCTTGTTTACCTCATCTACATAATTCCCATCCTGCTCCTTCTGCATCTCTGGAAACCCTGCCCTTCTTTTTCCCAGCATCCTCCTAGTCTGGCTCTCCCACCCAAATTCTTCCTGCCCATTTATAGGTCAGTCAGCTCCTTATTAACCAGAGGGTAATACATATTGACAGTATACAAAGAGTATTCCTAAGAATCTCCCACTTTTTTGTCTAATAAAAAGAAAGGTTTTAACTTTAACCTAGTAAAACTATATATAACAAAACAATTGTTGAGTAAGAATAACAGCTTCAATATGCAGTCCAAATGACCAAAGCAGACTACTTTATAAAGAGGTCTACAGTGGTGTGATGCTGATGGTCTTCTTGGTGACAGTCCTAGGGTGGTGAGGGGCACCATATTGTAGAGTCAGGAAACACATATATACACATTTCTTCCAATTCCCCTCCACTTCTCATAAAGCCTGTCACAGGGTTGGGGGTATGGCTCAGTGTAGAACACTTGTCTAGAATGTTGAATGTCTGTGTATAAATAAGGGCCTGGGGTCAATCTTTACCTAGTATTACATGTGTGGGCATGAACGTGCACACACACACACACACACACACACACACACACACACACACACACATCTACCTCCACACTCTCTCTAGCAGCTCAGGCTGGAGCTAGGGCTGGGGCTGGAATCCCTACTTTGCTGGTTTACAGGCCTCACCTGTAGGAGGAAGCAGACCTCATCCATGCTTGGGTTCTCAGAGATGAAGTTCTGGAGGAGCAGGTCCAGGGCACGCATTGTCTTCTTGTACAGCACCTGGCAAGGGCAAGGGACAGGGACAGTTGGCATCACATAGCCAGGTCACCTCATGGTCTCCCCAGCTCCTCCATGAGGGCTGCAAGGTATCTGCTTCCTTGGGCCCAATTCTGGCAGGTGAGGCTGATTACGCCATTGGCGGCAGCTGGGATAGTGAGTCCTGCCTCCATACTTTCCCCAGAGGAGCTGTGGTGTGAGCAAACAGGTGGTTCCTCTAGCTGCTCAAGTATGTCTTCTCCAGCTCTGTCCACCTCTCTCCTGAGGTCACTGAGGTAGTCTGCCGCTCTGACGTCTTTCCTGCTGACCTGCTGTTTTCCCAAGAAGGACTTTTGGCTAATGTCTCTGCCACTGACAACTTAGCAGTTACATAAATACTTGTTTGTTGGTTGGTTGGTTGGTTGGGTTTTCAAGATAGGGTTTCTCTGTATAGCCCTGGAACTTGTTTTGTAGACCAGGCTGGCCTCGAACTCAGAGATCTGCCTGCCTCTGCATCCTGAGTGCTGAGATTAAGAAAGTGAGACATTGCTACCTGACTTTCCCCTGTTTTTTAATAAAGATTAAAAGAGAGAGGAAATGGTTCTAGATGAAAAGAATCTTGAGATGATAATCTTGTCTCCAAGTGAAGGATGGTTTCAAATGGAAATAAGACCAGAAAGTGTAAATGCAAACACACTGGAAGGTCCAAGCAAGGAGTCAAGAATTCCTCCCAGCTCACACCATCCACTGAGAGAGCTTCTGACGCGGAGGCGATACTCTTATGTGGAGATATTTCAAATAAGACTGTTAAAAGGGCAATGAACACTTAAGGCTGAGCTGACCTGAGGATGGCTTTCTTCCTTTCCCAAATACAAACTTACACTTATCTAGGAATCTCAGAAGCAAGAAAGGAGACTCCATTTCCAGTGAAGGATACAGTTTGGTTACCTTGTGTGACCCTAGCAACCTATGATCTCACCCTAACAGGCTGCTGTCCTAACCACTTCAGGAAGCACCTTAGAATCTTATTTACTAAAAGGAGGGCGTGGAGGAAGGGCTCTTAGCAACCCTGTGGGTGGAGCTTGTGTGTCCAGGGCTAAGATATTTAAGCCTGACTTCTTCACACGTGGGTGTGTCTTATCCTTTCTTTGGATGCCTCTACTTCTATCAACCCCATGCTGAGTCTATGTTAAACTGCCTTCCCAATAAAATCCAACTCTGCTCCAAACTGGACCATCCTAAAATTCTTTTCTGCACAAAGCCTTGAATCTTGGCTTTCCCTGAGTACGTGTCCCTGCAAGGAATTCTTCAGGTCTCTGAGGGCAGCAGCATAGAGCTGGGTCTCTCTCAGGTCTCACTTCCACTGATGAGCCCCAGCATCACTTACTGTGTTGTGGTACCCAAACACTCAACAGGAGCAACTTCAAGGTTTGTTTTGACTCAGCTCAGCCCATACAGTGCATCACAGTGGCAAGGCATCTTGGGAAGGCATGGTGACCACAGCTGCTTAGGCTGTGGTGGCATGAGCTTGCCGCACACCTCCCTCCTGTCACTGAGAAAGCTGTAGCCTCTCTACTGTCTTCAGGAAGAGGCTGGCAGTACACCTTCACAGGACCAGGCCGGCCTCGGGTTGCCAGTAGCCCTCCTGTCTAGAAAGCCTCACTAGCTGGTTCCTCAGGCAAGCCTTCTCTTTTGAGGTTCTCTTGTAGTGAACCCAGCACAGCTACTGGGGTTGGAATTGGCCAGGAAAGTAGAGCTGCTCAGTGTATCTACTGTGCCAGGGCAAGCGAGAAGTTGAGGCCCAGGCCTGGCATAGCTCTCAAAGTACTGGAGGTTCCCTGGCCCAAAATCCTTAGCTTAATTGTCTCCATGCTGAGGCCCTGAGGAAGGGTCTCCTATGAAGCATGCATGGACACAGAGCAGGTACTTCAACTATCCTGTGTCCCCGACACCAGCTCCTAAGGGGTCAGGCAGGAAGCCTGGTGTAGTGTCATCAATGGGCACGTGGAGGCTGGCACCCTCTCTGTCTACTGCTGCTGTATTCAACATGCTGTAGCACTCAGGGCCTCCCTACCTGGCTGTCTGGGGACACAGCGGCTGAACGCAGGAACTTGGTGCGGCCCAGGTGCTCCAGCAGGGCCCATACCTCCTGCAAGTGTTCGGTGGAGGCCAGGCCCACAGCCAGCGCAATTCCCTGTGTACCAGAGGACCCTGTGAGGGAGCTCACAGGT
>NC_022017.1:10037036-10040417 GCF_000317375.1 Microtus ochrogaster
GCCACATTGTTAGGGTTTCTATGTGTCCCCCCAAAAAGGCTCATGGGCTGAAGTCTTGGTCCACAGAGATGGCGAAGTCACGAGAGCTCTGACCCACTCACTGGCTTCATCTGCCAATGTGGAGGCTGGAGGACTTGCCACTGCTTGTTCTGTAGAACTTTAAGCTGAGCCCCCTCAGCCTCAGTATGTTAGTGCTTCTCCCTCCTCCCTAGGAATCTAACAACTATATATGTACATACTGAAATGTTGGGAACTTTCCATCATCCCCCTGAGTCCTTGTGAATGTTCTCCAAATAGAACTCAGTTATTGAATAGGGGCAAGGTAACCCTTAGGTGTTGACTTAGTTCCTGGTGTTTTGACTCAGTCCCTGGGAAAGGGGCAAAGTGACCCTCAGATGTTTCCTCTTACCTCATCTGATCTGGCAGTCGCTCTCCAGGCAATTATTGGTAATAGCCCTTTTAAATAAGCCAATCATAATAGTAAAAAAACAACCCCCAGACACCCCCTTGTTTCTGTAGCTTTTTTCTTTAAAAGTAGCCTGTACCAGCTATTCAGGGTCTTTCTGGCTTCTCAAATGCTGAAAGAGTCTGTCATGACAGAATTAATAAAATCCTCATGCTTTTATATCAACTGTGTTGTGAGAGATGGTCTCTTGAGGCGACTCCTCCTGGTAGTTGGACTTTAGGTTCCAACAGTTCCCTTGGCAGTCTGCAGCCATTATGTTGGTCTTCCTCTGTGGAACTCATCCTGACTGCTTTAGCATCCACAGCCCTGAGCCTTGTCTGTTTGTAACATGAGTGGGTGCTTATTGGGGTTTCTGTCCTGCCCAGTTCCCACAGTTGTTAGGTCTCAAAGAATGACACAGAAGGTCTCCATAAGTTATAAACCTGATTGGCCCATTAGCTCAGGCTTCTTATTAACTCTTATAACTTACATTAGCCCATTATTCTACTATATGTTAGCCACATGGCTCAGTACCTTTTTCAGCAGGGCAGGACATATACTGCTTCTTCCGTGGTCTGGACAGGACTCTGCAGGAATGGGCTTCCTTCTTTCCAGAATATTCCTGTTCTCATTGTCCCACTTCTACTTCCTATCTGGTTTTCCCACCTATACTTCCTACCTGGCTACCAACCAATCAGCTTTATTTAAAACATAATTGACAGAATATAGAATTGCCCCGCACCATCTGCTGCCTGACAACAGAAGGACATCGTGATCACAGGCCAAGTAGCCCTCCTCCCCACAGAAACTCTGGGTCAATCTATAGTTAAACTTTAGCTCTCTGTCAGGGATCTCTACTCATTTTTGATGAGTCCTCTCTTCATGAGTCATCCAACACACAATATTTCTTCATTGCAGGGTGGGCTGCCTGTCTACTGGGTGCGTGGAAATTCCTTCCTGTCAAGGACATGGCAGTCCCTTCCCTCACTATAGTTCACAGGTTAATTGCACTGTGCTGGAGAAAGAACTCCACAGAGCTTCATTTATGAGGACCTTGTCAATGTTCAACATCACACACTGCATTAATTTAATGAACCCATCCGTGCAGGAACCGTGGAAAATGTGTGCATTTGGCCATTTCTGTGTTATTCTCATATGGTGATTTGTACCTGTTAAAGGTATTACCAGGTTGTCTGTTGTTGATATTGGCAAAGTAAACCCTAGTGGGCAACTCCAAGTCTTCCCAAGTCTCAAGAGACAAACCACTGTTGGAACACATCAGCAATGTGTTATCAGGACCATTGCTGTCTGCTCCTTTCCAAACAAAGGTCAACCAAGAGAGGTTGACAAAGATAGGAGGATCCTTGGAGTACACCAAGAAATAGTTGGGGCCCTAAGGGAGAGAAAAGGAAAGTGGGAGCCCCGATGAAATGGTAGCAAGGGTCAACACCATGAAAAGGTCAGAGTGAGGGAGGCATGAGTGAGAAAAGTCAGAAACTAAACAAGCCTGCAAAGATTCACAGAAGTTGAACCAGGGTGTCTGCCCCTATGGATAGAGAGCCTGGGGACAAAGGCCTGCAGCGGCCACAGCACTCTCATTCCCTGGATACCCAGGGTGTGTAGACTGTCAGCCTACTGTCCACCACAGGCTCTTGGCTCCTGAGCAGCACACGCACATTACCCTATGAGTGGGATGAACCCAGTGCCTGTGAACAGGCTCTCAGTTCAAGGAGCTGCCTGAAGAGTGCTGGATCTGGCTGCAGAGACAACAGACTGACCCTGACCCCCAAGTTTGTGTAGGGAGGATTATTCACTCTGTGTTCAGAGTGTAAGTACTTACGTTTGGCAATTATCAGACAGAAACTTTGATCCATATCACAAACCTATTCCCTGAGGCATTTGAAAGAGTTTAAATGGACATATGTATAGCAACCCATCTTTGAAGAAAGAAAAAAAAGACTACAGGTGGGTTTTTCCCCAAGAAGCCTTTCCACCATCCTCCTCCCATCCTCCCTCCTCCCACAGCTGCTTCCCAGTGCACTTCTCCACACAAGCCACCCCAGGGCTTCAGAGCTCAGAACCTGGCCTAGACTAAGGCAGAGACAGAGCAGCTCCCAGAATAGCTGAGCTCTTCAAAGCTGTCCATCCCAGTTGCCGAGGAATTTGTCATTTTTAACTTTCTTGGGGCCCTTCCCTCGGGGTTCTGAGCCCCTCTTCTAACCCTTCAGATCTCTAGCGGTCTCTTGGTGCACGTATGTAGAACTCTGACCCTGTCTTGGTGCCGTTCCCTCGGGGTTCTAACTGTCTTGGCGCTCTTCCTTTCCGGCTCTGACACCTCAGTACTGCTCCTCTCTTTGGTCCATTTTGCCCCACAGCACTCCATCCTTCTCGTGGTGTGCCTGTCTCCAAATGTTTGTTGCTGCCCTTCTATCAGAGTTCAGTATCTCTTGGTGAACTTCCCCTCAGGGTTGGACCCTCTCTTGACTCTCTTGGAGAGTTTCCCTCAGGGCTTCGACCCACGCTTATACTTCCTTCCGTGTTCGGACCACTTCAGGGGCTCCAGTTGTGGTGCTCCTTTTCTTGGCCCATCCCTCAGGACTTTGATGCTCTTCAGGCAGTCCTCGCTTGCGGCTTGGACTCTTCCTTTGATATCATATTTTAGGGATTCGCCTCTCTTGACATGTGCCCCTTAGTTCTCAGAGCCTCTCTGGGCATCCTCCCATCAGAATATTGGAACCTTAAGGTAAGAACACGAAGAGAGAGTCGGAACCGTGAGGGAAGGGCACCAATTCAGGCTCAGAGCTCTTCGGAAGTGAACCAAAAGACCGTTGGAGAGCTGAGGGATTAGAAGAGGGCCTCAGAACTGTGAGGCAAAGGCTTCAAGAAAGTTGGAAATCTGAAGGAGAGGTGCCAACAAAGAAATTGGGACACAAAGG
>NC_022017.1:10040517-10041503 GCF_000317375.1 Microtus ochrogaster
AAGTTCCTGGGGAAGGAACACTAGGGTAGGCTGCTGAGGCCGAGGCCGTGGATGCCTCCTCTGTGCATTGATGCTGGGGACATGGATCTGGGTCATGCAGAAAGAGATGGTTGGAACCCAGAGGCAAGGTTGAAAAAGAACGACATGAAATCTGAGGGAAGGGAGCCAGCTACCCCGAAGTAGGGATATCAGGGGAGGGTTAGAGCCTAGATAGAGGGTGTGCCAAGGGAGATTGGGCAATCATGAAGAAGAGGTGCCAAGACAAACTTGGATCCCCGGAGGAAGGGCTCCAGGAAAGGTTTTAGGTACTCGCAGAGGCACCCAAGAGTTGGAGTCCTAAAAGAAGGGCTCCAGAGAGGTTTCAGAGGCCTGAGGAAGGGCATAAAGAGAGGTTGAGAGAGAGTTGTAGCTTTTAAGTAAGTGCACCAAGACATGCTTTGAGTCCTGAGGGATAAAGAGAGAGGGGAAGAAGGTCTGAGGCTTGATAGAGGGTACCAAGTAACAGAGTTCTGAGGCGATAGAAGAGAGGACCCGGACCCTGAGGGAAGTGTATCTAGAGAGTTCAGTCTTAAAGAAGGACACCAAAGACTGTTGTAACCCCGAGAGTGTGTCAAAGCCTTGAGAGAGGGGTGCCTAGAGATGCGTGGCACCATGAGGGAGCAGTTGCTATGCCAAGAAAGGGGGAGTCCTGAAGGGATGGCTCTAAGAGAGTCATATGCCTGAGGGAGTAACTGACAGAGAGGGTCGGAGCCCTCACTGAATTTATCCTAGGGAGTTTCTGAGCTCTGGCAGAAGGGGACCAAGAGAAGTTTGGAGCCCCAAAATAGTCTTGAGAAAAGTGTGGCAGAGAAATTCCATTAGAAGAGAGGATTAGAATCCAAAGGAAGTGCACCAAGAGAGAACTGGAATTCTGAAAGATGGGCCCCAAGAGAGCTTCGGAGTCTGAGAGGAGAGTTCCAAGAGAAGTATTGATCGCTGAATGAGGG
>NC_022017.1:10042888-10044474 GCF_000317375.1 Microtus ochrogaster
AGATCAAGCCCAGTGGGACAGTTCCATAAGGAAAACACAGGAGATTCAGAAGGATGATTCTAGAATGGGGGAGCAGGAAGATGAGGAAAGGTTTCTAACAAGGGTAGGGAAACCTTGAATCCACTGTTAGCATAAAGGACAGGTTGGGAGAGGAGGATGTGGACTATGCCCGTGGGAGAAAGATTGTCTAGAAGGGGGAAGATGGCAGAAGCATCAGGACAGTTTCAGAAGTGGGAAGCAAGATCCACATATGCAGCAGAGCAGGGTGGAGTAGGCAAGGACCCGAAGTTCCTGGGGAAGGAGCACTAGGGTAGGCTGCTGAGGCCGAGGCCGTGGATGCCTCCTCTGTGCATTGATGCTGGGGACATGGATCTGGGTCAAGGATTCTTGCCCTCTCTGATGGCCATGGACCTCTTCATTTTCAGGTCCACCTGTCTGTTGGAGATGATGCTCACCTTCTTCTTGCTAATATTCCTGGGGCTCTCATGTGTGGACACCGCAGTCAACAGTTCCCATGGATTGGACAGCAGTATCCGTATGTTGGAAGCTACCATATCCCCTCAGGAAAGTAAGTTTGAACTCAAGACTCACAGTGTGTTGGAAGGAAGGAGACTTGATTTAGAGCTGACGAGGGTTCGAAGGAGGTGTTTGGAATTGGACTCAGCAGAAGCAGGTGGCAGGCACCTTTACTCACTAGGCATCTTATTGGCTGCCTTGTGGGTTTGAGACAAGGTTTCTTTCTCTAGTTCAAACTCCCAGAGATGTCCCTTCCTCAGTCTCAAAATCCTGATACTATGTGTGATCCAGGACACTGAGCTGCTGCCGCTGTTGCTAATTTAACAAAGGGCCACAGTCAAATTACTAAGAAAGAACTTGAGAGTCTGAACATTCCTTCTTATGCACTGGGTAAATTCAATTTCTGCCAACATTAGTGTTGCTGGGCACTGGTGGTAGACACCTTTCATCCCAGCACTCAGGAGGCAGAAGCAAGTTCAAAGCCAGCATGATCCACAGAGAGAGATTCAGGATAGTCATGACTACACAGAGAAGCCCTGTCTCAGAAGAACAAAACAAAAATTAAAACAAAAGGGCATTAGTGTCTACACCAGGCAGCTCTGTTTACTAGACATGGATCACGAGGTCACAGTGACCCTTTTCCATTTCTCACAGCAAAAACAAGGAGGGAAATTAGTTAGATCTTTTTTTGCCTCATAATAAAGTTTATTTCATCATATACTGACCTGGTTTTAATATGTAAGCATGATTCGAGTGGTACTCCTGAGAGTCAATACGGTTGAGTAGACTGAAGGATCTCACAGAGAGCTGCTGACCAGGAAAGCCAAGGGAGCAAGTGTCCATAGCACGTCCCAGCAGGGAGAGTGCGTACTGAGTCCAGACAGGTCCTGGAGGATTGTGGTGTCCTGGGCGGCCACTGTTCCGTAGAGGGGTGGACAGCTTTGAAGAACTCAGCTGTTTGACATGTGAGCAGCCTTTTAGGAAAAAGAAAAGATTCTTGAAGGGACCACTCCTGCCCTGGAGCTGGTCTGTCTCTGCCTTAGACTAGGCCAGGTTCTGAGCTCTGAAGC
>NC_022017.1:10045563-10063981 GCF_000317375.1 Microtus ochrogaster
AGATGTAGCAATCTCCAGGTCTGTACATCCCACAACACAAGATGAAAATACCCTCTGGACTGGGGAATGTGCACGGAAAGGGGAAGCATTTCTGAAATGTAGGCAGTCAGGCAGCTCTGAAGTTCCCACTTCAAGCATCCCTGCCATGGTGTCTAGACTGCACAGCACAAAGGCTAAAGTCATTATGGGTCTACAGGGAGGATGGAAGAACTTGATCTGTGAAAAAGCAGACAGCAGTGGTCTTGATGATACATTGCTGTTGTGTTCCAACAGTGTTTTTTCTGGAGCAGAGGAGAGACTGGACATGTGCTCTAGGCTTTACTTTGCCAACATCACCAGGCAACCTAATAATACTACTAATAGATTGAAATCACCATATGAGAATAATACAGAAATGGCCAAATGCACACATTTTCCATGGTTCCTGCACGGACAGGTTCATTAAATTAATGGAGTGTGTGATGTTGAACATTGACAAAGTCCTCATAAATGAAGCTCTGTGGAGTTCTTTCTCCAATCCAGTGCAATTAACCTGTGAACTATAGTGAGGGAAGGGACTGCCATGTCCTTGACAGGAAGGAATTTCCACACACCCAGTAGACAGGCAGCCCACCCTGCAATGAGGAAATATTGTGTGTTGGATGACTCATGAAGAGAGGACTCATCAAAAATGAGTAGAGATCCCTGACAGAGAGCTGAAGTTTAACTATAGATTGACCCAGAGTTTCTGTGGGGAAGGGGCTACTTGGCCTGTGATCATGAGGTCCTTCTGGTGTCGGGCAGCAGACAAGCCTCAGAGCTGTGGATGCTAAAGCTGTCAGGATGAGTTCCACAGCGGAGGACCTACATCATGGCTGCAGACTGCCAGGGAACAAGCAGCAGCAAGGCTGCCAGCCTTCAGCCCAGGACTTCCAGCAGGGTGTTGGCAGTGGGGCTCACTTCACACAACTCTGTGTGGTTGAGTCCATGGTGATGGCGGTCTTGTTCTCTATGGAGCCTTGCTTGAATGAACCATCTGATCCATGCTGGAGAACATGTCATCAAAGGCTCCTGAATTTTTATATGGATTCCCAAGTTTGGAAAGCCAGGTTGAGAGTTAGGAAGGAGTTCATCCTAGAGTCATGAATGTGGACACTCTTTTGTACGCTTAGTCCTCCCTGGCGTCTCAAAGAACATAGCTTCTGGTTACTGTTTGATTTAGACCTTGGTAACTCTTAGGGTAATATTTGAACCAGAACGGAACAGGACATTTCATTTGCACAGCTGTGTGTCCTGAGACTAAATTGTGAACTTGGAAAGGACAGTGACAGATGCAAAGATGGTAGCATCATGTGGACAGGGAAGTGTGGATATTATTACTGGAACAATCAGGCCCTCTTGTGTTTTCTATCAAAAATTCATGACAATTTCTTGTGAAATAATCTTTATGTACAATGTGAAGTACTGTCTAACTGAACGGTTTAATAAAAAGCTAATGGCCAATAGCTAGGCAGAATTTTCAGGACTTAGAGAATGCTGGAAAGAAGATGGATGGACTCACCAGTCAGACAATGAGGACACATGACTTGTAGGATATGCGTTAACAAATTACATGCCCTGTGGCTGGTTGTGTCTGACTGTTAATTTGGGTTTATAATGAAGATATGAAGGTGGTAATTCTCCCCTTGGCATCCTTTCTAGGTATGAGCTCTCGGGAACTCTTAGTCCACAAAGCTTGCATTCGTGACTGCCCGTTTCTACAAAGTCCAGCTCCAATGATTCTTAGAAGGCTTGCAACCACCAATAGTTTCTACTATACTAATTGCTGCACAGGCTTGTTTTGCAATGATGGAGGACCTTCTAATATAGAGAGAGACTTGCTACCCCCTCGTGTGGTTGAGGAAGATGTAATTGCAAGAGCTGTGCGTCTGAGGCAGTTCAACCTTCTCCTCAGCCTTGTCTTAATCCTCTCCAGCAGCATACCGACCTGAGAAAGCCTCCTTGGTCTGTACTTACCTTCCCACAGTTGTAAGCAACTTTGCTCTTTGTTGTCCTTATTAAGCAGAGATAGTGTTCAGGGCTCTGTTGGGCCCATTCATAGCTTGTTGTAAGAAAGAAATAAAGATTTGTGTGTTGAAAATCCCCCTGGCCATTGTTTTCTTGCTATACGGGACTACTCAGCCTGGGATCTCTACTCAGAGCACCTCCTTCCTCTTCTATATCCTTAAGAGTTCCTTCATGGGATCACAGTTTGAGAGCTTGGCACCCTTTAAGCACTGTAGTCTAAATACTCATCTCACCAGGTAGGTCTAAGGCACTGGACAGCCTTGGTATATGAGTGTTTTGAAGAAAAGACAGAAGTGTTCTGATGTCAGTCAGTATGTAGGCTGTTAAGTCAGGTCCCAGCTATGTAGCTGTTCTATAAACTTTCAGAGGTTACATTTAAAGTTTACTAGAATTAACACAGGTATGAAGAGTACAATTCTCACGAATGATGCTATGTTTATCAGACCACCATTGTACAGACCTTTTCAGTAACAAATACAGCAAAGATGCCACCTGATTTCAGACAAATTGGACTTATCATCATTGGTGCTTACCTTTCATTCCCGGGCTCTAAGCGTTCAGAAGACACTTGCTTATTTACACAAGTTACTCTGAACTGAATTGCCAAATTGCAGGAGAGGACCTGACATGCAGCTCCATGTCATTGAATAGATTCATTAACAGGAAAACCGGTTTTAGCAACTCCATTTGAAGTATATCTGTGCCATCTCAATTCTGAGTGAGAATATTTTCCTTGAGGGAAGCCTTACAGGCTGCAACCAACGATGATGTCTTCATGAGAGATCTTAGTAAGTGCTCTGGGGGTTTAACTCTTACATTGTTGCCAGTGTGCCCAGTCAGATTCCTTGTTGGTAACTGACACTTGCAAAATGGCAGGTTTGTAGAACTAGTAGCATCAAGCTCCTGTCCTCTAAAAGCAGATGTATGAAGCATATAAAACTTATTATGCTAATCCTGGGTAGACTCAACTGCAGGTAACAACATGCCAAAAGTTATGTTTAGATTTTGAATTCCTATACCCATAGAAATAGGAATTCCTTGTACTCCCACAGAATAATTTATGATTTTCTTACCCTCCTCTATAGGCTTAACAGGAAGGTTCTTGTTTGTCATAAGGACCAGGTAACCAAGAAAATTCATTAAGTACCACAAGGATATCCATATTTCTCCAACTTACTCCTATGTTAATTGGAGGATTAGGGTTATAGGCCCAATATGTATGGTTAGTACCCATAACCTGTGCTGTTACCACAGACACCATAGCAAGGAACAAAGTCCCATTAAAAATTCCTCGGCAATGCAAGTTGAACTATTGTGTCCCCGTGTCACACAAATGCATAAATTGTCCCCAGGTGGGAGGATCAGCCATTTGTTTTAAAGGCTTTTGCATCTCTTCTTTCTCAGAGTCATGTCACCCATATCAGAGACTTCTCTTGCTCATGTCAGATTTTGTCAGTTTTTATGATATCCTTTTTGTCTCCTGCAGAAACAAGCATACCGCAACAAACACCTTCCCTGGTTTCCATTATGATGTTATAACATCCTTGTAAGACACAGGCTGAATCAATTCTGCAGTTAAGTCCACAATCCAATGCCTTTCAGCAGCTGTTGTCCCTGTTTAATTAGCACTTAATTTTTCTTAAATTAGTAAAGCATTATGCAACCTCTGCTGGGGGTCCTCATATCTCCCTTCTATTTAAAAACGATCTCTTTACAGTGCAATAGATCTTTCAACAATTGCTGTCCTGTAGAATGATACAGTATTTCTGTAATGTGTTTTATGTTATAACATGTAGAAATATTGTTTTATTTTTGAAAACATAAGGGCATTTCAGTTTTAATTTGTATTGCTAGTCCTACTATAACCATTGCTTTTAGCAACTGTGTAATTATATAATCAACCTTTACAGAACTCAAAAGCAGATGTCCATTGAAATCCAGAGTATGTATCACTGGTATGATGGATAAATTTTAATTTCTTAAATTTTGTTAAATGAAATACATCCATTTACCAGTTTTAATTTTTTGTGTACCTTTAGGATTACTTTCTGCAGGTAAAGGAACATGCTTATACAAAGAACAAGGAGGGTGAATTTTAACTTCTTTAGCTTGTTGCCAGGTAATGAAAAAAAAAGAATTTAAGCCATTACTATTTCTTTTTGTTGAATTTTTTGTTTGTTTTGCTTTGTTTTGTTTTGAGACATGGCTTCTTTGTGTAGCCTTAACTGTACTAGAAGTTGTTGTGTAGACCAGGCTGATCTTGAACTCACAGAGATCTACCTGTTTCTGCCTCCCAATCGCTTGGATTAAAAGCAAGTGCCACCTCTGCATAACATAAACCTTTACTAATAAATTAACATGATGTTTATGATGTATTAAAATTTGTCTTTCAATAATTGATCATTTTCTTCATTTCCGTTTGCTCATGGCCCAGATAATCCAGTATGAGAATGGATATGTGTTATGTATGATGAATAATTTCTGTCCTAGATTGCTTGTTGCAGTTACATGAATAGAAATGTTAATTCTGAATTATCACAAAGAAGTTTTACAGGTTCCACATGTAATATAACCCTTGTATATTGAGAACCAATAATTATATTAAGAGGTACATTAAAATTGAATAAAGGCCATTGAAATAACATATAACTGTGATCTTTGAACTGAAGCATACAGACTTTGAATGACCTTACTTATGTTTCCTGCTTTATAACCAGCCATTCCTAATTTGTGTCAGTTTAAAATTTAAGAGCCCAGATAAAGATGCTTTTTTTGTTCTAACTATGTGGGGGAAGAATCCACCATTACATTCTTTTTATATATTGATGTCACTTACTTATGAGCTATTTATTGTTAATTTCCCCCAAGAAATTGCTACAATTTCTTTGTCAATCATGGCTAATCACCTTCATTCACAATTGCGTAATTTCAGCATTAGTAAGAACAATAACATTGCAGCTGAATCCATTCCAGACAATTAATGAAGTCTCATTCTTCCCCTTTATAATTAATTTAGATACTTTTTATATAGGTTTTTAATGTTTCACTCTTTTTATTTGATTAAAAAAACTATTCTAAATTATTATCCTCCCTTTGCTTAATGAGTCCAGTAGGGAATGGGTAGAAAATAGAGTAACTAGAATACTATTGGGAGATCTAATCTTTCTTCATAGGCATTTTCTGATTTCTGTTCTACTTGAGCCAATTCCCTTTCTACTTTACCTGTTAATTGCTTTGGAGTGTTTAAATCCAAGTCACCTTATACAATTTGAAACAAATTAGTTAATTTTTGAGTAGTTAGTCCAGTGGTAGGCCACAACCAGTTACTATCACCTAATAACTTCTTTATTTTCTCTTTTTTTTTAATTGAGAAAAGGAAAAAAAAGTTTCAGCCTCCTCCCAGCCTCCCATTTCCTTCCCCCTCCTCCCACCCTTCTTCCCCTCCCCCCTCTCCTCTCCCCGTCCCTCTCCAGTCCAAAGAGCAGTCAGGATTCCCTGCCCTGTGGAAAGTCCAAGGTCCTCCCCCCTCCGTCCATTTCTAGAAAGGTGAACACCCAAACTGGCTAGGCTCCCACAAAGCCAGAACATGAAGTAGGATCAAAACCCTGTGCTATTGTCCTTGACTTCTCATCAGTCCTCATTGTTCGCCATGTTCAGAGAGTCCGGTTTTATCCCATGCTTTCAGTCATAGTCCAGCTGGCCTTGGTGAGCTCCCAATAGATCAGCCCCACTGCCTCAGTGGGTGGGTGCACCCCTTGTGGTCCTGACTTCCTTGCTCATGTTCTCCCTCCTTCCGCTTGTCATTGGGACCTTGGGAGCTCAGACCAGTGCTCCAGTGTGGGTCTCTGTCTCTATCTCCATCCATCACCAGATGAAGGTTCTATGGTGTTATGCAAGATAATCGTCAGTATTGCTATAGGATAGGGTCATTTCAGGTTCCCTATCCTCAGCTGCCCAAGGAACTAACTGGGGACATCGCCTTGGGCTCCTGGGAGCCACTCTAGGTTCAAGTCACTTGCCAACCCTAAAGTGGCTCCCTTAACTAAGAATTGTGCTTCCGTGCTCCCCTATCCAACCTTCCTTTATTCCACTCATGCTGTTTCCCCAAGTTCCCCCCATCCTCCCCTTCTCACTTTTCTCTCCCCATCTCCCCTTACCCCCATCCCACCCCACCCCCAAGATCCCAATTTTTTCCCCGGCAATTTTGTCTACTTCCCATAGCAAAGAGGTTAACTTCTGAAAGACATTAAGAGTGTGCAGTTGGTCTCTTCTGATACATACTTTTTTTGACTGAATTTTCTGTTTCCTTCATTTAAGTCTTACAGAATTAAGAGAATGTCAGGAGCAATCTTTAATCCCCAACAAGGCAAAATCCTTTGTACTACATTAAACATTCATTCTAAGGTATCTGTATCAGAGGAAGCCAATATGATATCATCCATATAATGGTAAATAATAGATTTAGGAAATTGTTGATAAATCATTTTCATTGGTTGATGTACAAAATATTGATACAGACTAACATTCTTTGAGGATGGACTTTCTCTCTATATATATGTATCTCTTTACAGGCTGGGCATTATTATAAGCAGCCACTAGGAAAACAGATTTCTATCTATCTTATTCTTGCAAAGGGATGGTGAAGAAACAAGCTTGTATATCAATACTGTAATAGGCCAGTCTTAGGTAATAAAGAAGGTAAACGTATTCCAGGATGTAAATATTCTGTAGTTTGAAATACTTATTTACACCTCTCAAATCAGTTAACGTTCTCCATTTTCCAGAATTTTTTATTGCAAATACAGGATATTTCCAAGAACTAGCAGTTTCCTCGCTATGTTTAGTATCTAACTGCTCTTTAACTAGCTGCTTAACTGCATGTAATTTTTCTTTAGTTAAGGGGCACTGCTTCACCCATACAGACTTATTAGCTAACCATTAAAGAGCAGAGCAGTGGGGCTGGGGAGAGGGCTCAGAGATTAAAAGCATTGCCTGTTCTTCCAAAGATCCTGAGTTCAATTCCCAGCCACCACATGGTGGCTCACAACCATCTGTAATGAGGTCTGATGCCCTCTTCTGGCCTGCAGGCATACACACAGACAGAACACTGTATATGTTTTAAATAAATAAATATTTTCTTTTTTAAAAAGCAGAGCAGTGGCAGTGGCCCCTGCTCCAAATTTGTATAGCCAATTTCTGCCTTGTCCTGCTGCTGGACAACCTGTATAGCCTGTGACTTTCCTTGGTAATTCTTTCCAATTCTTTTTCCAGTAATATTACCCATTTTAACATCATTTTATGAGAAGTTTATGAAATTGTAAAAATAATAACTTGAGTTCCTCACTATAGCATGAGTTCTAATTGGCATTCATAATAAAAACCCAGAGTCAGATAAATAGGGGTGATAACTGAAAGATCAGAGAAGCAAAGCAACCAGCTACTAGAGATCTTACCTCTGCAAAATCCTCAGACTTGAAAGAGACTGAGCTCTTGTTTCCTCACATCTTGGATGCCTCTCTCTGCCCAACCATATCATATTCTGTCTGTCTGTACAGGTCTTCAGACTGCAATGGTTACTGTAGAAAGAATGTTTGAAGAAAAGTTTGCCTTGTTGGAGATTACAAATTGCTCCTGAAAAAAAATATAGAGAGGAAATTCTGTTAATTACTTAGGATATAAAGTAGGTTCAAAATATTAAAACCTTAAAGGTGTAAATTAGGAGAGACTGATTGTAGATTCTTAATGAATTTCAAAAATTGCTAGGAAACATTTACAATCTATGGTTCATTATTGGGGTAAAAAATGAGGAACTGAAGCTGGGCGGTGGTGGCGCATGCCTTTAATCCCAGCACTCGGGAGGCAGAGGCAGGCGGATCTCTGTGAGTTCGAGACCAGCCTGGTCTACAAGAGCTAGTTCTAGGACAGTCTCCAAAACCACAGAGAAACCCTGTCTCGAAAAACCAAAAAAAAAAAAAATGATGAACTGAGTCATTTGTTCAAAACCTTGAATGGGGACAAGGACTTGAATAGCCTATGAGAATTTTCAGCTGAAGCTGAAAAAGAATTGGCTTTGCTGGAAGACAAACTACAGGAAGAGAAATCTGGATCCAGAGGTGGATTATACACTGGTTATTATACTGTCTATACATTATCCTACAGGAATATTAGTGCAGAGGGAAGATATTATCTTAGAATGGATCGTTTTACCACATAAACAGAGTAAAAAAGATTAAAACTTATGTGAAAATGTCTCTGAGTTGATTCTAAAAGGAAAATTGAGACTTCGTTAATTAGTAGGAATAGGCCAAGCAGAAATTGTAGTATCTTTTACTAATGATGAAATTGACAAATTATGTGCAGAAAGTGAACCTTGGCAAAAAGTTTGCAGTAATTTTTTTTGGATGGATTAAGAACAAATATCCCAAAAGCAAGAGAATTCAGGTTATAAAGAGAACTAACAGGATCCTTCTCATATTATATGTGAAACACAATATCTGGAGGCCCTGCATTCTAGACAGATGCATATGAATCAAGAAAGCAGGTTACAAATCAGAAAACTTAAGTAAAGTGGCTCAAAACCATTATGATTCTGTCCAAAATCCAGAATTATATGCTATTCTCATGGCACGAATGGATTTTATGGAATCTCTTAACATAGTTACTGATTTACAATATGCAGAAAGTGTTGTTTTGCATATTGAAACTACTGAATTTATATCAGATGATACAGAATTAACTATTATTTATTCAGTTACAAGAAATAAGCAAGAATAGGAATCATCCCATATATATAAAATACACATCTGAGCCCATACAGATTGGCCAGACCCTCTAGCACAAAAATTGATCAACTATTGATAATAAATGTGATGGAGGCCTCAGAATTTCATCAAAACATCTGTCAATAGCAAAGGTTTGAGAAAATATTTTTCCATCTCTTGACAACAAGTCAAAGAAATTATAAGGAAATGTCCTACTTGTTCTTTATGCAACTAAACACCATTACCTGCAGGAAGAACACTCAAAGGAGTGAACTCTGGCAGATAGATAGGTTTCATTTTGTAGAATTTGGAAAATAAAAATATGTACACCACACCATCGATACTTACTCAAGTTTTCAATTGGCAACTGTGTTGAGTTTGAAAATGTGTGTAATCACACATTTGCTAGAAGGTATGACCATCATGTGTATACCTGTACAAGTTAAGACTGACAGTGCTCCAGCATATATCTCTAGTAAAGTGGAACAGTTTTTTTTTGCTTATTGCAATATTAAGGCATATTACAGTTATACCACACAAGCCTATAGGGCAAGCAATTATAGAAAGATCAAATTGAACTCAAAAGGATATGCCAAATAAAGAGAAAAGGTTAATAAAAATCCCCAGAAATAGATTACATAATCCTTATCTACTTTGAGTTTTCAAAATGCTAATGGTAAATGAATAACAGCTGCTGAGGACATTGGATAATAGAAAAACTATGGAGTTAAATCAGCCTGTATACTTTAAAGAGGTGCTGACCTCAGAATGGAAACCAGGATATGTGTTACCTTGGGGAAGGGCTTTTGCTTTTGATTCCACAGGAAAAGAAAAGCTATAGATAACATCAAAATTAATAAAGATTCGATTCGAACAAGGGAAATCTCTTAATTAGAAGATGATGTGGGATTCCCCTCTGTATGCTGTGAATACCATTGGTAAGTAAAGAAACTGCCTTGGCCTGCTGATCTTAGGTGGGCAGGGAGAGCTAATCCAAATGGTGGGAAGAAGAAGGAAGGGTGTAGGAGAAGTCATGGAGCTGTTGCCAGAGACAGATGCCAGAACTTTATCCAGTAAAACCACAGTCATGTGGTGATACACAGATTACTAGAAATGGGTTAAATTAAGATAGAAGTGTTAGCCAATAAAAAGCTAGAGCTAATGGGCCAAGCAGTGTTTTAAATGATATAGTTTCTGTGTGATTATTTCGGGTCTGAGCTGCTAGATGGCCAGGACACTGACACGTGTTCCTCCTCGCAACAGAAGAGATGATAGTTCATAAAAACAGCATGGTAAAAATTCTTTTTATTTGATCAGATATAACTTGCCAAAGAGGAAACCTCCCCAAAATTAGGGTTGGAGAAAGGCTTTGTTTTGTCGTTCAGGAGAATGAATGTGAGAACCTGCTCCAATGAGTCAGTGGCGGTACCTGGAGGGAGGTGCTAAAACTGAGAAATGTCACATAAAAGAAACAGAGACAGAAATACAGGATAGATTTGGAAGGTCTGTTGGTCAATACTACACAGCCCTGGGTTTATTTCAGACCTGATTTCATAGCGCTCAAAGGCAGAACGCAGAACAAAGAGCAATAGAGTCACTTAACCACCTCACTGCACTGTCCTTGGGAGAAAGAAGCATGCAGACTCTCTATCTGTCATGGTGAGACCTGCTAGCAGCAAGCAATTTTATACTTTTTCTGGATGTGCCTTCAGTGTGTTCTTTCCCTTGGGCTAATCAGAACGTTCTCACAGCTCTTGAGGAGACCGAAACAAGCAAGCCCGAACTCAAATAACTTGTAAATCAGAGTAGACTCCAGATGGAAACTGAGTCACTTGTGTCCCCCCCCATTTTAATACTCTGCAGAGTCTCTCAGATGACTGTGTCTGTTTTAGGTTGTTTCGTTTTACAGTCTTATCCGCCATGGGAGCATGAATTCCATGATTCATGGTCTGTCTTAGATTGAAAGGAGGCAAAGAAAACTTACCCAGCTTTGGCTCCCAGCCTCATAAGGGGAGTGTGCAGAATTTACTCCCTGAAGTGCCGAGCCCACTTTCCACAGCAGGTTTAAAACCATCTTGAAAACTACAGGTAAACAAATTATGCCCAATAGAACACATGTTCAAATAACTGCAATACTATTAAGAAATAACGTAGATGCTGACCATGATGAAACAATCTTTTAAAATTGTTTTAAAATATCTTTAGCTGCTTTTGTAGCATTACAATTTAATTTAGCCCTCTTCATTTCCATAATCTCTTGATGTAATTTAGTCAAATCTAAGGACATTAACATCATACCAGATCCCTTTAAGATGTGTTTTAACTCTTTTCTATCCAATAGAACTTTAACTAAAAACAGAAGATGTAATACAAACCCATTTATAATTAGCATGACATTTTTAATTGTACTCTGATTTGTAGGATCTGGAGCTCATTTCCCCAAAATCATACCACATTATGTAGGGCATTTAATTTATGTTCAATTTTTACATCTATAACTTCTTGTATATCCAAAGTTAGATAGATTTTTTTTTAGAGAATTGATTAACATGCCTTGTGGACTGATTAAATTGACATAAAGTCATTGAGGCAACCGCAGTAGTAGTAAGCCTAACAACAGGAGCTGAAATTCCTGCTGTGACTAATTTATCAACATGGTTTTTCTACGTAAAGCTTTTTCTTGATATTTTTAATCACTTGTAACCCTTTGTGATCAAACCATGGATCATCTACATACAATGTCAACATTACGGATAACGTTGTTTTAGAATACACGGGTATGATCATTCAGTTGAGAAATACAATTAGTCAAATGTAATTAGGACATGATGCATTAAACACAAAACCATTTATGGAAATTTTTACCTCTCCTTCAAAAAGAACGTCAGATATTTTTACACAAGCTAAAAAGTTTCTTTTGGGGGCAAACAGATTTTGAGGAACTCTATTGTCCTTCCATTATTTCCGTAGTGGCAGCAAATTTTTAAACATAAGCCTGTGAAAATCTCATACTAGAGTATGAAATTCCGGCTGACAATCCTTGGGTCTAAGATTTTGTTGCAGACACAGAGTAAGAGTCACTATAATCATCTTGATTTCTAGACCAGTCTAGGATGTACTGTGAGGTCCCTGTGATGTTGGAATTTCACAGAACAATGCCAGCACCCCATCTCCATAACAAGATTCTGTGAGACTCTCCCAGATCTTTCATGTGTGCAGGAAATTGTTGAGGGAATCAGTGAAGTATCATTTACCCAATTACCTCAACAAGCAATAACTTGGTATAGTATGCACATTGTTTATCATGTCCCCCTATTAGTTTTGGAAACACTCCAGGACATGCGTCCAAAGAAATATTCTTTACAAAACATAGGAATTTCTTTACCATACCCAATATAAGAAACATTTAGAGCAATGGGGAACTCATGTGTGGCAGGTTGATCTAAAAGTCATGTATCATTGAACATGACCACAATTTCTTTTCCTTCTCAAACCGTTGCAGGATGTAAAATCAGTGGATCAGGAACACAAGCCCAATAGGTCTCTTTCTGACTTTTTTGGATTATCATCAGCAACATCAGAATCAGCATATCTCTGCTCCACACACCACACCATAAAGTCATCCAGTTAAGGAATCTGAAGATCATTGGACAAATAAGACATGTGAAGAAAAAGGACAAATTATCTAGGAAAATGACCTAAGAAAAGTAGTCAATTGGCCTACTAGAATGTCACATTCCCAACAGGATCAGGTTTCATAAATCTTACCAAATGTTTGTTTCTGCTGTTTTCTACAGACACATAATGCAAGGGGACTTTTTGTTTTCCCAGTCCAATTAAAAATTAAAGCTGTCTATGGAGTGTGACTCTCTCCTTCTCTAAACTCAAGCATGTTTGTCACAGTAAAATCCAAAATCTCTGCCTCATGTAAAAAAGCTACCTGATTTTGAACAGAAGAAAAACAAAAATTAAGGGACTATCGTATTGCCACTAATCTCAAAATCCTTTTTTTTTGACTCTTTAAATCCTTTCTTAAGGTATAATTATTATTTCAAAATAGGCAAAATTAATGTTGGAGGTTGAGGACATGGATCAAAGAATCCCAGGCAAACTCTAAAATATTCCAATTATATTTTTGTTATTATAAGGGGCAAACTTATGAAACAGGAACAAGAAGTCCAACCTCAGCTGTGTAGTGCATGAACGAGAGAGAGAGAGAGAGAGAGAGAGAGAGAGAGAGAGAGAGAGAGAGAGAGAGAGATGGGTGGGTCTGTTGTTTTCTCTGGGTACCCAAAAGGTTACTCCCCAACCTGGGGCAACCTCTTAAAGGTTTCTGGCTGACAGAGGTTCCCCTTCACCTCTCCCTTTTGTCTAAATAAGACAGTTCTAAACCCAATACAAAACTATAGAGGAATTCTTCAGGATGTGAACTCAGGATTTCATGAGGGACCACTGAGAATTTCCCTCCTGATAAAGCCATGTGAATTGTGTCTTTATTCCCATGTCTCCATGCCAGACCAGAGAGATACTTTATGTCGGGGTCTGGTCCAGAGAAATAATTGATCATCTGGGCTAGCACATAATGGTGCCCAGATGGGACGCTGATCCGCAAACCCTAAAAAACAAGGAAGAAGTTACCAGACGTGAGGAACCTGTGAGAAAAAAAATTGGTGGATATGTGAGTATTGAGCACTCAGAAAAAGAGATCAGAATTTATAAAAATGTAGAGAAGAGAGACAAAATTTAAATCAGGAGTAAAATTTGTAAATAAGTTATATATATATGGGATAAGGAAAAATTATTCAGTTATATATGTTGGTAGCTAAAGAGAGAGTTGAGCAGAAACAATGGCAGAGATATTTAGAGTCTGTAAGCATGATGGTCTCAGAGATACAACTTAATCGCTTGCTAAAATGGTAGGAAAAGTGAAGGAATCACCTAGGTACTGCTGAAATCGAGGTGCCATGCGTGCACAGTAGCACCTGAGTCTAACCCACCTGTGGGTAAAAGGCAAGCAGAGTAAGTTTATAGAACAAACTGAACCACACAGTCCGCAGCACAGAGTCAGTCATGAATTCTCTTAATTTTATGATTACAAGTTAAAATTAAAAAAAAAAAGATAGCTAGAAATTGGTGCAGCTAAGCCTGCCAGAGCTTGGGAGGGCAGGCTGGCAGACCTAGAGAGCCTGTGTTCTACACCCTGCCGTGCTAGAAGCTGAAAGGCAGGTTTGAAAATAAGGTATCCTCAGAGAGCTACACTGATATCCAAAGGGCCTGTACCAGCTTGCATTTCCACCAGCAATGCAGAAGTGTTCTCTTTTCCCCACAACCTCTCCAGCATAAGTTGTCGTCGGTGTTTTTGAACTTACCCATTCTTACAGGTGTTAGATAGAGTCTCAGAGTTGTTTTGATTTGCATTCCTCTGATGGCTAAGAATGTTGAACATTTCCTTAAGTGTCTTTTAGCCATTTTAGATTCCTCTGTTGAAAGTTCTCTGTTTAGGTCTGTACTCCATTTTTTATTGGATTATGTGTTCTTTTGGTGACCAATTTCTTGAGTTCTTTGTATATTTTGGAGATCAGACCTCTGTCTGATGTGAGGTTAGTGAAGATCTTTTCCCATTCTGTGAGGGGACACACATGCTCAGGAAGGTCAGAAAGGCTGACCTTGGGAACTTTTATTCCCCTAAAACCGACTGTGTGCAGTGTCATGGTTGACCAGGATGCCCAGCCATTCTCTAACAGGTAAATTACTGTGACAATTTCTTCTCAGAAGTCAAGCTAATTTATAGCATGGTGTGTCTTTGATATCCTAATGCAATCTAGGCATCCTTTTTCCTACTATACCTCAGAGGCCTGTCCCTTTATGGGAGCCCAGCTGTCAATCATTCTCAGCCCTCAGAAGGGACTCAGCCTTCTCATGGGGGAGGCATACATTTGCTCTGCCTCATTGCCTGGTAGAACTGGAGCCATGGAAGCCTAATGCCACCCCCTAGAGGCCTTGGTTGGGACTCTGCCCAGCAGGTTGACTCCCGGCAACAATCTCTATACAAGCCAGACTCAGCTCAGTGTCCAGGGTCAGGGCCCTTCATCTGTCCACCTCAGTAAAAACTTGAGGCTTAACTCCCAGGCACCAGTCTCTCACTAAACACAGGAAAAGGGAGATGATGCTTATGCCTGTGCCAGGAGCCCTGAACTGAACAGCAAGGCGGCAACATGGTGAATTCTGAAGCCACCAAGCTTCCTAACCGAGTCTGAGTCAGTTGTATCTGAAGCATCTGGAAAACAACAACAACAACAACAAAAATCCCTCAAAATCGTAAGGATAAGATTTTTTTAAAAAGTGGTGTGGGAGCTCACCAAGGAATATCTAGACTGCCTCTTGGAAGGACCCAAGTTTCTCATTACTGTTTCCTTGATAATATTTTCAGTCTATGTGCATGTGACTGTTCTAAATGCACAGGCAAAGTCCTAGACAAAATTGTAGACAAGATCATATTATTTTTTCTTTTAAAGGTTTGTTTATTTTACTTCTAGTTTATGAGTGTTTTTTCCCACATAAATGTCTGGAGAGATGGCTCAGTGGTTAAGAGTACTACCTGCTCTTCCAAAGGTCCTGAGCTCAATTCCCAGCAACCACATGGTGGCTCACGAGATCTGGTGCCCTCTTGAGGAAGAGACCTGGTCAGTTAGTTGTCTGCATTAACTTAGACCATGAAACTCGATATGGACAAGTTTAACAGAACCGCCTATTATGGGCTGACCATGCATGCTTCAGCACTGCCAGGGCAAAAATTTTATGATTTATTCATGTCTGTATACCACATGTGTGCAGTGCCCAAAGAGGTCAGAACAGGGCATCGGATCCCCTGGAGTTGGTGAATTAATGTGTGGGTCCTGGGAACTGAACCCAAATCCTCCCACTTACAGCCAATACTTTGAGCCATCTCTCTTGCCCCCAAATTCACAGTATTTGTACATGGTCCATAGGCTTTAGAGTCTGTCTACACACACAAGATTCTAGGGAGTCTCAGTGCGGTTCATAAGGTAGAAATTCCTTTATGTTAAGGCAAGTACAGCCTTTTCCAGACTGGCAGATAACTCTGTAGGTAAAGCAATTGCCTTGCAACAATTGGAGGACCTGAGTTCAAATCACTCGAACTCATATAAAGCTGGACACAGTAGGGTGTGCCTATAATTTCAGGCCTCCTCTTGTGAGATAGGAGGAGGTGGGGACAGGAAACTCTTCAGATACTTGAGGGTCAGCTAACATAGAGAGGCACACAACACAGAGACCCTGGTTTAAACAATGTGGAAAGTGAGTGTCTGAAGGTGCCCTCTGACCTTCTTATGAGCACTGTGGTACACAAGCACCCCTCCCCTTTTCGAGTGAGCACACACACAAACACATATGTTGGATGACTCCAGAGGGTCACCAACTGAGGTTGTCTTTTGGCTTACATACACACACGGCACATGTGAACCTGCACACACACACACACACACACACACACACACACACACACACCTATATACATGAATGCGGGCATACATGTCCATGTACACAAGTGGTCTGGAGAGATGACTAGGTGTTAAGGGCACTAGCTTCTCTTCCAGAGGACCCTAGGTTGGAACTCAGAATACATATTCATCCATTCATACGTGCACACACATTCTCTGCTTCTTATAAGTCCACAATATTCATTTCTTGGAAAGACTCAGCAAAAGTTGAGCCAAGAACTATCCATACTAACCCAAGGTTAAAGAGCTGTATTTTTAAAAAACACTAGCATTTTTTTATTTCTTTTTTTAAAGATTTAGTTACTTATGCAATTTATGTACATGGATGTTTTGTCTGCATGTATATCTGCATGACAGAAGAGGGTATTAAACAGCTGTGAGCTACCATATGGGTGCTAGGAATCAAACTTAGGACCTTTGGAAGAGCAGCGAGTACTTTTAACCACTGAGCCATCTCTCGAACCCTAAAACTAGCATTTAATTAGAGTCATGAGAATCACTTATCAGTAAATGTACAGCTTGTATTAATTTCTAAAATGTGTCACTACACAACTGAATTCACAAGTCAGCTTTCTAATGAAGAGTGCCCAGGAATTTGTATCTCAAAATACTTATTCTGTCTTTTGTAGTTTTAGACTCAACAGAAACCAGAGAGAGACAGAAGAACAATGCTTAAACACAAAACCTGAAGACAGGTGGGCAGAAATAAACTTGAGTAAAATAGCTCTGGGCAATTGCTTAGAGCTCCAGTAGTTCCCACTTAATAGGAGGGAGGGCAAGGATAAGGGACTTGGGTGTATTTCCCAGCAGTCTTCACCACAGCCTTGGAAGGCAACAGGCTGATGACTGGGGGAGGGAGTCTCTATTATCAAGAATGAGAGGATCTTAACTAAATCTATACTCAAAGGAAATCACATTCTTCTGTCCTGGATGACTTAGCCCTTCTTCTCAGCAGGGGTGTTTCTGCTGCACCTCTTCATAGAGGATACCACCCTCTGCATCACTCCAGTTTGGGAAAGTACCTTGGAAGTCTTGGTACTCTCATGTTCCGACACTATTCCTATAGTGTTTGAAAAGTGTGTGTGCGTGCAAGCATGTGTGTGTGTGCCTGCATGTGTGTATGTGTGTTCACCTGCATGTGTGTGTGCATGCATGTGTATGTATGTATGTGTGCGCTCACACTCCTGCACGCATGGCAGGAGCACTTGTTACCTTTCTCCTTGCTGTGACAAAATGCCAGAGGGAGAAACTTGAGGAAGGAGGTTTGCTTCAGCTCACAGTTCAAGGCTGCAGTTCCTCATGGGAGGAAGCACAACTCCAAGTGTAGCTGAAGATTTCTCTCCTACAGGCCTGTTCCCAAATACCGGGAAGTGCTTCCCAAATAATTGACTTGGAGGCTTAATATAAATTGTAAATGCTTGGCCAATAGTTCAGGCTTATTAATAACTAGCTCTTACATATTAACTTAGCCCACATTCCTTATTTATGCTCTGCCATATGTCAGTACATTTATTACTACGAAACACTCATCTCCTGCTCTCTACATTTGCTGGTGATTCCTGACTGCACCCTTCTACTTCCCATCACCCTTAGTTAGGTTGTCCTGCCTATACTTCCTGCCTGGCTACTGTCTAATCAGCATTTTATTAAAGCAATTCAAGTGACAAATATTTACAATGTACAAGAGGCCACAGCAGAAAAGAGCTTCAGGCTGCTGGTTATATTGCATCTGTTGTTAGAACCGGAGACATGGGTGCTGGTTCTCCAATCATCTCTTCTTTCTATTCGGCTCAGGTCTCCAGCCTATAGGCTGCTGTCACAGACATTTACAATGAGTTGTGATCTGCCAATCAACCCAATAGAGAACTCCCTCACAAACACACCCAGAGGCTTGTCTAGCAGGTGATTCTAAAGGAGATAAACCAGGGAGGTCAGGGATCAGCCTGGCCTAGTTCTCCATCCTTTGCCATCTTATTGTTGAGACAGGGTCTCTCACTGAACCTGGATTTCATTAATTTCTCTAGACTGGCTGACTGGTGAGCTCCAGGGACTTACCTATGTCCACTCCCGGGTGCTGGGGTTACATATGCA
>NC_022017.1:10064081-10072161 GCF_000317375.1 Microtus ochrogaster
TTTCTCTGTAGCTTTTTTGGTGCCTATCCCAGAACTAGCTCTTGTAGACCAGGCTGGCCTCAAACTCCCAGAGATCTGCCTGCCTCTGCCGCCCGAGTGCTGGGATTAAAGGCGTGCACCACCACTGTCCAGCCTCGCCTGGCTTCTTACAAGGAAGCTGGGGATAGAACTCTGGTCCTCATGCTTATGCTGCAAGAGGTGCTATTCACTGAGCCACATCTCCAGAAACCATTTGTTTTTGATGGCGTTTAGGTAGGATTGCTATTGCTGTGATGGAATACCATGACCACAGTAACTATGGCAGGAAAGGATTTCTTTGACTTCCACCTTGTAGTTCATCACTGAAGAAAATCAGAACAGGAAATAAAGCAGGGCAGGAACCTGAGGGCAGGAGCTAATGCAGAGACATAGAAGGGTGCTGCTTCCTGCTTTTCTCCTTATACCATGCTCAGTTTACTTTTTCATAGAACTCAGAATCACCAGCCCAGGGTGGCATCACCCTCAATGGGCTAGGCACCCCCTAAGGAATTTAATTAAAAAATTCCTAAAGCTGAATCTTACAGAGATTTTTCTCCTTTCAGATAACTCTAGCTTATATCACGTTGGCATAAAACTATCCAGCACACCTACTAAACAGAGGCTAAACTTTCATAATCCCTGAAAATCTTTCGAATGGGGATATTGAAGGTAAGGGAGGGGTAGGCAATAGATTGACTACAGAGAGGACTGCAATTAGAGATATGAGCATACACATGAGCGCACCCCCCCACACACAAATATGTATACACACACAATACACAGATACACAGACACACACGCAGATACACAGATACGCAGACACACACGCACAGACACACAGATACGCACACACACAGAGCCTTGTCTTGCTTCATTACAGACAGGTTGGTAAGAGGCAGGTTATGAGAAGGTATGGCTTTGACATCTGTGGTTAGAATACAGAAACGTGTGTTTGGCTAGAAGGGCACAGTGGGTCACATGCGTCCCAACCTTCACTGTGCCACTCTGACTACCTCCCTGGAGACAGAACGCAGCCATAGTACATGTGCAGCCACACAGATCCAGTACCAGAAGAGACTCGAGCTGGCTTAGCCAGAGTCTACAGATAAGATGTGGGCACAACTGACTCACTCTCTCATGTTACTCCCGGGAGGATACACATCAGAGTGGAAATCGATTCTATCTGAGGCCCGAGTTTCTCAAGCAATATCCTAGGATGCAGTAGCTCCTCACCTTCCACCTTGTTTGAAGCAGTGTCTGCTGCTGAGCCATGGAATTCTGGGATTGTAGATATGAACTACCACATCCAGCTTTATGTGACTTCTAGGGATATGAACTCAGGCACTCATGCTCAACTGCAGGGTCTTTCCCTACTGAGCCCCTCTTCCTCTCCCCACCAGCCCTTGTATTTGCTGTCTGTGGGCTGAGTTATTTATTGCTGTGCATGGCCATCAGAATTAGATGTGTGCCTGAGTATTCATATGGCGCAGAAATGTTTCACAATACAATGGACTGGACCTGGTTTTTGGGCCCCGCCCGAATGCTCTAGGTTCTAGAGTCTAGGCTGTCTAAGCCCTTCCTGGACTAAAGAATACTTCTAGCAAGTATGTAGTTCTTGGTCAAGTCAAGTCATCATGTAGTTACCTGTACCTGGAGCCTGCTTCAGGGAGAATTTAAGGCACATGCCAGGTCTTGCTTAGATTACTAAGCTATATCTGGAAAGGGCACCTTCAGAGCAAGCCTTGAAGTCCAGGGAGACTATCTCCAATGGTTTGGGTGTTGATGAATTATTACTAGGGATAGAAGAAGTTAAATATCTGAGTGACCAAGCTTGCTTGGAGGGAAAATCTCCTGGAGGGAAAATACTGTCATAATATAATAAGAGAAAAGTCCTACTTTATTAACCAACACCAGGGATGTTGTCCTGGGGATCAGCGTGATATTAGAGGAGATGTGCTCTTCATTTTGCTGGCACCAAACTGTTCTGTGATTTGATCCAGAAAAAGAGCCACACAGAATGTTGGAAACATTGAGCCAAGATCATCCTAGGAACCTTCTATAACGCTGTAGATGCAGAGCTGACAGGGATACTTCTCCATGTGAATGGTACCAGGGATCCTGTAGGTGTTTTGTATAGAAGGTTCTCATGGGGCTAGAAATGGCTGTGTTGACAAACTGCTTGCCCTGAAAGCACAAGAACCTCAGTTCGATCCACAGAAGCCACACAAAAACACCATGTGTGGTAGCAAACATTTGGAATTCCAGCAGTGGAGAGGCAGGGGCAGGAGGATTCCTTGGGCTCAGTAGCCAGCCGGAATAGCTCAAGAGATGAACCATAGGGCAAAACGTGACTGTATCAAGAAATAAAAAAAACAAGATGATGATCCCTAAGGAAGAACACTCAAGATTGTCCTCTGGCGTTGTATGTATACACACATGTGCATACATGCCTGTACATGCATGGAACTTCTCACCAGCAAGAAGCCACAGGCTGCCTCAGAATCTGTGACAATACACCATAAATCAAACACGCTCAAGCCTGTGTGACAGCCATGACTAGGTTCTAAGGGGTTGCAGAGCTTCCTAGCACAAGGATGAGCAGCCTCAGAGCTGCTGCTGGGAGCCCTGCTGTCATGTGGGTTTCAGCAGAAAGCAGACATTGTGCTGCAAAGTATACATGCTTCGCGGAAGAGAGGGCTTAGCAGGGAAGAACACTGGCTCCTCTTCAGGAGGATGCAGCTTCTGTTCCCAGCTCCCATGTGACAGATCACAGCAGTTTGTAACCACAGTGACATGGGATCTGACATCCTTTTCTAGCCTTCTTGGGCTCCAGCCATGCACTTGGTGCACATACATAAATTCAATTCAGGCACGCTCAAACATGCCTCATGGAAAAGTCACGGTTAGGCTCAAGTGGTCAATTGTAGAAGAGTGAAGGTCCTCATGCTCTTAGGATCGCTGCCGCCAAAAGAGGAGATGAAGAGCTGTAGCCCAGAGGGGCAGCAACACAAACACATCCACACAGCCCTCACAGAACACCACACATGTGGGAGCTACTTCCTTGATCGCTTCTAGGCCCTGGACAAGGATGTCGTATGAAGTTGTTACTGTAATGTAGTCCACTATGTACACAACTACTACAGCGGGGCATGGGCATGTGCAGGCTGTCCCAGAGATCCTTAATACCTTGGGGAAAGGCAGGACAATTCCCAAAGCATAACCAAGGCTGCAGTTGCATACTGCAGCACCATTGACCCTGCACCAACTGCATGGTTAGGCCATGATGAGCTAGCGGTCCTTATAAAGGGCTGTTGGATGTGAGTTCAACCCTTCCTCCCTTCTACCATGCAACCATAGGCAGATCCAGCTAAAAGCAACAAGCACTCAGCAGACATAGAGACTCTTGACACCTTGATCTTGGGACTTGTCAGCATCCACAGCGGTGAGACATAACTCTCTCTTGTTCATACCCTCATTTTCCACCATTTGCTAGAGTTGTCCAAGAATTCTGGGACACATGCATTCAAATAAACACATATCGAGGTTTACAATATTGGAGTCAATGGTAAAAGAAGTGAATTTCTATTATTAACCACAACAAAATAATCTCTTCATAAAGATATCAACAGGAAAATAAACCACATACACACACCGATGGATGGATGGATATAGAGAAATATAGATAGATTGAAAATAGATATTGCTAATATCCACTAGAAAAAAACTTTGTTCAGCATAGTTCATTCAAAATAGAGAATAAAAATTACACCAGGCTCTATTCAAACTGTGAGATAGTGAGAATCCAAAGGATGGGTAAGAATGCACTTTGCAAAAAAAAAAAAAAGAGATCATTGACTCAGGTAGTCGTTTATGATAACAGACTAACAAAGTCACCCACTGAACAATGCAAAAACTGGAGAAAACTGATCTCAGCTGTAAATGCAACTAACCCTCTGACTTGGTACCTCATTGCTAGCAATGCTATCCTTGTGCATATTTTTCATACACTGAGAATGAAGTTCGAGATACTTCAGTACTGCATATAACATTTAGAATTCTGTCCCTAACATTACTGTTATTTTAAAGGACACGCCGTGTTAAATTTCTGATACAGGATACATGAAGCTGTGAAAAAAAAGAAAGAAAGAAATATTATCACAAGCTTGTGGGGAGAAAGCAAAGTGAAAAGGGAGCAAGAGAAACGGGAATGAGTTTGGCTGGAATTCTCTAAGGGTCATCTGGCGGACAAATCCGCAGTAGCGCTTCTTGTGCCAGGGGAAGGTGCTGTGTTCCTTAACCCAGTCCTCCTGCAGTGTATGCGCGTGTATTCACTCATGGAACGAATCTGAACACAGACTCTGGCACCACATCTGCCCCAGGTGGCACAGGAAGGTCAGGGTGGGGCTCTCTGGAGCCCAGCTCCCAGGGGAGCAGGGTCCTACTGCATGAAGAAAGATTACAGTGGGGTCAGGCAGAGGGCGCCATTTGCCGGGTGTCCCGCAGACCCTGAGTCACCCCCTCTGGTTGAACCTCACTGGCGGGAAGGGCAGGAGCTGGAATGTTCCAGAAGGAGCACCAGCTGCACCTGTAGGGGGCAGTGTGAGGAGAGCGGGCCCCAGACCAGCTGCTTCTCAGACTTCTCCAGTCAGAAGCCAGGACTCATGGATACACTGAGTGAGGTACGGACTGCTGAGGAAGGGAGTGTGGTTGGGGCTGTTGGCGAATTAAGGGCTCATCTCTCAGGTCAGCAAGTTGTCCAGAGCAGAGACTCTGTGGGGCAAACAGTGTGAGGAAGTTTCTCTGAGGTGTGAGCGCATGGGGCGGTGGGGGTGGGGCGGCAGAACATGGGGAGAGGGCAGTAGGAGTCCGGAGGGTGCGGAGGTGGGAGCAGATTCCGGACCTGGAGACTGGAGGCTTCTGGGACAGGCAGACCGAGGACATCAGGGACCAGAGCTAGCCACTCACTCCTCACCTCTACAGGACCAGGCGCCCTCTGGAGATGGTGGTCCTACTGGCCTTACTCATAGCCATGGGCTTGTCATGGGTGCCGACCGCAGGAGCATGTAAGTGCCGCATCCCTGTGCCCCTAGAAGAACCAAAATGATGAAGCTTAGTGACGCCAGAGGGAGCACACTGTGATAGATCACACTGAAGTCCAGGAATGAGAGACCCAATGTCATGAAGACTACAGTGTGGTGGTGGTGGTGGTGGGGTGGCGGGATAAGGGGTGAGGGTCAGGGGGTAGGGCTGGCGGGAGTGGGCCTCGTGGGGATGGAGGGGTTGGGGTATGCTGGTGAAGGCCAGCAAGGGTATGCTTCTGATTAGGAACTGCCCCTAGGGGCAAGAGTTGTGCACTCATTTCCTGGGGCTCCTGGTCTGTCTCCCAGCACTCCTCCCTCTTGGAAGGTAGTTTAGAGAACCAAGGCCACCCTAACCTTGGAGCTTCAGCACTGCCAGGGGATGGAGAATTAGTGGAGAGGGTGACTCCATTGTCTTCCCCTAGCTGGACCTGAGCCAATCCTGATGCAGGAGAGTTTATATTGCCCACCTAGGAAGGGACCTGGAAACAAGGAGGGTGGGACAGGAGAAAGGGTGGCTGTGGAAATGGATGCCCTTTGGTATTTCTGGATACTCAAGAGTGTCTGGTTGAGAATGTTGGTTCTGGACACTCAAGAGTGTCTGCTTGAGAACGTGGGTGTGCCCGGATGTGAAGGACCAAGTGAAATACCCAGTGGACAGGTGGGGGAGCCTCCACAGGGAGGCTGAGAACTTAGGTGGCATGCACAGACTGTGGCATGTGGAGAATGGGCGCTCACTGGACTTGGCCGCCACTTGGGATAGGATGATGGGTTTGGTACTGCAGGAGGAACAATGTCCATTTTCTCTTCTCCAATCCCTCACTTCAGACAGAATCACCTGTCACTCCTGTGAGGCAGAGAACAGCTTTAACTGCACAAATCCAAAGCAATGTGAACCTGAAGAACAGTTCTGTGTGGTGGCTGCCATCCGTAAGTGTTGCTTCATTCTGGGTTCGTCCTGGAACCCTGTGGGCAGGATACAAATGCTGTTAGGAATAGAAGCTGTCAATCAAAATACCTTTACAAAACAAAAAACAACAGTAACAACGATAACACACACACACACAAGCGCGCGCGCGCACACACACACACACACACACACACACACACACACAAACCAAACACACAAAATGCTGAGAAGAGAAAGTCCCGAGCAGCAGGTGCCGGCCTGAGTGCGGGGAAGCATGAGCCAGGCAGGAACAACGGAGTGAGCCATGGGCACTAGAGAGCTGGAAGAAAAGCAGAGATTTGTCTGTAGCTATTTCTCTTTAAAAGAAACGGAACTCTAATGATGTCAAATGCCTTACTGAGACCAGCATCTAGGTAGGTTTGATGAGGGTCAGTTACACCTTCATCCCCTTGGAGAAGTAGCCATTGCTTTGGTGTTTTCAGACTGACCCAGTCCCCTACCCCCAACCCCATGATTCACTACAGAAAATTCTGGATACTAGAAGGCTTTCCTTCCCAAAGTGGATCCAGGGAACCCATCCCATTCTACCTACATAAGGGTTTTCAGAGCATGAGCATTCAAATTCCGTCCCCATCACCACTACCACACACACATCCCTGTGTGTCTCTCTGTGTTCTTGGAAGTTTGTAGGATGGGGGAGCAGTAGGCAGGACTGGATTCAGCTAATTGAAACTTTATTCCTTAATATGAAGAAAACTCTATTGTGCAATGCAAGATTAGACAGATGACACTCCCACATCATTTCCCTTTTTTTTTTTTTAACCAAAAAGGAAAGGTTTTCGTTTAACATAGTAAAATTACACATAGGAAAACAGTTATCAAGTACGTTGGGCGCCACTCTGTAGATATAGGAGCAGCGGGCTGCGTCCTGCCACCCGGCTAGCTTTACCCGAAGTAATTACATAGAAACTGTATTCTTTTAAACACTGCTTGGCCCATTAGCTCTAGCCTCTTACTGGTTAACTCTCACATCTTGATTAATCCATTTCTATTAATGAGTGTAGCACCACGAGGTGGTGGCTTACCAGAAAGGATCTTAACCATTGTCCACCTTGGAGAGGAGGGCTATAGCGTGTGCCTGGAGAAGAGAGGCATGGCATCTGGCTCACTGCCTTCTTCCTCCCAGAATTCAGTTCTGTTTACTCCACCTATCTAAGCAGCTGTCCTATCAAAGGCCAAGTGGTTTCTTTATTAATTAACCAATGAAAGCAACAGTTAGACAGATGACACTCCCACATCTCTAGATGACGTTCAAAGACTAGCCTCTCAGCTGGATCTCAGTCAGGATGGCCAGAGCTCCTTCTGATCTGCTTCTCTGTTTCAGTCGCTTGAGTCAATTCTGTGTTTTTAAAAAGTTGAGGTTCAAGGATCCTGTGTTTCCAAATAGAGGCACAAATCCCATAGCACATGGAGCTCCACACAGTCCACCCTTGAACAGCCTGGACTTCTTCCTCCCGAGCGGTGGCTCCGACCCTCTGACTGATGCTCTCCTTGTGAGGATCTCTGACAGGGTCTCAAGGATGCAGATAACCCCTACAGACTCTGGTATCAGGACCTTGAGCTCATCATATCTTTTCCTTTCTTTCCTATTAGAATTCTATGGACGTTTCTACATGTCTTCAAAGCAGTGCAGCAGATTCTGTCCAGTACGCCCAGATGAAACTATTATCTCTTCTGATGGAGCACCGCAGCCGAAGCCCTTTGTGGCCCAAAAGCCCTTGCCCTTCTTATATGCAAGGTGCTGCAAATGGGACTTGTGTAATGACTACGGGCCTCCAATCCCGCAGTTCAAGGAGCAGCCCGGGAAAGCCAGTGAGACAAGATACAGATACACTGAGCTGTTCCTGCCTGGCTTCATGGTCCTGGCTGCTCCTGGGCTCACAGACCTCAGCCTACTGTAAGCTTCAGATGGACCTGGAGCATGCCTTGTGGGCCACGAATTCCCTGGATCCTGATGGACCCTTCTGATTAAATTTGTTTTCCTTTGTTAACCTCCTGACTTGAGTCCTGTGGT
>NC_022017.1:10072341-10101240 GCF_000317375.1 Microtus ochrogaster
CTGAGCTGGTGCAGGGGGAACCCTCACCTCCTCCACAAACACAACATGCACTGGGACCCAGGATCAAAGGGACAGATGGAATAACAGGAGCAAATGTCCTCAAGATAAAACTCCTCTCCGCCACCTATGCAACTATCTGACACTGTGCATCCATTTGTAAATTTCCACCCATGGATCGATCTGGCATCAGAAGCTTGCTTGGGCCACATAGATGGCAACAGGAATAGGTCCTCTGTGTGTCTAGTGAGCTGCAGCCATCCTTAGGAGCTGACCTATACCAAACAAGGATTTCCCACCCTGCATTTTAGCTCCTGTCAGGGCAGGGGTTCCTATACACTCCATCTTCTTTCTGGAGGGAGAGCACTGGAGAACCTTCTAGAAAATCTCTGTACTGATTCTGAGGCATCTCTGTCAGAGGAGTCAAGGTCTATTGGGGGACAGATGTCAGGAAGGGTCCTTGAGGGATGGACAGTATCTTCAGGACTGGAGTTGACCTCTAACATCATCTGTCTGTCACAAGCTCTGAGTTCACACCCCACCCTTGACCACTTGGTAACAACAGCCAGGCCATTTCTATACCCCTGGGGTAAAGTTTAGGAGTGCTACTTTTGTGGGGGCAGAGAAAAGTTGAGACCCTGAAATAACAGGTAGGGGAGGGTGAACATACACGAGAATTAATATGATGGCCTGTCGAGGGTTTTTGTTTCTTTAGCTGATTGATTTGTCCAATTGTCAACTTGGAAGAGGGACATCTTTTGAGAAAATGCCTCCATCAGATTGGCTAATGACTGAGTACTTGGAGACATTTTCTTGATTAATGACTGACGTGGGAAAGCCCATTCCACTGTGGGTGGTGCCACCCATGGGGTCCTGGGTTGTATCAGAAAATGGGCAAGCTACAGGCAGCAAGCTAAGAAGCACACGTCCTTGGTGCTTTATGCTTCAGCTTCCTCCTCTAGAGGTTATTGCCTTGAGTCCCTGCCTTCCCCTACAGGATGGACAACTGCAAAGAGAACTTAACCTTTTCCTCACCAAGTTGCTTTTGGTAATGGCGTTTATCACAGCAACAGAAAGCAGACAAGGCCACATAGCTGAGTCCGCTTGGAGTTTATTTAAATGGGTGTGATCTTTAGTGAAAATTCAGCCTGTAAAAGTAGACACAGAAATGGCTTCAGTTTGGAACTGGTGAGCCTCCAGCCACATTAGGAAGAACCGTTTTCAGCAACTGAGTTGTGTTTGTGATTGTACTGGACTGACATAGGGATGAAGAGATGGAATGAAATAAGCATATGCTGTCTGCAAGTGTTAGATTCTCTTTCTAGAAAGGTCTCTGCAGAAGGAAGGAGATGCAGAGGTCAGTGTTTGGGAAAGTCAGGAACTAGGATGGGCGCTACCTTATATGAAGAAAGCTCACTAGAAGAGCCCCACTGGTCCAGGGGCAGACAAGTCTTGAGCCAGACACCACAAGAAGGCTGGGGACATTCTCCCATTCTGCCATTGCTGGGGCAGAGCAATGGGGAGAGCACAGAAACCCCCTGGGGGTGGGGGATGGGGATTGAGGGTTGGCGAAGTTCAGTAAATGACACTGATAAACTAGATCTGTGGAAGGGGAAAGACCTTCCCTTTCTCGGTCTCCTTCTATACCTAAGATTGGCTTGGAATTTGTTATGTAGCCCAAGATAGCTTCAGACTTGTGCCCCTCCTTCCTCAGCAGCCCAAGTACTAGGTTTACAGGTGTGAGCCACCACACTTGGAAACCATGCTTGTTTCTGTGTCTCTCTGGTTGACTCAGAACAAGACTTCAAATGAGGTTGGCCTTTGAGTAGCATGATAGCAAACTGGAGCATTCCTTAAGGGCAAGAGAGAAGGGAGGTCATGGGGTAGGAGGCAGGAAGCTGTCATGAGGGACCCCAGCCCTGTGGTGACCACTGAACTCAGACTTTCCCTGCTAACTGTCCATGGACAGTAGTGGGAAAGCAGGTGGCTGATGTGTGTCTCACTGCAAGCCACTCCACAGAGCCACAGAGTAAGAAATAACTGTCCTTGTTTCAAGAGAGTAGTCAAAGGAGCAGGGTGTATGGGTGTGACTGTTAATACTGTCAACTTGACAGGGTCCATGATCATCTACAAGACAAATCTCTGTGAGAAGTTTTCTAAATTAGGGTAATTGAGATCAAAAGAACTAACTTAAGTGTATGCAGCTCCGTTGCATGGGTTGGAGTCTAGGACTGCATAAAAGGAGAAAGCAAGTTGAGCACCAGCATCCATCCCCCTCTACTTCCTGTAGCTCCAGTTCCGGGATCTGGAACCCTCTTTTGCCATTGCATGTATGTGGTACACAGATACATGCCGGCAAAACACTCTTACACATGAAATGAAAAGACATAACTCTTTTTATAAAGAATACTATAAGAGAGAAAACTCTTGCTAGGCTGGATGTGGTGGTCCATGCCTTCAATCACAGCCTCCAACAGAGGAAGCCTATGGAGGTTTGATGAGCATGACCCCCTCATATAGTTGAATGCTTGCTCCCCACTTGGTGGTGCTCTTTTGGAAGGATTATGAAGTGTGGCTTTCATAAATAAAGGACACTGAGCCTGTAATTCGTGATCCTAGAGAAGCTAAATAAGAAGGTGAACCCAAAGAAAAGCATATAGTCATCCTCCTGGATATTAACCTTCATCAGGCGATGAAAGGAGACAGAGACAGAGACCCACATTGGAGCACCAGACTGCAATCCCAAGGTCCAAATCAGGAGCAGAAGGAGAGAGAGTACGAGCAAGGAACTCAGGACCGCCAGGGGTGCACCCACACACTGAGACAATGGGGATGTTCTATCAGGAACTCACCAAGGCCAGCTGGACTGGGTCTGAAAAAGCATGGGATAAAACCGGCCTCGCTGAACATAGCGACAATGAGGACTGCTGAGAACTCAAGAACAATGGCACTGGGTTTTGATCCTACTGCACGTACTGGCTTTGTGGGAGCCCAGGCTGTTTGGATGCTCATCTTACTAGATCTGGAAGGAGGTGGGAGGTCCTTGGACTTCCCACAGGGCAGGGAACCCTGACTGCTCTTAGGGCTGATGAGGGAGGGGAAGTTGATTGTGGGAGGGGGAGGGAAATGGGAGGCAGAGGCGGGGAGGAGGCAGAAATCTTAAATAAATAAATAAATAAATAAATAAATAAATAAATAAATAAATAGACCTTGATGTCTCAAAAGCCCCACCCACCATGCTGTCTCCCTTGCTCTGCCTCTTGCCTGTTGATGAGATGTAAGCTCTCAGCTACTGCTCAGCACCATGCCTTCCTGCCTGCTGTGCTTCCCACCCTGATGCTCAGGCAGTCACCCCCTGAGATTGAAAACAAACCCCCAGTGAAATGGCTTCTTTAGTAGTTGCCTTCGTCGTCGTGTTTCTTCACAGCAATGGACAGTGACTAAGACACAGAAGAAGGCAGATCTCTAGGAGTTTGAGGCCAGCCTGGTCTACAGAGAGTTTGAGGCCAGTCAGGACTACATCGTAAGATCCAGCCTCAGAAAAGCAAACACACAAAGGAATGTCATCAGTCCCTTTATGTGACTTTTAACCTGAGAGATCTAAGAGCTGATGGAAACATCAACAATGTGATAAGAGTTACCCCCACGAAGCCTAGAACAAACACCAGATTTAGTGCTGGAGGATTTAAATGATCCATCTAAACCAAAACCAAAATAACCAAGAGTTATCTCCATGGCACAGAGCATTAAGATGAAGGACTTAGCCCATAAGGAAAATAGAATTAGAACCACAGAAGAGTGGGGTGTTGTTGTTGTTGTTGCTGTTGTTGTTGTTGTTTGCCTGTTTCCAATAAGATGTCTCACCATATTGCTGCTTGAATCACTTTGGGTTACTATAACAATATTCCTTGGGATGCACAATTGATAAATATGAGATATTTAATGCCTGCAAATATGGGTCTGGGAAGTCTAAGGTTGGGAGCAAAGTCGAAGATTTAATGCCTTATTGAGAGGTCTCCTTCATGGACGTCACCTTCTCTGCGTCCACACATAGAAGAGGGATCAATGGGTCCGGGCTCTCCTTTCATGCCGTTTATATTGGCTTCTCATTCACCAGAGATGGCCTGTGTAGCCTGTCCACCTACCACAGACTTCCTCTGTTTAGCTCCTTGACCATGACGTTGGGCTTCTGCTTGAATTCTTCAGAGATCCAGACATGCGAACTGCAGCAAATGGCTCAGAAAATCCCTGTTGTAGACTACTAGAATCATCCAGTGAAGAACATTTAAAATGCTTTTCAACTATATTCCAGTCTATTCTGCGCATGTCAGAAGCATAAAATAAAACAATAAAGTCTAAAAATGATGACATATGAACTATGGTGCCTGACCCCGGTCACCTCCCTCCGGAAGCTGGCGGCCACCTCCAGAGAGTCTGCTTTCTCAGGCTCTGTGGTGTCACCTGGAGGAGGATGGTGGCGCTGCTCTGAAAGACGGGAAACTAAAATGAAAGCATAAATGAAAAATTTAGGAGGAGACATCCCCAAAAAAGCAATAAAATAAGGGGAGCACACGCCATGCACAGACTCAGTGTAGGCTGTGCACGAGAAAAGAAAGAAGTTCCTAGTGAGAATCCAGGATAATGTGTGAGGTTTCTGTTTTCTGATTTAGTCCCATCGATAGACCCTCGGTGCAGAAGTCCTGGAGCATGAAACAGCTGGAGGTGAGGCAGGCAGCCTCCGGAGCTGCAGCATCCCAGCCGCGCCACATCGCTGCAGCTTTCTCTAAATTTATTTGAATTGTTTTTATTTGTTCTGTTTTGTTTATGTGTGTGGGTGCTTTGCACATTTGTGTGTTGTACACCATGTGTGCGCAGTGACAGTGGGGGTCAGAGAGGTTGTCAGGTCCTTTGGAACTGAAGTTACAGGTCGTTGTTAGCCACCATGTGGTGTTGGGTATTGAACCTGGGTCCTCCGGAAGAGCAGCCAGTGCTGAGCCATCTCTCAAGCCCCATCTGCAGTTTTAATCGGTCTTTCCTAACACAGCTCCTTTTCCAGAATCTGGTCCACACTCCCCAGTAATTAACTTTCATCAGCTGTCTGCTTACCAGCCTTTGTCACATAACATATAATTTATTTTGTGATTCTATGCTTAATAGCTATATTTTGTATTTAAAACATTTGATGTGGATGCTAAGACTTATGATTTTTCTTAAGCTCATAACACATTTGCCTATTTTTTAAATAAATAGGTATTTTAGAGCTGACTTTTTAAGTTCTGTTTTTTTAATGTATTGGTTTTATTCAGAAAACTTGTTCTCAGAAATAACCTGAAATACTTTAGAATCTGAAATTATTTGACAACTCTTATATAGTCCTCTTCCAAGGACTGTAGTTTGGGTACAACTTCCTTTTAATTGCTTCACAAGTTCATTTCTTAAAGTCACTAGGTTTCATTATATTAACATGAATTTATAAGAGTCGAGAGTTAAAAAATGACAGGGTTATCTGATTCATGTCACCAGCAAGGTAAGAGTTGACTCACGCTGATCTATTACAGGTTATTTTAACTCGCTCAGGGCAATATCAACAAACACTGTTTTAAAAGACTCTGAGATGACGACAGAAGAAATGGACAAGTTGAGATTTGCATATTTAAAACTCGGTGGGGTTTTGTCTGAGCTGAGTGTCACACAGAAATCATTCAGTTGGGTGAGGTTTACAAACAGCAAGCTGTGTCCTGAGGCCTGAGCAGGGCTCCGACTATAAAGTGCTCTGCACGTGGGCTTGTTCGCAGATGTATGTGCGGGTGTGCTTATACATACACGTTTCATTTTTAAATTTCTCTCTTATTTTATGTGTGTAAATGGTTCTCTGCATGTATGTCTGTGATCCACATGTGTGCCGTGACTGCAGTGTTTAGAAAAGGGTATTGATCCCCAGGAACTTGAGTTACAGATATTTTGGAGCTGCCAGGTGGGTGCCAGGAACCAAACCCATGGCCTCTGCAAGGACAGTGCTCTTAACTGCTGAGCCATCTCTCACTTCCTTGATGTTTCTGATCAGGGATGTAAAGGTGACCCAAAGTTGAGAGGAAAGAAACAAGGGGACGCTTTGATCTCTGTGGCCTTGGCCCTGCCTCATCTTGTTCCCTGCAAGGCCAAGCTGCGAGACCTGGGCAGTCCGGCCACTTGAGAACAAATCGTGGTTTATTCAACCACTCTGCTTTATATAAACATGCAGTACATATTACTAAATTGTGGCAATGACATAGCCCATGCATACATCTCTCCCTGTTCACTTTGCTGTGATTTTAGAATTACCCACGAGTTGTAGACAAGTACAAAGAATTTACTCTCTCGCTTGGCCGAATTCCTCTGGAACTGACATCACACATAATCAATGTGGTGTTCATCAATACAAAACATGAACTTTGACAGGCTGAGGAGACAGCACAGTTGGTCAAATGTCTGCTGTGCTCTCGCGATCCTGAGTTTAGACACACCCCATGAAAGCTGGATGTGGAATAGATGGATCCCTGGAGTTCACTGGTGGGATATTTTTACCAACTGGTGTACTCTCAGGTCAGCAAGAGACCTTGCCTCAATAAATAAGTTGAGGAGTGCCAGAGGCAGGTGCCTGGTGCCTACTTCTGTCTTCACATGCACGCATGCATGCATGCATATGTGTGTGCTCACACACCTCCTTTATAGAGCGATATTAATGGAATCAAAGGAGACAACTATTTTCACCAGTTTTTCCAGTAACAGCCATTAGCTTTGCCCCTAGGTTGAAACCCAAGACACCTTGTGCAGTGTGTGGTACCGTGGATGGCCCTAGGCTCTTCTCTCCTGTGTATGTTCTGACAGAATCCTTCAGCTCTGTTGGGGTTTTCTGCAGCACATATGAATGTGGAATCATCTGGTGTTTTATTTATTTATTTTTTATTTTATTTATTTATTATTTATTTATGGTGTTTTATCCTGGCTAAAATGCTTTCACATCTGGGAGAGACCACTACAGAGAGAAAGAGCTGGAGGTTACTCTGCATTTCGTGTGTGTGTGTGTGTGTGTGTGTGTGTGTGTGTGTGTGTGTGTGTGATCTGTTCACAGATTTTTCCTGTTTTACCATGAGTTTTGATGTTTTCTCTCTTTCTCAAAGTGAATTTTCTTCTTCCTTTCTTTAGATGCTTGTGGCAGGTGCCCAGGGAGTCCAGAGGGGGTGTCATATCCTTGAAAGCTGCAGTTGCAGGCTGTTGTAAGCTGCTTTGCATGGTTGCTGGGAGCCAAACCCAAATCCTCTGCAAAAAGCAGCAAGTGCTCTTAACCACTAAGCCAACTCTCCAGCCCTTAAAGTGATTTTTATATTGAGGAATTTAAAGCCTTATACTGAATGTTATAAGCATTTTGTGCCAATTCACCAGTTGGATTTTGGTTGCTTGGTGGGTGGGTTGATTTTTTTTTTCATTGCAGAAACAGACCCATTTCTATTGTTCATAAGATACAGTTCCTATTTTATCAGGGCTACTAAGAAGGAATGAGGCAAAGAGAGTGTGGTTAGGTATGCTTGTGACCCTGGGTACATTCCCTCCCTGCACTGTGCTTTGGCCAGTGGTGTCTGTAAAACCAGGAACACAGGGGCTGAAGGGTACCACACTGCTGCTCCAAATGCCCCAACTCAGTCTGACTTGAGATATGTGCTCATCCGTTGACCAGAGAAACCTACAAACCAATTTCTGAACCTTGTGTTACCAGAACATTTCCCCAGGGTCTGCGCGTGGACTGGACTGGAGGGTGATTGCTGAGCATCCACTGTGCCCTGAGCTCTGAGCCATATCACATGACATCTGGGGTGTGCAACATACACAGTAGTTTCCCAGCCAACCAGCTCTGTCTCTCTTCACGTGTGAGAATGTGTCACGCGTGATCTCCTGGGCTTTCACTGTTGACATGAGATGTCCTTTCTGATGCTGGGTTCCTCTTGTACAACAATCATACAATACAAAGAAACTTTAGGAGAAGGTTCAGGAAGAGAGTAACAAGGATGTTTGGGACCAGACAGGAAGGCAAAGCCATTAAATGGACCCAATTGAAGGGACCCACAGTTGGAGGCTAGGTGTGGCGGGGAGGAGGTGGCAAAGAAGGGACAGTAATCCTCCAGAGCCATTCCCTGGCTTTGAATCACAGTCTGTCAGATCCTAGACAAGAAGCTAGCCATGACCACAGGCATAATGTCCCAAGGAACAGGAGGGAGCTGCTGGCCTCCTGAGACACCAAAAACAGGTCATGTGACTAGCTGGCAGGCCTGAAAGTGAGGAGGGGGCTGGGGCTGGGCACCAAAACAAAGTGGTAGACTATCTGCACATCTGATTGCTCTTTTGTCTCCACCTTGAAGAATTTCAGCACCTGGAACACAAGGGGGCACTGTGGGAGGCAGAGCACTGGTCCATCTCCTGCTAAGCTGCTCAGTGCTGCCACCATGCTGCAGAGAGGACGTCCTGCACCACACCTAGCCCTGCTCACCCACCCACCCACCCACCAAGCAACCTTTAAAGACCTGTCTAGGCAATGTTTATGCACGCTGCCTGGCAGGTCCCATCCTGCTCCACCTTATTCTTAAGGCCCTTCCCTCGCCGTGGGCGCTCTATGCGTGCTCAAGCCCAGGCTCAGGTAAACTCTGAGGGTCTGTTTTAGTTTCCCACTCCTACCCACCCAGCCTACACGCCATCCCACAGGCCCCGCCCATAGCTGCTCACGTGGTGCAGATGGAGACCTCCCCCATCCCACAGGCCCCGCCCAGAACTGCTCACGTGGTGCAGAAGGAGCAGCATCTCCACCTGTGCCAGGCGCTTCCCCAGACACTGGCGCACCCCAAAGCCAAAAGACAAGTGCTGGAAACTCCTTTTCCTCCCCAGCCAGCGCTGGGGCATGTAGCGCTCGGGCCTCGGAAATACTGAAGGGTTTCGGCCCAGGGAGTAGAGGTAGAGTAGGACCAATGTCTGTGGGCAGACGCCAAGGACAAGGTCAGTTGCTTCTTTGGGGTGGTGCAGAACAGGGCAAATGATGGCTGTATGAGGATCACTCACCCCAGCAGGGACATGGAAATTATGAAGCACTAGGTCCGAGCTTAGAATTCTCTCCAAAGAGGCAGCAACAGGATAGAGCCTAAAGGTGGGGGAGCAACAGGAGAGGCCTCAGCTCTGAAGGACTTCTGTCCACATCTGCACCTCCCTCCCTCAGATTTCCCCAGGGCGCTCAGCCAACCTCCAGAGGAGCAACAGCATCCAGCCACAGGAAGAAGAGCAGAGAACATGGCTGCCCTCGGCCCCAGAAAAGACAGGGGACAGAACAGCAGGGAATGGGCAGCCAGCACCTACCTCAAGGTCTCCTTAAGGGCAGCCCGCAAGAGGGGCAGGTCTGTCAAAGCTCTCTGAGGATCTGCAGCAATGCTGGCCTCAGCTGCCAGGCTCTCCTGCCGAATGGCCTGCTGAACATCTGGGTTCCGTGCCAGCTCAAAGAGAGTCATTGCCAAGGGGAAGGCTGTCTGCAGGAGCCAGAGAGCAATCTCGGATATCAAGCCTGACCCTCCCAAAGGGCATCCCTACTGTGAAGATACCTTTCTCCTAGAGAAGTGCATGGCCACAGCAATGCAGGCCCCTCAGACCCTGACCTCCTCCTCTAACGTTCCCTGAAATCCCAATCCTGGCCAACACCTTAGCACCTTCAGAGTTGGGTGCTCACAATCTGATCTGGTGCCCATTGAGATGGACTCTGTGTCACTAAAGGAAACTGTACCACCCGCATCTACCTTCCCAAACACTTGATTTGTATTGGCTGTCCGCCCCTCGAGATTGGCCTTACTGTCCAAACCTCTGACGGGTCACAGCTTTTCACACTGACTCTTCCTGACTGGTGTGAGCCCTAAGCTTCTAGATCTAGAATGCATTTTTCAATGGTATGGCCCATAAAAACAGTCTCCTAGGTGTCTCCCTGAAGTCACCGGTCTGCTTCCAGCTTCCACCTTGGGCATATCAGCCGCTCTTTGTGTTGTCTTATTGGCCCTTCGTGATGCAGACCAGATCCCTGTTGGCCTCATCTGGCCCTCTGGCCCCTGCTTCAGGTAGCTTGCTGCCTCCCCAAGCCTTGTTGTCTGTGCATACAGCTCTGGCTTTTCAGACTCCTTTTCATAGGCTCTCTGATCTCTCTTTGCTTTGTTCCTGCAGCTCTGGCTTCTCACTCCCACAAGCCCTGTGCTGGTCCTCATCCCCTCCCAAATACTACTCCCTCCACGGTGGGAGTGTCACGGGCTCTTCCTTCTCTAGAACCTGAGGCCTCTATTCCTAATAAGAAGCCTAGCCCAGAGCAGTCTCTCCAAGAAGGGTCCTTTGACTGCCAGGAATCTTGTACCTGGACCCACGTTTCCTAGAGGCCACCCTGCGATCTTTCCCCTTCTGCGTCAGCGGGCAGCTTGGGTGTTTGTCGCTTCACCTGCCTTGCCTTTCCTTCCATCTGTCTCAAGCTCCCACTGACTGGAATGCCTGCTCCACAGTTCAACAGAGGACTCTGGGCTGCTCACTCTGCTCACTCCGGGCTGCCCTCCTAGCCCCGCAGCATGCTCATGCATTGGAGGAAGTGAGGGCAGTCTGCTGCTTGTGTGGGCTTTCTAACCTGATTTGTGCCTGGACTTGGATGTACAGGTCTTTTCTACAAACTCTCCAGCTAGGGGTCCTTTCCCTTTACTCGGACATTTCATTGGCTTCGCGGGGAATGGCTATGGTGAGGGAACAAGATTGGGGGACCCAGGTGAGGAGGAAACTGTGCTTTGGGGGAACACCAAGGGGCATCACGGTGGAATTATGCTCCGTGGGATCCTGACCGTGTCCACACTTCCAGCGATGAGTTCCAGAGAATTGCCCAGGATGGCATCCATTGGCAGAGCACCCTCTGCTATCAGCTCTGATACGACACTCCAAGACTGTGGGCGACCCTTTGCCGACTCTTGATAAATATTCTTGACATATTTCGTGACTGAATAAGAAGAGAGAACATCCGGTCACGATGCTGGGACAGGTTTCTCCTTCATTGTCCCAGGTAATCGTATCCCTGGCACCTTAGTATCCCTGCTTGTGTGCCACCCTCGTGGGGTCACACAATCCTAAGCTCACTGTGGAACCACAGAAGGGTCTTAAGCGGCCACAGCTCCTTGAAGGACATGAATGGGAATCATGGGATCATTGTCCCCCTATCCCATGGTGCTGCCCAGGTCAGTGGCCCTCACCATGCTCAGTGATGAAATCCCAGGACTCAAAGTTCTCTTTCCACACCCGGCTGCTTGTCCAGCGAGTCAGGCCACTGGGTAAAAACATGAGCTGTGTGGTGGTCTTGAACATGGAATGCAAGGCGTGGATGAACTTCAGGCTGCCAGAGTTCGGGTCATGGCCAAGGAGGCCCAGTCGCTCTCCAAAAATAACAAAGTGACTGGCTGCAGAGAGAATATTATCACTGACCAAGGCAGTCCCTGGTCTCAATGTTCTCCCCTTTCCTCCTTCTTGGCCTCTGCCTTCCCCATATCCCTCAAGCTGGAACCTTCCCGAGGCCACACACCTTCTGTGGTATAGTTGAACACACTGGAATAAAAGTCCATGGAGAAGCTTCCATGGGCATTCATCAGCATCTTCTTCTTCAGAACCTCCAAGAAGTCCCTTGCTGCCATGTCCACCATGGGGACAAACTTTTGAACAGCCTTTAGTGACAGCATATTTGGGTTCAGCCTCAATCGGTTGAAGCGCCATTCAGGCCCATTTCTGTAGAGCACAGAGTAGAGGTATGGACACCTCTCAGGAAAGGCCTGGCCCAGGCTGTGCCCACCTTTCTGCCCCTCAGAGAAATTGAGGCAAAGGGGTGGCAGGCTCGGCAAGTCCTGTCCCCACTTCTTTCTTCCAACACAGTTTCCGTGTGTTGGACAGAGGTCACTAAGTCTAAGGTGGACTTGGCATAGCCACACCCATGGAGAAAGAGGCTGGGCTGTCAAGCTCTGCCCACCTGACCTACACCACCTCCCCACAGAGGAGAAGCCCTGGCTGAGTTCAGAACCACAGTTTCACCTCCCTCCTCATTCCCAATGTCTACTCACAGCAAGAACAAGCCACGTCTCAGGCCACGGTGTTCTCTGTGGGCCGCCCAGGGTTCCAAGACCATGCGGCAGGGCTGTGTATTGTCTGCCTGAAAAACCTTCTCAGCGTCCTCCGGGAGCATCACAGACACAACCTGTGTTCTTCCTATGCTGTACCTATGGGGTGAAGAACAGCGCCTTCCTGGGGGGGGGGAACGTCCTCCACCTGAGCACCCTGCAGACCCAGCCCTGTCTGTGTGCTCCCTCACCTCAGCCCCCCCTAGCCATGGCTCTCCCCCCAGGACGGCTCCTCCCACTGTCTGCCTGACTTCTCTCCACTTCAGCACTCCTGACACTCTGTCCTCTCAGCCATGAGCAGTGCCTTTCCCTGTCCATGTGGAGAACCATGGTCTCCATGAGTCAGGTCCATAACCTCCTGCGCTCCCTCCCCATCTCCCTAAGCAAGGAGTGCCTGGTGCCTACTGGGGAGTGCAGCCCCTCATACCCTGCAGAGCCTGAGCAACCAGGGGCCCAGGAAGCTCTGTCTGAGCTCAGCTAAGGGTTAAGAAGGCCCTTACCTGAAAATGGGCCCCAGCTCCTGGAAGGCCTGATGCATCTCCAGGTGCAGGTTCTCTTGGCCCTGCTCCCTCAGGATCTGCATCATCTTCAGCCACCTGTTTCTGGAGTACTGTGGGATGGCTTCAAAGGGCTGCAGTGTGTTGGGGGCCAGGGTTGCTGTGGTGCCCAGTGCCCTTGTCCCGCGCAGGCACTGCCAGGGTCTTGCCAGCCACACATCTGCCTTTACCCTGAGTGCCATTGCTTCCTCCTCTCTTCTTTACCCCACGGCCTTTTATCCTGCCTTGAGGACGCGAACTGCAGACTGAGGGTGTCACTGCTGGATATGCCCTGGGCTTGCCCCCGAATTCTATTCAGGGCAGATGGCTCTGCTGGAGGTAGAGGAAGGAGATGGCCTTCTTCCAGGGCCCATCTCTGCAATGCCTGTAAGAGGGTGGCAGTTAAGGTCAGGTGCAGAATTTACATGGACACTTGAAGAATTTCCGCTGGAGGGCACAGCCCCCTTTCTCCTCCCCAAGCTGAGAACAGTCAGATGAACAGTCTTCTTTATTGTGGAGCCTTGAATGAGTCACCCTCATTTTTGTTTGACGATCACTAGCCTGATAAGGAGGGTGGGTTTGTATTCACCGTCCTGACTCACATTTAAATGTCGTCTTTGAAAATTTCTCATTTCTCTTCAGATTGAGAACTAACAAATATATTTATCATAGGGTAGAGGGATGGCTTAGTTAACCAAGCATGACAACCCGAGTACAGACCTCTCAAAACCACGTAAAAGCAAGGTCCATCAGCGGGAAAGCATAGGCCAACACTTGGGAACCAAAACAGGCAGAGCTTCAGTCTATAGTCAAATGTGAACATTCTAGGTTTCGTACAAGACCCTGTGTGTATGCACGCATGCGCGCACACACACACACACACACACACACACCACACACATGGAGCCAGATCTCTCCCCCCACAGATCTATGTGCAAATATTTATGTACACATTTCCTATGCAGAAAATGGCTCTAACTTTTATTGATTCTTTGTGAATTTCACATCATGCATTCCGATCCCACTTAATCTGCCCGACCCCTTACATCCTCCCTCTGCCCTTGCAACCTCCCCGCAAAACAAAATTTAAAAGAAAAACCAAGGACCAAACATAGCAAGCCAAAAGAGAAGGGAAAGGAGAGAAATCTCACCGTGGAAACTGGAGTGAGGCCTGCTGAGTCACAGAGTCCATTCATCTCTTACAAGGATTCATTGCCATGGCTCATTGGAGTCATTGGTCTGGCTCAAGGCCTCTGGCTTCTGCTACCCTGCTGATAATGGGTTCTCACTGGGGGGTCCTCTTCAATACCTTGGTGTTGTCATGGAGATCCTGCTTCTTTGGAGCTGGAGGTTCAGCCCCTTCACATGCTCCAACAGTTCATAGATGAGGAGGATGTTGGGGTGGGCTAACCCGTAGCCCTGGTTCTGGAGCTGGGTGGTAGCTACCAGTTCCCCTCACCGTCAATACCTGGACAAGCTCTCCAGCACTGCCTGGGCTAGCTCACCCAATACTACCTGAATTGGTGAGTGAGGCCAATTCTCCTGCCTTTGGGTCCTCATAGCTGGCTCACCCACACTCAACATTACCAGGGCCAGCTCTATTATTTTGCCCAGGCAAGGTGTAGGGCCTTCTCTGGATTGCTGTGGGGAACCTTCCAAGGGAGAGGAAGGGGACCATCTCCCCTGCTCTCACACCTTCAGGACTGGCTCACCTGTACCCAGGACGACAAGGTCAGCTCTAGTGTGCTTCCCAGGAGGGGTGTAGCACCCACCACTGCTCTCTTATGTGCTGAATTTGGTGAGGGGCAAAATACCACCCCCATAGGCTTGTGTGACCCTAAGGCCTGCTTTCTCTCTTGCAGAGAGCAAAGGGTGGAACGGGGAGGGCATATTTCCCTCACCCATGCCACAGACTGCCAGGCAGGTGCAGGTGGGGGGGGTGTTGTCCGCTCTCCTGCTCTCTTGTTCTCAGGGCCTACTCACCTGAGTCCCCCAACAATGGAGTCAGATCTAGCACACTGACAGGGTGCAGAGCCTGTGAGGACCAGTAGCTCTCCCGCTCATAGGGTCAGTTCGCTCACCTGCCACAGGTGGGTGGGCCGCAGAGGAAGAGTTTTAAAAACGTGTATAAACTGGTGTATGACTAAGCTGAGCTAAACAACACACTGTCATGATCTGTGTGAGAAATACCACCCCCATAGGCTTGTGTGTCTGAACACGTTGCCCACGCCCATGTGTTTGGAGAGACTACAGAGCGTCTGGCAGGTGGGCTTAACTGAAGAAACTGGATCTCTGTGCTGAGTGTTTGGGTCTTTCACTCAGCCCCACGTTCTTTCCGTATCTGTCCTGTGTTTCCTGTTTTGACAACCGTAGGGAGATAAAGTCCCAGTCTCCTGCCTCCTGCTTTACAGCAGCTTGCTGCCAAGCTCCATTGGATCGGTGCTATGGCTGCCTTGCTCCCAGAATTCAAGCTGTGCCCCTTGCAGCAGACAGTCCCTGCTGTGCAAAGACATAGACCCCATAGAGGATGGAAGCAAGCCCAGCCCCTCCTCCCTCAGAGCTGCCAGATGAGTTTGTGGTCTTGGCCAGCACCTGGGTCCTTAGCACTGAGTTCATAGTGGAATTTCCCATCCCCTGTCCGAAAAGCTTTGGAAGTGAGATGGTCCCTTTGTTCAGGGGATGTCTCCGATGGCTCTTTCTCCTCCAGACCTCCCTTCCACCCCACCTTTCTGTATGTCACCACTGTCACACTCATTCACCTTCTCTAAACATTTGATGGAGTCTCCTCTCCAGGTTTTTTTAAGGGAAACCTCTGTTTCCCTTTCTGTTCCCATTATGTCAACTCTCGTCTTCTGACTTCGCTCTCTACCCCTTCCCTCAAAGTTGTTTTGATTTGCATTTCCCTGATCGCTAAGGAGCTTCAGCCCTCTTCTCTCTCTCTCTCTCTCTCTCTCTCTCTCTCCAGACACTATACTCCTTTCCTGGCTGTCGTGTAGGAAGGTGTTCTGGAAGTTTTTTCCTCTCAAATAAATAAACCTTTAAGTCCAAACTGGTGTGGAATTTTTTCCCGCTTTAGATGTTTAAGCTCCCCAAGAGTGGGGTCTTAGCTTCTAGATTATTATTATTATTCCCTCTTATTCAAGTGCAAATGTGTGGGTCCTCCTTATGTGTCAATCTCTCTAACAGCACACCACTGACCTCGTCTCAGCTGTGAACAGCATTAACTCCATTTATACCCCTTTCTTTGCCAAACCACAACTTTTCACATCTTTCTGCTGTAAATCCAAGAGCAGTGAGCAACCTGCCCCAAGCTCAGTGTTGTGCTGTCTTGAAATTGCTTCACCAGACAACTTAGTCTATGACTTTTTCTGTGGCCACATTCAAATTTTCAAGGCATGGGTCGAATGCCACCAGATGCTTCCTAGACTCTTAACACAATAGTCTATAAACCCATTCACAACAAAGTCCTTGCTCTCCTCTGGAGCCCCATAGGCCTGGACTTCACTGCCCTAAGACAAGAGAATGAGACAGGTTTTCTTTTAAGATTCTGCAGCAGTGAGTGTCAGGGTGGAGAGAATGTAAAAGTGACAGGTGTGAAACTTTGCTTCCCACAGTCCCTAAACTAAAATCTATCCCTACTGTCTCCCCTACCCCCACCCCAGGCTTGTACTCCAGAGAGTTACAGTCTTCCCATACTGAACTAGCACAGCCTACTGCCCCAAAATCCCCATCTTCCTGTCTTCCTGGGGCTCAAGATTCGAAAAGAAAGGAACTTAACAGAGAACTCCCAGAGCATCCTTCTTTAGCAGGTCCATCTAGGGTAGTTTTGCCAGTTTCCTACAGGGAGATGTTCAGAGACCAATGAGGCTGTGTTAGAAGGGGCCCTTGGCTGTATCTCAAACTGCAGAACTCTGGCCTCATCAACATGATGCAGTATGCACCCGTGAGAGGGTGAGAGAGGCTTGTGTCAAGCTTCCAGACCACTTCTGAGGCCAGACAATGGGAAGCTCTTGACTTAGCCATGCAGGAAGCAGTGGGAAAGAGTCCTACGCTGCAATGGGCTCAGAATGCTGGCGGTGACAGAAATGTGCAGGTCTGCCGAGAAGAGCTGTGAGCTGTGAGCAGAACTCGGCCGATAGAGAAAACGTTCTGCAATCAAAAGGGCTACAGATGGAGGGCTTGCCAAACCTACTGAGCCCTGATGGCACCATCTTGAGCTCAAGACTCTGACCAAATGTGGAACTTAAAGAATTTGCTGTTTGCCCTGCTGCGTCGAGTCTTGTTTTGGTGTGATCCCCATGTACTGTGTCCCTGTGATGGCTACCTCATTTGTCAACTTGACACTACCTAGGATTAGCTGAGAAGAGGGTCTCGATGAGGGATTGTCTGCGTTGGTTGACCTGTGGATATGTCTGTGGATGAAGAGGTCTTAATTAAGTTCCTCGATATGGGAAGACCCAGACTGTGGTGGGCAGTACCATTTCCTAGACAGGGAGCCTAATCTACCTACAAGTGAAGAAGCCAAGCTGAGAGAGAGCAAGAATGAACAGTCGGTCACACGCTTCTGCTCTTGATTGTGGCTATGATGTTAAAAGGGTGTAACTTGGAATCGTAAGCCAAATAAACCCTTTTCTTCCTAAGCTGCTTTTTGTTGGGCTGTTTTTATCACAGCAGAGATGAAACTAGGGCAGCCCTATTTCTTCCCTTTAGAATGAAGACAGTCGCTCCGAGCAAGACTGGTAGGAAATGCATTATTTGGTCCTTATTTTTATATGGACTCACAGTTACGAGATGGCCTCCCCAGAAGAGACTTTAGAATTTTGAACAGTGTTGCAACTACTTAGTCATGGGGATTTTTAAAGTGAACTAGAAAAACTTTCGTGAGGTAGCTACAGACTTACTGGGGTCAGGGACAGAGTGCAATGGTTTGTCTGGGAAATGTCCCCACAGGCTCATATATTTGAATGCTTGGCCCCAAACTGATGGCTCTGGATTTGGAAGCTGTAGAACGCTGAGAAGATAAGGCCTATCAGGAGAAAGAGGATCTCTGGAGAAAAAGCCTTAAGATTTATAGTCTAGCCTATCAATGTTTGGCCCATGTTTTCTGTCTCCTGTTCCATCAAGATATAAAGGGGTGAGAAATCCAGGCCTCAAACTCCTGCCAGCATGGAATCGGCTAGCCCCGTGCCTTCTCTGCCACAATGAACTGTATCTCTTGGGACAGCTGGTCTTTACTTGTCAACTTGACACAATCTAAACTCACCTGGAAGGGGGATCTCCATGGGAGATTGTCTGCGTTTGGCTGTGGGTGTGTCTATGAGTGAGGTCTTTATTAAATTCATTGATGTGAGAAGACCCAGCCCACTGGGGGGAGGACCATTACCTAGACAGGGAGTCCTGCACTGTATAAAAGTGGAGAAAATAAAATGATTTCAAGCAAAGCAAGCAAGTGAGCGTGTGTGCATCTGTGTCTCTCTCTGACCTTGACTGTGGATGTGATGGGACCAACCGTATGAAGTTCCTGCCTTGACTTCCCCGCAATAATGGAACTGTAACCTAGAATTCTAAACTAAAATAAATCCCTTTATCGGTTATTGTTTTGATTTTCGGTCAGGGTGTTTCATCACAGCAGCAAGAATGAAGCCAGCACAATGTTCAGACCATGAACTGAAATAATTTCTCTTCCTTCAAGTTGCTTTTATCAGATTTTTCAGGCTCCAAAACCACAGAGAAACCCTGTCTCGAAAAACCAAAAAAAAAAAAAAAGTGGCTAATATTCGTACTTAGGTCACAAGCAGCTATTTTTGTGGTGAGAAGTTAGTCTGATCTTTCGGCAGTTTGTAAACATCAACACAACACATGTTGACAATGGTCCCACCCAGATGCTCGGTAAGTCTCTAGAACCTATTCTCTCTGCTGACTGACTTCATGTGCCTTTGGCCAACCATTGCTTTGTCTTGAGGCCTCAACCAATTGTTACTACTATCTTTCTATTTTCTGCTTTTGTGAGCAGAGCTTTGCTTAGCTCACCTACTACTTATATGCCCACTTTTCATGTGTAAATGGAGGTTTCTCTTCTGCCCACCAGTTCCCAAATGAACACTCAGAGACTTAATATAATTACAAACTATATGGCCGAATTTGCTCAGGGCAAGGGGTGTTCCCTTATCGATGGACTGTTTTGTTTTCTTTTTCTGTTTCTTTCTTTCTTGGGAGGGGGGTTTTGTTTTCTTTGACTTTTGTTTTCTTGTTTTTGTTTTTGCTTTTGGATTTTTGAGACAGGGTTTCTCTGTGTCACAGCTCTGGCTGTCCTGGAACTCACTCTGTAGAACAGGCTGGCTTCAAACTCACATAGATCTGCCTGCCTCAGCTCTGCTGGGATTAATGGTGTGCACCACCACCATCCAGCTTGGACTGCTTTCTTTCCTCGCTAATTTGAGTGCTCTGCTGTGACAGTGCTGTTTACGGCACAGGGAGAGCTCTCTTTGAGATAAAAATTGTTTCCTTTGGGTGTTAACTGGGCACGCGTGAGGGCTCCGGACTTGATTTCCGAGGTCCCTCTGCTCTTCCCTGTGGCTATGCCAATTTACTTTCCCACCAACAATGCACAGATGTTCACTTTCCCTCCTCCCTTCTTGGTGCCTGGGATCTTTCTCTTCTTTATAATTGTCATTCTCGCGAGCATCAGGTGTTTCTCACAGTGGATTGAATTGGATGACTGGTGGAGCTGAGCATCTTTCGTGTACCCACTGTCATCTGTGTGTCTTCTTTTAAGGATGTCTCTTCAAGTCCTTGGCCCATTTGCTGAACCTGTCATTCTTGCTAATTGAATTGATTGAACACTCCCTACTTGGTGGCTGTCTTTGGAGGCTGGGACACTTCAGGAGATGTATGTCTTACATGAGAATATAGGGCTTATAAAATGTGTGGCTCTATTTTTCATTCCTTCCGGTCTCTAGATTGTCTCTACAGCCATCGGTCGGTTCCTTGTGATCCTACAGGTGTTTTTCATTTGCTACATTTCTGTTCGTGAAGCAAGAGCTGTGTCACTACCCGACTGCGCTGCAGAAGTAGGAGCTTGAAGCAGTTTTATGTAGAGACCGACTATGGTGTAAGGAGCCGCGGACCGGTGTTCAGATGACAAGAGGTGAGAGTAACGACTGCTTTTGGTTTCTGCTCCCCGCCGACATGGCATGCATGTCACTCAGTGCAGTAGCCTGTGTAAGCTGTCTCACAAAATGCACAGCCCAGGAGACATAAACTAGACCTCTGTGGATGACAGCTCCAGAGGCTGCACAGTACAAGACCAAGAACACCAGTGCCTAATGACGCCTCTTTTATAGACACAAAGGAAGACAAGGTTTGAAGTAAAGTTGCAAGTCAGGGTGGAAATTTTCTAATGCAAACAACATAGTAAACACATACCGGACACCATAGCCCAGCAGGAGCTGGGGAGTCAGAAAATGCCTTGACCCAAAACAAAATTAAAACACAGCCCTACAGCACGGTAACACTTAGTAAGCGGCAAAATCAACACTCAAAGAGAAACTCAACACACGCCAGCAACATTGGGTCTTGTTCAGCATTTTTTTTTTTTGTAATTTTTATTGTCGCTTTTCACTTCCTTGGCTAATTTATTACTAAGGGGTATTTTGAGCGACTGTGAAGGAAAAGAATTTGTAACGTTTGTCTGAGTAAGTTCAGGATGGACAAACAACATTCTTGTCACTATCTTAAATGCAGGGCTTTTCAATCTCAGAGCTTTGTGAGGTCCTGAGGCTTTCCCAGGTCCAGAGCCATATCTAGAAGTGCAAGTCAAGATCAGGCATCATGAAGAGCACACGTATGAGAACGTCACAATGGAGCCAACATCGGTGCACTGATTTAAATAATATTGATACTAAAGATTTAATCATTACAACATACAGGCCAATTGTTTCGAGCCTGCGATGGGATAGTATGTCACAAGCAGAGGGTGGGCAGAGGAGGCGGCTCACCTTGTGACTCTCAGGAAATGGAAGACCTGAGTCCCCAGATCCTAACAGCCCCTTTAAGAACACACCCCTAAAGCCTTCACTTCCTTCCATTGATCTATATGCTGTAAAATCTCACCACCCCACAATAGTGCCATGACCTAGACACTTTTCCTTGGTGTTAGGGTCTATTAGCCACAGGTGCTTTCTGTTTAGCAAGTCCTGCTACTTGGCCCTGACAGTCATGGCAAAAGACTTTGACAACAGAAGTTGCTTTTCACGACCAAATGGAAGACAGAGTGAAGGAGCTGACAGAGCAGGAATTCCCCAACTTCTTTCCACGGCTTGCAGAAGGTCAACTTCTTGTCTTCCATGTGGAGGCTGTCTCTGCCCACCTGTGACCTCACTCTCCTATGAGGCTCTCGGGGGTGGGGGCAGGGAGCTGGGGCGTTGGATGAGGCACAGCCCAGTAGCCTCATTTCATAGGAATTACCTGGTTAAAGGTCCTGTCTCCACAGTGACCCACACTCAAAGGCCGTGAACTTTGGAGATTCGCACACAAAACTCAGGCAGACACGATTTAGCACTGAGAACAGGAGAGCCTAGGTAATAACTGTTCTTGGACAAAGCTTTTTCCCCACACTCTCACATCTGAAAGAAAACCCCAAGAGCCTTGTGTTCTAAGCCACTTTCGCAATTCAGGAGATGAAAGTTTTGTCCAGGGGACACTGGCCTAAGTCAGTCAGCAGCTTGACCTCCTGGAAAAAGACAACCATCCCAGTAGAGATTTCACTCTTTCTCGGGGCTCTAGAGTCCTCTTGCCTGCATCTCTGATCTCGCCACTACCCTGTCCTTAGCGAGTGCATACGCTTATATATGCTTTACTGAGTCACCAGTTCGTAAGTTCCGACTCTGTTGTCTGGCCAACTTGAGCCAAAACACAGAGATACCTAGTTATCTGTCTATCTATCTGTATCTATACATCTATATCTACACATAATCTATCTGCCTTCAAACCCAAGTGTGTGAGCATGTGCGTGTGTGTGTGTGTGTGTGTGTGTGCGTGTGTGCGTGTGTGTGTGAAAACGTAGGATGTATTTTTGTGGCTCGTGTCATAATAATGGGAACATAAGAAAGGGAATGTCTTCTGGCTTTATTCTGAGGCCCTTGAAGGTCATTGGTGCCTGGAGTGACTGCTGGAAAGGAACAGAACAATCACACAGCAGGGACTGCTTGTTGCCACCAAGATCGTCCAGTCCCTTCCCTGGCTTTGAAGTCCCTGACCTTGGGGGTCTTTAGCCGCGACCCTTGCACAAGTGCTTAAGGATGACAGTGTGGCCCCAAAACAACAACCTTGGCAAAGAAGTGTCACCTCGCCTGTCGGGACAGAGGTAGGCTGGCGGCCCGACTGGGACCCCAGGGGCAAAGGTGACTAGCTGACAGGCCGGAAAGTGAGGAGGGGGTTGGAGCTGGGCATCAGAACGAAGCGATAGACCATCTGCACATCCTCTTGCCTTAGTGTCTCCACCCGGAAGGATTTCAGCACCTGGAACACGAGGTAGGGAGGAGACGCTCCATCTGGCCTCCTCAGCAGAGCACTGAAAGCCCAGACAGACCCTGAAGGCCTCTGTTCTTAGTACAAATCCTGCCCATTAACAACCCCATCCCACAGGCCCCGCCCAGAGCTGCTCACGTGGTGCATGTGGAAACCACCCTATCCCACAGGCCCCGCCCAGAGCTGCTCAGGAGGTGCAGGTGGAAACCACCCTATCCCACAGGCCCCGCCCAGAGCTGCTCACGTGGTGCAGCAGGAGCAGCATCTCCACCTGTGCCAGGCGCTTCCCCAGACACTGGCGCACCCCGAAGCCAAAAGACAAGTGCTGGAAACTCCTTTTCCTCCCCAGCCAGCGCTGGGGCATGTAGCGCTCGGGCCTCGGAAATACTGAAGGGTTTCGGCCCAGGGAGTAGAGGTAGAGTAGGACCAATGTCTGTGGGCAGACGCCAAGGACAAGGTCAGCTGCTTCTTTGGGGTGGTGCAGAACAGGGCAAATGATGGCTGTATGAGGATCACTCACCCCAGCAGGGACATGGAAATTATGAAGCACTAGGTCCGAGCTTAGAATTCTCTCCAAAAAGCCACCAACAGGATAGAGCCTAAAGGTGGAGGAGCAACAGGAGAGGCCTCGGCTCAGGAGAACTTCTCCTGCCCACATCTGCACCTCCCTCCCTCAGATTTCCCCAGGGTGCTCAGCCAACCTCCAGAGGAGCAACAGCGTCCAGCCACAGGAAGAAGAGCAGAGAACATGGCTGCCCTCGGCCCCAGAAAAGACAGGGGACAGAACAGCAGGGAATGGGCAGCCAGCACCTACCTCAAGGTCTCCTTAAGGGCAGCCCGCAAGAGGGGCAGGTCTGTCATAGCTCTCTGAGGATCTGCAGCGATGCTGGCCTCAGCTGCCAGGCTCTCCTGCCGAATGGCCTGCTGAACATCTGGGTTCCGTGCCAGCTCAAAGAGAGTCATTACCAAGGGGAAGGCTGTCTGCAGGAGCCACAGAAGTCTCAGTCACTGTCCCTAGTCGTCCACAAAGAGAACCCTTACTACAAAAGGATGCCCCTCTCTGGCAGGGTATCACTCTGGGAACCATGACCCTAAATCCTGAGGGGCAGGCCACAGACATCCCAGTCCTGGCCACCATCTCAGCACCTGCAGGGTCTGCTGTTTACAACCCGCTCTGGTCCTGGGGCAGACCTTCAGTGTCACTTAGGGACTCTGCCACTCACATCTACCTTTCCCAGTGCCTGATGGTCATCCATAGGCCCCTCAGCACTGACCTCACTGCTCAAGCCTGAAATGGGTCCTAGTTCTCCAGGCTACCTCCTCCCTCCATCAGTGAGATGCCCCAGAGTGAGCCCTGAGCGCCTATGTCCAGAATTTCTCTTTATGGCATAGCCTACAGAAGCAGTTTCAAGTCTCTTGCTGATGTCACCAGCTTATTGACTTTGGGTTCATCTGATCTATGGCCTGATCCATGGCCCTTCCTGATGGGGCCCTCACCCCTGATGGCCTCATCTGTCTCCCTGTCTCTTGGTTTAGGCAGTCTGCCACCCCCATGAGCTTTGTGTTGCTCCCTGCAAATGGTTCCGCCCTGAAGGGTCCCCTGTCTTAAGCTCCCTTGTTCTCTGCACTGCTCCTTTATTTTCACCTGAAGATCTCTCTTCCTGCACCTCTGGGTGCAGCCTACAGTCAAGGGCAACAGGCTCCTGGCGAAAAGAACCTGGGAATTCAGTTCCTAGGAAATGCTTTGGAAGATACACAGACAGGGAGTCACAAGGGATTCCCACAGGATGGTCTGACCGTGTCTACACTCCCAGCGGTGAGCTCAATAGAGTTGGCTCTGATGGCGTCGAGAGACAAAGCTCCCTGGGCTATCAGTTCTGCCACGATGCCGCTGTAGGTCTGAGGGTTGCCAAGTCTTAGCTCCTGGTGCACCTTCCGGATACATCTGTTGGCTGGAGACGTGAGATGGGAGCTTGAGAAAGGGCAGCTCCCACTGTCCCGATGTGCAACCAGCCCCCATGACCCATGGCAATGACTGATCTTCTCCCACTATCTCTGGGTCAGTTCAGCCATAGGATTGGTGGGAACGTGTTAAAAGTACAGGAAGCAGCAGGCACCTTCATTTGAGACGATCCCGATGTAACCACAAGTAAAGGGGAATGGCAATTAACTGACCATTGTCCCTGCCCCATGGCACTGCGCAGGTCAGTGACCCTCACCATACTCAGAGATGACATCCCAGGCCTCAAAATGTTCTTTCCACACCTGGGTGCTTGTCCAGCGAGTCAGGCTCCTGGGTAAAAACATGAGCTGTGTGGTGGTCTTGAACATGGAATGCAGGGCGTGGATGAACTTCAGGCTGCCAGGGCTCAGGTCGTGGCCAAGGAGGCCCAGTCGCTCCCCAAAAAGAACAAAGTTGCTGGCTGCATAAAAAAAAAAATGATATCCCTGAGATAAGGCAGTTCCTGGACTCAAAACTGCAGCTCCCCCTCCCCACAACCCCCTCTCTAACAGCCTTAGTTTGGGGCCTTCCCCTGGCCACATACCTTCTATTGAGTAGTTGAAGAGGTTTTGCTGGGCATCCATGGTGAGGCTCCCACGAGCATTCTGAAACACCTTCTTTTTCAGGGACTCCAAGAAGTCCCTTGCTACCATGTCTACCATGGGGACAAACTTTTGAACAGCCTTTGGTGACAACACATTTGGGTTCAGCTGCAATCGGTTGAAGCGCCATTCAGGGCCATTTCTGTAGAGCACAGAGTAGAGGTATGGACACCTCTCAGGAAAGACCTGGCCCAGGCCTCTGCCCATCTTTCTGCCCCTCAGAGAAATCGAGGCAGAGGGGTGGCAGGCTCAGAAGCAGGCTCGGCAAGTCCTGTCCCCACTTCTTTCTTCCAACAGAGTTTCCGTGTGTTGGACAGAGGTCACTAAGTCTAAGGTGGACTTGGCATAGCCACACCCATGGAGAAAGGAGGCTGGGCTGTCAAGCTCTGCCCACCTGACCTACACCACCTCCCCACAGAGGAGAAGCCCTGGCTGAGTTCGCCCACCCTGTCAGCACTGTGGAGTGTGTGCTCTCTGAGTCAGCAGCACCTGCCTGTCTCAGGTAAGGGATCCCATCCTCCCTAGGGCAGGAAGCACGGCAGAGGACCACTTACAACATGCACACACCACAGCTCAGGACACAGGGTTCCCACGGAGATTCTCCAATGAATGACAGCAGGAGTTTGCATCCTGAGCCACACATGCGGAAGGCCTGGCCTTTGGTGTTCTAAAACCCATAACAATTGCCAGTAACCGCATGCACAATGTACATGCACACGTGCCCACACAGGACCTCAAAACCACATGTGGACACCTTAGTCCCTGTGTGCCCCAAACTAAGACAACAGCTATGCACAAAGATGCAAATACACACAGAAAGTCACAGATTCAGACAACACACACTTTCATATCTAGACAAAACACATGGTCACACACTTACACACATGCAAGAATGTACACAGGGGCATACATGCACACACACACACACACATACACACACACACACAGGCTCTCTGCTTTCTCAGCAGTACATGCTCACACTTTGCCCTCAGCTGCCATTTGCATCTGGCCTCCCTGCCAGATTCCCTCAGTTAAGGGCCTAATCAGCATGCCCACCTCCAAAAGCTATCTTATTAACGAAAGGATTCACTCTGACATGGACTGGTGTGCCTGTGTGCAGCCTGACTTCCTCCTGTAGGCTTCCCCATGCCCACTAGTGGCCTCTTGGTAGCCTATCCACTCCAAGCACCGGGAACCCCTGCTTAGCTCTCCAGGTATGGACCCAGCTGCAGGGGGAAGGGCTCTCTTGCCCAGGTGGTATTTGATTTTGAGTCCAAAGGAGCTCCAACTCCCTATTCTCCACTGCCTACCTCAAATCTGTGAGTGAAACTGCCCCTACGAAAGGGAAACTGCATTGACAGACATCAAGCTGTAGCTAAAGATGACTTTGGCCCTGAGCCAGGGGCTCCCCTTCCTGGGCCAACTTTGAAACTGGTAGAAGGGAGAACCACAGCCTGAAAAATTCTATTCGGAGCAGGAGTTTGGGGTGGGAGGCATTCCTCTGCCACCTCCTTTCTCCTCAGGCCCAGGATCTATATAGCATGGTACCAACCCATGCTTGGCAGTGATTGGTCTCCACACCCCCACCCAAGTAGGAGCTGCAACCTGTGTCTGGGCTACCAATCTCACCTCCCTCCTCATGCCCAACGTCCACTCACAGCAAGAACAAGCCACGTCTCAGGCCACGGTGTTCTCTGTGGGCCACCCAGGGCTCCAGGTGCATCCGACGAGGGTGCGTACTCTCCACCTGGTGCAGCTTCTCAGCGTCCTCCGGGAGCATCACAGACACAACCTGTGTTCTTCCTATGCTGTACCTATGGGGTGAAGAACAGCGCCTTCCTGTGGGGGGAACGTCCTCCACCTGAGCACCCTGCAGACCCAGCTCTGTCTGTGTGCTCCCTCACCTCAGCCCCCCCCCAGCCATGGCTCTCCCCCCAGGACGGCTCCTCCCACTGTCTGCCTGACTTCTCTCCACTTCAGCACTCCTGACACTCTGTCCTCTCAGCCATGAGCAGTGCCTTTCCCTGTCCATGTGGAGAACCATGGTCTCCATGAGTCAGGTCCATAACCTCCTGCGCTCCCTCCCCATCTCCCTAAGCAAGGAGTGCCTGGTGCCTACTGGGGAGTGCAGCCCCTCATACCCTGCAGAGCTTGAGCAACCAGGGGCCCAGGAAGCTCTGTCTGAGCTCAGCTAAGGGTCAGGAAGGCCCTTACCTGAAAATGGGCCCCAGCTCCTGGAAGGCCTGATGCATCTCCAGGTGCAGGTTCTCTTGGCCCTGCTCCCTCAGGATCTGCATCATCTTCAGCCACCTGTTTCTGGAGTACTGTGGGATGGCTTCAAAGGGCTGCAGTGTGTTGGGGGCCAGGGTTGCTGTGGTGCCCAGTGCCCTTGTCCCGCTCAGGCACTGCCAGGGTCTTGCCAGCCACACATCTGCCTTTACCCTGAGTGCCATTGCTTCCTCCTCTCTTCTTTACCCCACAGCCTTTTATCCTGCCTGTGGACCACTCTATTCGACTGATCACGTCATGGAAGAAACTGTCCCTGGACTTGGCTGAGAGATCCGGGCTCTGATCATGGCTGGGGCTCACCTGTCAGTAGCCGTGTATCTCCCCCAAAGTCTGCTGGTGGGTGGGGACTGGGAACATACACAGTGTTCGCATGGGGGGGGCTATGTTGACTGAGGAAGAGGAGGGCAGAGATCTCTTTCTTCTCCCTATAGATGGAAAAAGGAAGATGGATGGATCCTTTATCTTTTGAAGATATAACAGGAGACCTTGGTTTCTTTTAATAGACTTGGCCTTTTTTTAGTGACTTTAGTAAAAATAAATCTAAGAACTAGGAAGTGTACGAAAGCATTGTATTTTTTCCACAACGAGTTTGAATTCAGTTTTTTTTTTAAAAAGGAAGACAACACCTCATTGTCGCTACATGTGAAACAGAACAACACTGCAGGAGACATCCCAGTGACACGTGAGATCCTGAGGGCAACTCTGCTCATGCGCCAAGACTGTCCTCTGCACAGTCCGCAGTCTGGTCCAGCAAGTCCCACCCTCAGCTCTCACCCCCTTCTAACAGGTGGCGGGGCCTCTAGACTGCAGGGTGCCTGCTGTCTTGGGGCAATGGTGTTGAACAGACCTATCCTCCAAACCAAATTCTCATCTTCCTCAGGAGATCTGCTGGGCCTGGCCATAGAAGATCCTCTCACCTGAGCTTGCTGACTATTGGCACTCCGTCACAGAAGGGTCCTCATCTAAATATTCCATCAGCCCTCCCAACCCACTGTATGTCATTGTACCCTGATCACAAATGGCCTCGGGATCACCGAGAGAGGCTAGAGGATATGTGATGGGAAGAAGGGGAGGAAGGGCTCCATCTACTAAGGCCATGGGGAAAGCCAGCATCCCAGCTGGGTGCAGACTTTCCAACGTGGCTTCTTTTTGGTCACTAGTCTCCTCCCCCAAATGCCTAAACCCATTGCTCTGTAAGTAAGTCTGATAAACTCACTGCTTCCCCAGCGGCGAACTTTGGTGCTTTCGCTTGCTGTTGAGATTTTATAAGGAGGAGGACGGACATCACCTACTCTCCTCACCCCCACATCTAGAGAGAACTCTCAGGACTCATAGTAACACACCCCTAGGTCTACCTCGGGAATGTCACAACTCAGCATCTGTTCGTTCTCTCACTAGTTAAACAAATACTGAGTTAGCAGGTCAGAGTACACACCAAGTATTGGGAACGTTCTTGTGAGCATGTACAATGGTTAGAGTCCCAGGCACATACATCTAATAGGATTGCCTGCAACGGAGCTGGCATTCTGTGTGACACTGTGAGAGCCTATAATGAGAGAAGTGACTTCTAGACCTTTCCTTAAGAACTGTTTGGGCTCATTGAAGAAATGGTCAGAAAGCACAGAGAACTCCTGTGAACACACCCCTCCCCGGCACAGCCTCCCCCGTCAACCTGTACGTCAGCAGTGCTCTTCATAGTCGACGGACCCAGGCTGACATATTTCCATCACTCCATGACTCAGCTTCCACGGGGGTTT
>NC_022017.1:10102585-10120239 GCF_000317375.1 Microtus ochrogaster
CTGAAGCAGGACCAAGCCTCGTCCCCTCGCACTGAGGCTGAGAAAGGCATTCCACCATAGGGAATGGGCTCCAAAAAGCCCATTCATGCATCAGGGATAAATTCTGGTCCCACTGCCAGGGGCCCCACAAACAGACCAAATCCCACAAATGTCCCCCACATTCAGAGGACCCAGTTCTGTTTCATGCAGGCTGTCAGCCCAGAGGCCATGAGCTCCCACTAGCTCGGGTTAGCTGTCCCTGTGGGTTTCCCCATCATGATCTTGACCCCTACCCCTTGACTCTCTTTCCTCTCTTTGACTGGACTTCAGGAGCTCAGCCCAGTAATTGGCTATGGATCTCTTCGTCTGCTTCCATCAGTTACTGGATGAAGATTCTATGATGACAATTAGAGTAGTCACCAATCTGATTACAGAGAGAAGAAGGGTCTGGATCCTTTTAGGGTCACTCTCCCAGCATAACCTAAGTTCCCCCCACTAACCCTAAAAAGCCCTAACCCCAAAAAAGTCCACTGTTTCCCATTAGTGCCACAGGCTGGTAACCATATCTTCAGCACATGATCCTTGGTTTAAAATATATATACATTCTAATTAGAGTGAATATGGATAAAATTTGGGGGTGAATCTGTTCCAGCTGTTCTACAGATACCTGCAGGTTCCTGCACAGGTCCACCCCTCCTACCAGGTTCTCCAGATAATGCCAGCACCTGCACCAGCTCCTGGGACTTCACCATTGGTACTGCCTCTCCAGGCTCAAGTGGGCACCTACCCAGCAACTGGACTCTGGTTTTAAAGGGCTCATCTGCTCTCATGACTACTCATTCACCCTTCCTCTCCTGCACAACCGGGGCTCTTCTCCGGTCCTATCATTCTGACAGTGTCACCCTTCCCATGGCCGGCCCCGTTCATAGGGCCGATGGTAGATGATAACAATCTATTTTTTCTCCTAGCAGCCTGCCTTCTCAGCTCTCTAAAGGAACAGATGCCTGAGGTCTCCAGGATGGCAGTTAACTGGATGCCTCTCCATCCACACCTCCCGCTGAGCCTGAGCCCACAAACTCCCAACTCTTCCCCTCCTACATCATTCCATGCCTGCGGGAAGTAGCCAGACTTGAACCGGTGCCCACATACCCAAGAGTCTGGGATGTTCTGGTGGAAGCTTCAGCCCAGTCCCTGGCATCCATATATCCAAAGAGTCTGGAATGTTCGGGTGGAAACTCCACTCCAAGTCCCCTCCCCTATCTTCCTCCAAACCTGCCAGATGATGACCCCTCCCCCAGAGATGCTCAAGACTACTCCCACGGGGTATTTAAACTGCCCACCAGAAAATAGACACGCGGTTTTTCCATCTTCCTTTCCAGCCTCCTCTCTGGGGGGCTGGCAATCATCCGGGAGCACTGTATCCATTAAACCTGGCCTTTTCTATTTCACTTGAATTTGGTCTGATTTGCATTTTTGCATCAGCAGAGAGGCTCATCAGGTTACAGAAACTTTTCACTGTTCTGGCAAAGTTCCAGGTTCAGTTCCCAGCACCATACCAGGCAGCTCAAAACTGCCTGTGACTTCAGCTCCAGGGATCCAACTTCCTCTCTGACTGATCTGACACCTGGAGTGGCATACACAATGCACGCACAAACCCAGACACATATACTTAATTAAAAATAAGTAAATCTCCTTTTAAAACCTCTCTTTTTACCTTTTTTTCTCCCAAATGAGTTCTGGGGTAAACATGTTGTTTACATTTTAGCTAAGACTGATTAGAAAAATAAACTTCAATGTACTGTTATTATTATCCTATGCATGTGTATGGATGTTCTTACACCATAATACTTGTGTAGAGGTCTGTTCAGGCTGGTTTTGTGTCAACTTGACACAAGTTAGAGTCATCAGAGAAAAAGGAGCCTCAGTTAAGGAAATGCCTCCATGAGATCCAGCTGTAAGGTATTTCCTCAATTAGTGATCAGTGGGGGAGGACTCAGTCCATGGGGATGGTGCCATCCCTGGGCTGGTGGTGCTGGGTTCTACAAGAAAGCAGGCTAAGTAAGCCAAGTGGAGCAAGCCAGCAAGCAGCATCCTCCACGGCCTCTGCATAAGCTCCTGCCTCCAGGTTCCTGCCTCTTTTGAATTCCTGTCCTGACGTCCTTTAGTGATGAACAGCAATGTGGAAATGTAATCCAAATAAGCCCTTTATTCCCCAACTTACTTTTTGGCCATGGTGTTTTGTTTCAGCAGTAGAAGCCCTAAGCCAAGCTCAGAGGACAATTTTCAAGAGTCAGGTCTCTCCTTTCACTATGAGATCCAAGGACTGAACTCAGGTCACCAAGCATGCATGACAATGCTGCTATGCGGGGAGCCACTAAACCAGCCTGCCTTCATCTTAGGCTTCAAAGCCGTCTTATAGTAAGGACAAACTAGTTTCATTCCTGCTTATGATTAAATCTCTGTTTCTCAAGGATTAGGCTATGCTCCACCTGTAACCTTAGCTACAAATGGTTCAGTACTGCCTGTTCTAGGAATGCCAATCATGTCTGCTTCAAAACGTTGTTTTTAACCATCTTGCAGCCCTACCTTTGTTACAAAAGGTTATGTGACCACCTATGACTACCTTGTTATGCCCACCTTACAACAATGTCTTTATCTCCCCAGGAACTAACTTGCTGGGCTTATGTTCTGCTCCTGTAATCCCACCTACTTTGCCCACCAAATCGTCCATTTGGAAACCTCCTACCCTGAACTATATAAAAGTCTTGTCTTCCTTGTATATAATGCTGACCTCTTGGACACTAGTTTAGGAAGAGGCAGCCTGTGTACATGAATTTAAAAGCTTGCTTTAATTAATTGCTTGCTTTAATTAACTTGGCCATGATGATTTGGGCTGATGGTTGTGGAGATTTGAAAAAAAAAAATTGCCCTATAGGCCCATAGGGAGTGGCACTATTGGGAGGTATGGTCTTGTTGGAGCAGGTATGGCTTTGTTGAAGGAAGTGCATCACTAAGGGGTAGGCTTGGAGGTCTCAGAAGCACAAGCCAGTTACTTCCTGCTGCCTGCAGATCTGGATATAAACCCCTCAGCTTCTCTTCTCCAGCACCATGTCTGCCTGCATGCCTCCATGCTACCTGCCATGATGATAATGGACTAAACTTGTGAAACTGTGAGCCACCACAATGAAATGCTTTCCTTTATAAAACTTGCCATGGTCATGGTGTCTCGTCACAGCAATGGAAACCCTAACTAAGACAGAGGTCTTTCTCCTGTCTGGTGGAATGAACACCATCTCACATCCACCAGCTTCCTTGCCCTCTCCGTGAGAGACAGCCATTCTGGCCCTTCTCAGGCTGTTGAGATATCCAGCCTCCAGGGCAAGCACTGGGTTCTTGGACACCCCCCCCCCCGCGCAAGCCTCACAGCCAGTGGCGGGATGGGTCTTGTAAGATGAAGGATGAAACTCAAGTTAGTACCATCTTTGCAGGCCCTGGGTGAAAGCCTCCAAGTTCTCTCCCTCATGGTTTATTCTTACACTCTAAGCATAGTAAAACCTTTGAGAAGGGTTTGCATGTGGCAGTTGTCACAACAGAGCTTTAGGGAGAGCTACATCTAAACTTCCTAGCAAAGCAGCAGAGCACCTGTGACTTTTACAGTAAGAATGACCTCTACTGACTGATAAGCCAAGCTCGGGGCTAGGGCCTAGAGGAAGGGTCTGTGGTAAGTATAAGGATAGATTCTGTAGCTGGAGGATGCAGAGTACACAGGGCCTCTTTCATGGGGATGTGTTCTATTCACTAAGAGACAAATCTGAGGATTAGAACCTAAACAATTCTCCAGATACTGAGGGGATCTTGGTGGAGGCTAAGTCCTAGTAGAATAGGAAGGATCACCAGGTTGTCTGACCACTTTCACTCTTGGTGTGGGAATTCCTTCAAACAATAGCCTTTAAGATACCGGCCCACTTTGGGTATGGTCTCAGGTACTATAAGTGCAGGCAAAAAGTGTGGGTGACCCTTTTTCCTGCTGGATTCAGTTCCCAATTTCCAGCATACATAGAGGACTGTAGGTCACTACCCGTACTGTGAGTTTATTTCCCAAAAGATAAACCTTTGTTATACTCCATTCCGGACTATTGTGAAACTCTTTGATACAACTACACACGCTGGTATTCCAGGTGACCAGATATCATTCATTTCCTTCCGTTGAAGGAAACAGGCCCACGTGAGTGACAGTCCTGGTTTCTCTGATACTTACTCTAAGCTAGGGATTGTCCTGACTGAAGATTGTCGTGGGAATCTTCAGCTCACTGTGGGAAGCACCATCCCTAGGTGGGTGGTCCTAGACTGTATAAGGAGGCCAGGTGAGTAAACCAAATAGTGAGCCAGTAAGCAACGCTCTATTTCCTGCCTTGACTTCCCTCAATGATGGGTTGAGAGTCGGAAGTATAAGAAGTAAATATTTTTCTCCCCTAAGTTGCTTTTGGTCAGAGTGTTTTATCACTCAACAGAAAAGTAATTTAAACACATCCCTTAAAATATCCCTTGCAGACATGAACACAGGCCAATCTGACCTGGGCAGTTTCTCAATTGAGGCTCTCTCAGATGACTCTAGACTGTAGCAAGTTGACAGTTGGAAGTAACCAGGACAGGATAGGTTAGGCCTTGGCAAACATGACTCCATTTTGATTCTACATATTTCTCAGAGGGAACAGTCTAGCTTCATACCATCGGCCTCTCAGTTCTTCAAAAACTACTAGGTGACTCTTTCACCAGCCTTGCCAGCACAGAGGCTCCCAAAACTCCAGAGAATCGGCACTCCAAGGCAAACTTAGCAGGCACTCCATCTCCAGCTGGTGGGGGTGTCTCAGGGGCTGCACTCCCCATGGGCCACTATGGCTATAATCAGACAGGATACCCTTTGAGGTCAGGTTCACACATCTGCATCCCTTAGGACTATCTGGATCAAGCTGAGACACTTCCCAAATGACACAGGCCTCAGGATACCCAAGCATGTGGGACTCCTGTGTCATTTGGGAAGTGCAGTGAGACCCCAAGAATCCCTACGACTAAAAGGGAAACTGGAGGGAGGTGAATTCCACCCAGATATGAAGGAAGAAAATAGAGCTGCCAGAGAGTTGGAATGGAAGAAGCATCTGGGCAGAGGACAGATGGATCCTCCGTGTTCAAGAGGAGCAAGGTATGGGTGAGGGGACCCCCAGGCTCAGTGCTGGAGGCCAGGAGGGCCTGTATGGGTGTTATCAGGGATGGTCATGATTTCGTGGCTCTCTTATTTCTCTTTAATTTCCTCCAGCTCCCCATTTTCCATATTTTCTGCAGGATGGCCGTGGGGAGGGGGGAGGAGGCGTATCAGAACTGTCATGGCTCTTTTGCAAACTGTAATATATGGCAGGCCTTCTGTAGGCCTCAGTCCACATGAGGTCAAAGATGACCTTGATAGAAACTTGCAGCCTTGGGGGAGCAGAGCAGTCAGCTCTTTCCTCCGGTCTCCGAATGTTTTACCCAACTCTACCCTTTTGCACAATCCCTGGCTAATCCTGGAGGGTTTCTGCTCTGCATAGGGTCCCATGGCCCTTCACAGTTTACCCACAAGGAGACTGGAGATTTGGGTCTTTTGAGAGAGCTGCAGATGTGCAGAGACTCCATCACATACTTGACTCTGGGTTTTGTAGCCCCTGGATTCTCCAGATTCTAGTATCTGCTAGGTGTGTTATGTGGATGGGCTGGGGATCTTCTCTCCTGCTTTTCCCAAGAGCACTTCTGCAGAGGCACATGAACTACTTCACTAGGGGGTGGTCCATGGTTGCAATCCCAGCATTCTGAAGGCTGAGACAGAAGAATTCCCGCATGCTCCTACTCCAGGCCATCTTGGGCTATGTTGTGTTATAAATTCCTGGTCAATCTGAGACCCTGTTTTTTTTTAAAAAAAAAAAACTAAATAAGAAAATAAATAAGCCTTAAGGCCATGTAATGGCATTCGCCTACTTCTCTGAAGGGAATGCTTTTCTCTCTGAAGCATAAAGGAGGAAATGTTGGGAACTCTCTGGGTAACAGCAGTGAGCTGCAGACAGCCTTATCCTTGCTGCCTTGGTCTTCTCCCAGCCCCACCTGAAAACACACAACTCCAGTCAGGATGCTGACAAGAACAATGTGGGGAAGGCATTTGTTCGATGAGTGTGATTTAACGCTTGACCCAGTTACTGAGGAGCCTGCCACATAACATCCAATGAAATCAAACATTTCATCCACAAGAAATCTCAAACAACCAATTTTCACCCTTAGCCAACTTGTGAGCAAATCAAACTCTCTTGAAAAATTCAGATACAAGAGACCAGTGCTTCCCCTATGGGTGCCTTGATCCTGTCAATGCCACCATGAGGGACTGGTGTCAACAGTTTAATAGAAGTTTGTCTGAGATTCCAGAGACATGCATTTCCTCAAGAAAAGCATGATGTTCTTAGTGCATTATCAGAGGCATTGAAGTCAGGCTCCAAGAAGGGAATGAGGGAGAGACCGAGACCTCAAGACACCTGCAAAAGTAAAAGAGAGGAGCGACTGAAAGCCGAAGTTATAACTTCAGCTCAGGAGTCCATGTTTGGAGCTATATTTTGAGCCATGCATTGTTATACTCTTCCTGCTTGCAAGCTTGTGCTGCAAGCCTCTAGTGCCAGGGGGTACACTGTCCAGGGCAGACTGCTTTCTGCAGACATAGCAGACTGAGTGTACTTGAAGTTTCACAAGGACCAGACCTGGGTCAGGGGTACTTCCCAGACCATGAGCTCGCTTTCCCTGTTACCAGCCTGTGTTCTCCTGTCCCCAGGAAAAGAAAAAATAGTGTTCAATGTCCTGAATGTGTTCAAAGGAATAGGAAGATCATGACAGAAATAACTGTCACCAGAGAGAGAATCTGTGCCAGAGCCACACTATGCTACTCCCAAATAGGCCACTCAAGATAACAACAAGGTTTTATTTTGACCTGAAGGACTTAAAAGAAGCAAAGAGAAACCTTCTGTGTTCCTGATAATGACTTAAAAAAAAACAAAACAAAAAGGGTCATTAGTCCTTAGGAATCCATCCTCCTGTTTCTACTAAGGCAAACAAATGGAGTGTCCATAGACAAATCAGCTTGCCTCTAACAGTGTGCAGGGTTTTACCCATCCTCGGTGTCTCCTGATACCTTGAGTTGAACTTATTAAATGCTTATTTACCTGGGAAATGGTTTCATTTTAATGGATTTGTTTTGCTCATATAAGAGCAGTTTCAGGACAATAAAGCAGAGTTCTCACATACTTCCCCCTAAATGTCTCCTACTAAACTTTTATTATATATTTAAGAAGAAAGAGACTTCCTTCTGCCCCTGTGGATGGACAGGTGCTGCTGTAACTTCTTGGGAATCCACAGTCCTGGGGCCTAAGATCCTCTATGGCTGTACCTTCTTGGGAATCCATAGTCCTGGGGCTGAGACCCTCTATGGCTGGCTGTACCTTCTCAGGAATCTGTAGTCCTGGAACTGAGACCCTTTATGGCTATACCTTCTCAGGAATCCACAGTCCTGGGGACTGAGGATCTCTATGGGGTTTCCATTCTAGTTTCTAATCTGACTCAACCCTTTATCTTTCACCTTAGATATCAGGCCACTGGACACTAACAGGTGTCAACTGTGTCCACACCAAGGGCCTGCTAACCTGGTTTCTATGCCGGCTGATCCTTTGTCCAGGTCCCTCCTCCTTATGAGCTCCAGAGGAGGCTATGCGCTTTCTGCATCCCAGAGATGCACTTCAACATGATTTTGAGTATCTGAAATTGATGGACATAGAAAGAGGGTCAGCACTCCCAGAGTCTCTGCGTCAGGGGGGCCCTAAGGACATCTGCTGCAGTGTCGGTGGAAAAGCCCCCATGGCTGTACTGGAGAGGCAAGTAGCCCATGGCAGCATTTGCCTCAGTGCTGGTGAAGTCTCCTTGCTCTGCGCCTCCTCCAGGCTTTCCTTGCAGGAATCTGACCACATTTTTTTAATATTTATTTATTTATTATGTATAGAATATTCTGTCTGTGTTGTAATGCCTGAAGGCCAGAAGAGGGTACCAGACCTCATTCCAGATGGTTGTGAGCCACCATGTGGTTGCTGGGAATTGAACTCAGAACCTTTGGAAGAGCAGGCAATGCTCTTAACCTCTGAGCCATCTCTCCAGCCCCTCTGACCACATTTTAAGAATGGCTGCTCATTGGCCTTTTGCTCTTTGTAGAATACTGGCCAGCAGTGTCATTGCCTATAAAAACTCAAAGTAGCCAAGCCCTACCTGTTTATGTGCCCAGCCAACATGTATTTGCTGAGAACACTGTGCCAGGCACTGAGTGTTGTGTCAATGAAAGGGGAGTCTCCGCTTTCAGGGTGACTGTATACAGTGAATCGAAGCTATAGAAAGGGATACTAGCATAATGAGACTAATTATTTTGGTCATGTCAAATATAGACATAATGCGATTGCTTATGGCAAAACAAGGACTCATTGAGGTGCAGCACCACCTATCCTGTAGGCCAGATGTCAGGAAGAGTGGCTCCACATGGAAACACTCAATGGGACTATTACTCATAGGGCAATAAACAGAGTGACATAGGAGTGTGTAGGGGTGTCCTGCCTATCTATTTTTTTTTCAAATACACCCTACAGACACAATGCCCAGATGCTCCCCACTTATAACAACTGGGCCTACAGTGTCTTGATTTTTGTGACAGTGTGAACATAAATCCACACGCCATTCTCTTCTTCACTGTAGCTCTGTCTTCGGTAATGTAGTGGCATTTCATTTGTATTTTAATAAATACAGCTTGACTAGGGATGGGGAAAGTAAAAGAGCCACACTGGCCAGCCTCGCAGACCAGGTATCAATGATGCACACCTTTAATCCCAGATCTAGAGAGGATTATACAGCTGGAGGAGACAGCTCTCTGTCTCTGTCCCACTCTGAGATTCTGGGAGGCAGGATGGCCATTTTGGACTGAGGTAGAGACAAGAGTCAGTGGCTGGCTGTTTTGTTCTTCTGACCTTCAGGGTGAACTTCTCCCCCACCCCCAAAAAGAGAGAGGATCAATGCTCAGTACAATCATATTTGTCTATGATGCTACATCTCCAGTGAACGAGTATTTTGGAGGAAGTCTGCATGCTTGACAAGGAGGAAGGAGGTGGACAAAGCAGATGTTTGTTGGGGTATTCATTATCCCAGCTGTGATGTGTGGCACTGCCTTCTTCATCAACTTTATAACTGCGAATTATCACCCCTCTAGAGCCATTCCTTTTGGAACACAGTAATTGACATAAGCAAGCCAACATGTCAACATAAAGTGGGCCATGGATTAAGCAATTTTGCCCAAATCCAGAAACAACTGTGTATCAAAACCAGCATTCTCATAGTTTCTGCTCGGGTCTATAATGAAAGAAATGTGTTCAGAGTCCCTGGGAAGCAAAGACAAATGACCTAGAATGTACTTTGGTGGCACCATTACATGTCAGCAGACAGGGGCAGTTGAAGTATAGCTCAGGGTCTGTTCAAGAGGATGGGATAGGAAACATTTCAAACAACAGATGACAGAATCAGTTTGGTAATCAGAAGACCTTCATCCCAAGAACCTTCAGAAATTGTTTTTTAAAAGGAAAGAAAAATGACCATAGATAAGATAAGGACCAGGGACTTCAAGGGAACTGAGAAATCAATTACACTGACTGAAGTAGATGCCAACTGACAAGAGAGGAACCCTGGATGAAAGCTAGGCAGTAGCTGGTTGCAGGTAGCTCAGGCGACTGCAGCAGCGCGGTGGGTTCCTATCCTTGGACGATCAGAGTTGGGCGCTGAGAAACCCCCTTTGGCCCTCAGTGTCTGGCCAGCAACACCGGACAGACTGTTAGCCCTCTGAGTCACAGCACATGCTCACCCAGGCTGGTGAGTGAGCGCCTAGCCGAGATGCTCAGTGGTATATACTACCTAAGAGATGGTCAGCTCCAGCCCTGGGGTCCAGTTTCTCTGGTCCTCATCGTTTCCATAAATCTGGTGCTGCAAAGATCTTGCCAGGAGTTAGGAAACATTGTCACAACAATGGAAAACAGATTATTACACAGTCAAGTGAGACATGTTGAGACTATACAGTAGCACACTTTTGAGTTTTTTTATTTACCTATTTATTTATATATATAAAAAAAAGTCTCATGTCATCCAAGTCAGCCTCATGTGACTGTAAACTTGCTGTGACGCCAAAGATGACCTTGACCTTCCGGTCTTCCTGCTTCCACCTCCTAAGTGCTGGGACTAGAGATGGGCATGGTTCTGTCAGCACAGTGCTGAGGACGGAACCCGGGGAGTCACCCAATGCGAAGCAAGCCCTCTATCATCTGAACTGCCTCCTCAGGCCTTAATTTGTTGTTTTCGTTTTTTTGACACAAAGTCTCATGTTCTCATTTTGTTGATAAGCAGAGAAATTAGGGCCTGTGCCTGAGGACACGGGAGTGAATGGCAGCATGGGTGGTCCCTGCCAGGTTGGGTCTATCCTGCCAGTGGGTAGAGGGATGTGAGCGGTGGCAGCATGGAAAACCATCCTTTAGTGAATGCTTGAAGGAGAGACACTGCAATAAGGTAAATTTCGTGGGACCTCTGAAACCTATGGAATACCAGCCCCCAGCCCCAGCCTCCCGACCTCTGCGGCATCAGCCTCGGGGGTGGACAGCTCAGGGGCAGTGGGTCTCCAGGACTTGGACACTTTGCCAAGAAAGCCAGTGAATGCCTGGATTGTGGGGAGAGCATGTGGGGAGCCCCTATCACAGGATGCTCTGCCCGAGAGCCCATCAACCCAAGGAGCTTAGGGACCAGACAGGGCATTTGTGGAAGTCCCCATTTCAGGAGCGACAATGTCCCTCGAGAAGCTCCACACGTCCTGTTGGGATCCCGCTCACACCTCACAACCTCCCCTCTGTTGGAGTCCTGTGGTTTCATTCATTAGCCAACCAACGTCAGCACCAGTCCCCACCCCCAGCAGAGGTCTGCTCTTCTCTAGGATCCTTGTGACAGCTCAGCCCCAGCTCTGCCCTTACTAACCAACCCTATGTCCAGGGACAGCCCATCTGCCTCCATTGACTAGAATTGCTCTTTGGCACCTGGTGAGGTGACCAATGGGAGGCCACCTGAGTTCAGCCCTCTGTCATTCCCAGGGCACTGAGCTGGTGCCTCCCAGCAACAGCTTTGTGTAATAAAGCGGCGGCAGCACCATGTGGGTGTCTTGTGATCAGGTCTGGATGAGGCACAGTGCATGGAAAACACCATAGTAAAAGGACCCAGAATGGAACAAGGGCGTGAAGTGAATGAACAAGCATGAATTCATTCTCTGCCCTACACATGTCTGGAAAGTTAGGGAGAATCCAGTCAATGGGGTTACCCACCCAAACTACCACCAGCCTAGAATTTAGCTCCCAGGCTCATTCCTTTAATGGGTGTATGGTGTTGACCAGGCTTTCAGACATCGGCAGAGAAGCAGACACACACTGGAAGGGGCAGCTCCTCTTTGATGGAGGATGTACAATCAATCGCTAGAGCTGACTGATGGAGTCCTGGGGCTGGACCACAGGCAGAGAAGGGATAAAACATGTAGGTGGAGTTTCTCTATGTCCTAGCAGCTGCTCCCAAATAACCACATAGAGACTTAATGTTAATTATAAATATCCGACCGATAGCTTAGGCTTAACTTGAACCAGCTCTTACAACTGAAATTAACCCATTTCTATTAATCTATTGCTGTCCCAAGGTTCGTTTACCTCATCTATGAACTTCCCATGTTCCACATCTGGTTCAAGACTCCTCAGACCCTGCCCTTCTTTTTAGCATTCTCTCTGCCCTGAAAGCCCTGCCTAGCTATCGGCCAGTCTGTTTTTATTAACAGTGAGGACAACACATGTTCACAACGTGCAGAAGGATTATTCCACAGCAGAAACCCCCTCAGGCTTCACAGCTGGACAAAGCCTGCCCTCACCCTCCCAGTTGTGACTGTCCTTTGTTTCCGAATAGACTGGAGATCACAGAAGCTCCTGAAGTCCTGATGAGATTCTTGTCATCCTAGAATAGAATCCTCAGGGTCCATCCAAAGGGTAAGGTATCCTGGGGCTGTAGGCTACACAGAGGGCATCGCACATAACAACTGTGCTAATACCAGGGTTGACCTACGCCTTGTTCAAGGAAAGACTGTCGCAGCATCTGCCCTTCGCCCACAGCCGGACTGGGGGCCTCTCCGCAGGGTTTTCATTTGCCAAGAATCTTTGAACTCAGGTTAAAGCAGCAAACTTCACTACCGGTCCAGGAATCAGCAGATAACACTGGAGCTCAGCTCTTTTGAAGTGGTGATGATCAGACTCAGTTCTTCTGAGGTAGTTGAAAGGAGGGATCCGTGGGATATATGAAAAGAAGAAGCCCCCCAAACAATTCACTGTGCCTCCTGGGGGGGGGGGCTTCCACAATCCCCGGTAACAGATTCACAGCCATGCTGTCTTCCTTGCACCAGCACTTGGAGGCCAGCAGATGGCGACCTTGGAGACAGAGCGCCACATACAGCACCCTGGACAGTGGCAAGGGTCTCCTAAAGCCTCTCTCTGCCTGTGGTCCTGCTCCAGGGCCCCCATCTTCAGCTCTAGTGATTGTACTCAGTGAACATTCTCTCTTAGAATCCTTCTGACTGGAGTAAAAGTACCACACCTAACGCTATGAAACATTTCAGTCACATGATGACACCTGGCTCCGAGCAGCAGCGTTAAGCCTACGTGGGAGTTCTGCTTTTATCGGCTGAGATAGATAAAGCAGACACTGAGAATCAGCAGCACCCAGCTGGCGTGAAGGCTCAAGGCACTGTTGCAGAGGTCTGTGTTGCAGCAGGAGGCCTTGGAGTTATTCTGGTTTTGAAGGACATCGGGACAGGTAAATCCACATGTTCTTGTGATGAGCGTTTGCTGGCCTGGGGGTGCTGGAAACAGGGGGCAGAAGGGGAGCCATTTACTGAGAGACCTATAAGACCCACTCCTGGCCCTATTAACAAACCCAGGCCACCTGCAACCTCCAGTTCAGGGGGACCCCCAGCAAGAAGTCAGGAGGGTCAAACTCAGGTTGTGACCAGAAACAGGGCTCAGTATGTGGTCAAGATTAAGAATTAACATGTAACCCAGGGTCGTAGATCATTGTGATGAAGACCAAGACTCAGATTGTGACCAGGTATAAGGTTCAGAATATGGTCAGAATTAGGACTCAAAGTGGAATCCAAGGTCAGGGCTCAGGAAAGCGCCTAGGGTTACCCACTCCCTACTTTTCTCCCCTTTCCTTTCCGAGCAGCCAGAACTCTTGGGAAGGGTTAGAATTGCACATTTCATGTATCCGCACTACATACGGTGGCTCACTTGGAATATCCCACTCACTCTAAAACAGTACTGGTGGGTCCATTTTGAAGGGAGGGCAGGTGCACTCAAAAGCTCTCAAAAGGACTCTCAGGGCCATATCTTCCCAGCCCTCCCCCCAACTCTACCAGCAAGTTGCCTTACCCTAGCATCCCCAGGTGCCAGACAAAAGGTTCCATGCCCTGTCCCACCCACCTAGGACCAAGGTACTCACCATACCAGGTGGTCAAGCAGTAGCGGCTCTTGTCACTGCAAGATCTAGGGTTGTAGCAGTTTCCGGTGGTGGTACTACACTCGTGACATTTCAGTGCCTGAGCTGGAGGGACACAGCTGGGGTCAGAGATGGAGGCATTCCATAACCACACCAGACAGCACAGGAGGCATAGACAGTTCTATGGGAAGCACTAACCACCGATCAACCCATTCTGTCCCCCAATCACCCACATGGACAGCCCCTCAGCAGCCACACTGAGGCACAGGGGCATAGGGCTCTGTCTCTGGTCCAGGAAACCAAAGCTCTAAGCAACCAGCAGTCCATGCTGCTGGTCATAACCCACAACAGAAGGTCACCAGCCACAGGATGCTAATCCCACAAGACTTGGCAAAAGAGACAGCAAGTCCAACAGAATATCTAGACTTGACAGAAAAGACGAGTAGAGAGAACCAGTAGGATGGTAGAGGCGCTTGCTGCCAAGCCCCCAAAGATCTGAGCTCAATCTCCAAAAACTCACATGGTGGAAGAGAATTAACTCCAACAAGTTGTCCCCTGATCTCCACATGCACACTATTGGAGGCGCATGATTGCCTTCAGACACATTCACATCACACACACACACACACACACACACACACACACACACACACAGAGAGAGAGAGAGAGAGAGAGAGAGAGAGAGAGAGAGAGAGAGAGAGAGAGAGAAATTATAAATGTAGTGAAATAATTTTAAGGCTAGTAAAGGTACCACAAAAGGGTTCCACAGCTAGACTGTGTCCCACTCCCAGCTTGGGCAGCCTGGCTGAGACCTCCAGCCTGGTCCTGTCCCCTATACCAGAACCTCCTCTGGACAGCAGGACCACATCATCTGGAGGCAGGTCCAGCCAGGTCGGAATGTCAGCCAGAGTCCTGAAGGACTCTGGTGACCTAGGACAGGGTTCCTACTTCCTGGCTTACCTGAGGAGCCCAGCAGAATCAGGGGCAAGAGCCAAAGCAGATGAGTCCTCATCTTGGGCAATGGGCAAGCAGAGCGTGTGTCTGGATGAGGCTAGTGCTGGACCAGCCTGTCTTTATAGTTCCTCCTGCTGTGGTGGGTGGGGCCTCGGTCCCTCTCCCACCTCTGACGTGTCACCTCTAAGGGTGTGGTTGAAAGGTAAACACTTCCAAGATTGCCTTGTCCAGTGCTCCAATCCCTTTTCCAAATGTCCATCCCCCCTTTTTCCTGCTCCCTAAGCCCCCACCTAACCCCATCTGGCTGTGTTGCTCCTACTCCAGTCAGGCCATCGTCCAGGGACCATTGTCAGTCCCTTGTCCGTCTTAGAAGATGTTTCAGGCTGGGTTGAAACACTGGGAAATTGTCTTCTCCTGGTGGAGGAAGAAGGAGCCCCAGGTCACAGTGCCTATAGGTGACATCCTCTCAAAATTCCACTCCTTGGTATATAGAGGGCAACTTCCCCTTCATATCCTCACACGTCACTGTGTGCCTGTGCCCTGACCTCTTCTAGACAGAATGCCTGCCAGATTGGATTGGATCATATAAGTAACTTCCACGTACCTTAATAGTCTATTAGAGGGCAGTTTTCCAAAAGTCCCAACCCGAGGGACTGGGTGCTAGGGATCTCAACATATGATTTTGAGGGGATAGAATTCGGCTCATGTGCTGGCTAGTTTTATGTAAACTTGACACAAGCTAGAGTCATCTGAGAGAGGAGAGCCTCAGTTGAGAAAATGCCTCCATAAAATGGGGCTGTAAGCAAGCCTGGGGGGGGCATTTTCTTAATTAGTGATTGGTGGGGAATGGCCCAGTCCATTGTGGATGGGGACATCCCTGGGCTGGTGATCTTGTGTTCTACAAGAAAGCAGACTGAGCATAGGAGCAAGCCAGTAAGCAGCTCCCCTCCATGGTCTCTGCATCAGTTCCTGCCTCCAGTTTCCTGCCTTGTTTGAGTTCTTATTTATTTGAGTTTTCTGTTTGATTGCCTTTGAAGATGAACTGTGGTACAGAAGTGTTACCAAAATAAGCCTTTTCCTCCCCAAGTTTCAACAGGGTCTAGACCCTGTTCATAATTGCTAAGTGTGAAAGAGAGAAGGGTATGAAACCGATCTCCTCAGAGCACCTTCAGGCCCCTCAGTTCCTCCAATAAGTCCAGGGAGGGTTCCCTCTATGGCCTGCCAGGGGACAGAAGAGGAATCCACAGTGACATTCACACCACAGGCAGGATAAAATGAGGCACAATGGAGAATATTGAGCTCAGAATGTTGGGGGGCAATGGGCTGAGGATGCTGGATATCAGTGGGCTGGGGATTTTGGATGTCGGTGAACTGGGGATGCTGGGGACCAGTGGTCTTGGAATTCTTGTTGTCAGTGGACTGGGAATGCTGAGGGGCAGTGGGTTGGGAATTCTGGGTATCAGTGGACCGGGGATGCTGGAGGACAGTGGGCTAGGGATACTGTGGGACACTGGGTTGAGGATACTGAGGGACAGTGGGCTGGGGATGCTGGGGGACAGAGGGCTGGGGATGCTGGGAGGCAGTGAACTGGGGAAGTTGTGGGGCCAGTGAACTGGGGATACTGGGCATCAATAGACTGGGGGTATTAGAAGCAACAGGCTGGAGATGCTGGGAAGCAGGGGTATGAAAGTATGTTAGTGTCCATTGGTGATGTTCATAGGTTGAGCAGAGCTCAGCTCTGTAAAGATATTCAGTGATGCCAAATGTAAACACTGGTCTTCCTTCCCAACTTGCAGGATCCCATTTTATGGCAACAAAATAGAAAGCCCAAAGGGAAAAGGGACCAGCCAGGCTGTGCTGTGAGTTACGGCTTCCCTCCCCCAGAGGCTTCATCTGCCCATTGCGGAGAATTTTCCCTGGCACACTCCCAGGCTCCTAGGACAAGGAAAGTATCCTGCTGTGCCCCAGGCTTGTGTCTTGCTCCCCTTCTGGGGTCCCAGTCATTTAGACTGGCTAGTTACCATACCCACCCCTACAGTGACAGGATCACATCCTACCCAGTTCTTGGCCAGCAGCCAAGCACAATGGCCTTCTGCCTGAGCCAGCTGTGCAGTGAGAGCCTTTTACACATGGTCATGTATCCAGGGAAGTGGCTGACTTCATAACACCTCCCAGACGAACCCTCTAAGGTTAAAGGCTGCATGACCTCAGCCACTCTGCTGTCATGATTACCTCCTCTGGTTAACAAGGCTCAGGGGTTATCCTGGTGAGGCATACATTCCAGATAAGGGACTTAGGCAACACCTTGACCAGTCATAGCTGCCAGCCTTGAAGGCCTGTTTGTTGTCTTGGTTCCTCTAGACAACTTACACAGAACAGTAGAAAGTCAGCAGGGCTACAACCCCACAGGAATGGAGCTGTCCACATTCCAAGCCTAGCAGTGTAGGTGCCCTGCCTCACCCAAAGGTGGTTGACTAGATGGGAATAAGCTAAAGATTTAGGCATGGGGAGATAGCACTAAGAGACCTAAATGTCATTATGGAACCTTTGTAGAGGCAGAGGGCTGGCTCCATCAGCGTAGTGCTTGCTTTGCAAGCATGAGATCTGGAGTTTGGTCTCCAGAGAACCCGCATGAGAAGTTGGGTGTGGTGGTATGTGCCTATAATTCCAGCAGTAGAGAAGTACAGATAGATCGGTCCCAGAGGCTTGCGGGACAGTCAGTCTAGCCTCCTTGGTGATCTCCATGCCAGTGAGAGACCATGTCTCAAAAAGCAGACAGACAGAGAGGCAGGCAGGCAGAGAGAAACAGACAGAGAGAGGAAGGGGTGTACAGGACCCACACCTGGACCCTTTGTCTCTGGGATTCTAGGTCACTGTGTCCCGATGCTGTCTTCACCAAGGATGCAGCACTAAGAAAAGGTGTGTCTGTCTATTTTCTGGAAGTCTTTGGTTACATGTAGTCCAGGATGGACTTGAACTATTGATCTTCCTCCCTCCACCTCCAGAGAGCAGATAGCACAAACGTGGACTGCCACACCTAGTGTCATGAGTTGGGTTTTTTTTTTTTTTTTTTT
>NC_022017.1:10120415-10124737 GCF_000317375.1 Microtus ochrogaster
GCCCGGCTCATGAGTTGGTTTTTAATAAAACTTTATTATGGTGGCAAAACACACACAAGCATCTACCTTACCTCTGTAGCTATTCAAACAGTTGAGTGGCAGTAAGAACATTCATGTTGAGCCACCATCACCATCCACTCATCATGAGTGATGACCCACCATCGTTATCTACTAATAATCCACAGAATGTTTTCAACTGTCTAGACAGAAGTTGTCCCCGTTAAGCACTGATGATGTGGGATTCCCCTCTGTATGCTATGATTGCCATTGATTAATAAAGGAACTGCTTTGAACCTATAGCAAGGCAGAACTTAGCTAGGAGGGGGAAACTAAACTAAATGCTGGGAGGAAGAAGGCAGAGTCAGTGAGAAGCCATGGAGCCCCTCTGGAGACAGACGCTTGGGACGAAACTTTATCCGGTAAGCCACAGCCACATGGCAATACACAGATTAAAGGAGATGGGCTAGTTTTGGATATAAGAGTCAGACAGAAATACATTTAAGCTATTGGCCAAACTGTATTGCAAATAATTTTGTTTCTGTGTGATTATTTCAGAAAGTCTGGGCAGGACAGAAATCTAAATGTCTCATTTCTGTCCCATGTGTCCTGGTTATGGTTGGCTTTCGGTTGGGTTGACTTTCACAGTGGCGCTCATATAAGACATAGTGTAGCAATTCTTTGTGGTTACGTCAAACATCATAAAGTAACACTCCACACCTGTTGTATACGTACCCATCAATTTCAACAGCATGTAAAACCCCTCTCCTTTAGAGGTCTAGCCTCAGCTCAGTCCAGTACGATATTGGTATCACAACATTACGTTCTATCCAACCATGCATCCCAAATCATTAATTAATCATTGTTTCAATTTACTAATCTCTGTGACATGTAGAAAACAAAATATGGGTTTCCAAACCAAATTATAGCTAGCAACAGATACTCCAGGCTCCCACTCTGCCCTGAGCTGCTACGCATAATTTCCTAAGTCTAGACTGCAACCCCACAAGCCCCTCACACAGGAGTAAACCATAAACCATAAACATTACACACCCATCTGATTGTTGGTCAAGAGCCAGTCCAAACCACCAGATTATAGAACCCCCTGTTAGGCTGAAAGTGTGTCACCAGGGAAAGTCCCCAACTACTCTCTGTATTACACTATGATTAGATGGGACTGTCTTTGTTGTTTTCCCCTTTAAAACTGGCTGCTTCCGCTGGGCTTGAGCAGCATGGTTTGAAGCCTGAACTCTGCCACCTCCACGATACCAGTTTTTCCTAACTAAATTTTTGGCTTGCTCAAACCCGGTCTTTCATGGTTTCTTGAACCCTAACAATGGCAGCTTTGGAATAATTTTCCTATTATTCCCCAGTCACATGAATTTTGTAGGGGAACTGGAGTCATGTCCAATTGTAAATGTTACTTCCTAATTGCCCTCACACTTCCCTTTCTGAGACCTTTATTCTCCCCATGACTTTTGGTTGCCTTGCAGTATCTCCCTTGCCTGTGGGCTGCAGCTAGTGCCTGTCTGGGAATGCCTTCGCTTCCTAGAATGGGATGCTGAATGTAAGATTTGGCCTTGAGAGTCCTTCTTATTTCCTCTCAGCACTTTAGCAATCTGTAGCCCACGACCTTCTCCCGCCAGAGGGTCTGTGTGGACAGCCTCGCTGAGGACCCTTGCCTGTGAAGGGTTCTTTCGAATGCACTGGTTTGAAATTCTCTTTGTCTTTAGCTTTCAGATGTTTGTTGGAATGCCTCAGTGTGGGTCACTATGCCACCATCTTAGAATCCACTGAACTTCTTGGCTGTTGGAATTCTTTTTTTTAAAAAACTGGGGACTCTCCAGCATGTTTCCCCCAACAACCTCTCTAGACCTTTCTCTTGCCTCCTGGATCCCCAGCGTGTCCTTCGGTCTGCCTGGTGACAGCCTTGGGTCCCCAGACTCGGCTCCGGATCATGTACTGTTCACTCCTCAGTCCAGTCGGGCCTGTCTTGATTCCCGTCGGGTCTGCCTTCGGCTCCTACGTCAGCTATTTCACAGGTTTTACTTCTCAGCTTCAGAGCGACTTCTTGGTTCCTTTCTGGTGTTCTCATTTTGTTGACACCTCAATTTCTGGGCTGTCCCCACATCTTCCTCCATTCTCTGGGCATTTTTAAGATCATCATCTTAGTGTCTCTGTCTACCATGTCTGTTCTCTGGTTGTTCTCAAGTGAAGTTTCGGTTAATTTTTTTTTGTTTGGGGGCCTTTGAATGGGCCATATGTCTGTTTCTTTATAAACCTTTTGATGTGTTGAATTGAAAATTGAGCGTTTGACTCTAACAGTGTGGGGACTCTGGAGTTCCCATCAGTCATCCTCCACTTGCGAAGGCAGTGTCCTGGAACCCGGGACTCTCTGCTAGGTTACACCGGCAGGTCAACAAGCTGCACGCACGCACTTTTCTCCACTTCCGTGCCCCACATCCTGAGCAAGACTGTAGATCATGCCACTGGCCCTGGCATTTTTACACGGGTGCTGAGAACCCAAACTCAAGGCCTTGGGCTTACAGACGAGCACATCAGCCATCTCCAGCTGCTCCCCTCAATCTCTCTTTTTTTTTTTTAAGTGGGCACTCAGTTGGTGGCTATGGGGACTTTCTAACAGTCCTGTTTATATGGTGACTTTGAAATGTCCATGACTTTAAGTGTCTGACTCAGAAGGGGGAACAGGAGAAATAAACAAAAGTTGAGTAAAAGAGATAGAGATAAAATCCCCAGCCCCTTAAACCACCTATGGGTGCCTTTAAGAGAGAGGCTGACTGACTGTGTCTTTGGGTCTGAGCTGAGAAGATGCAATCTCCCATGAGAACATGGACCCCCACGTTTTGGAGAACAGAGTCCTGCTGCCTCTTCCAGACCCTTCCAGCTCATACAACTTACTGTCTGCCGCAGGAGTAGGAGCTGGGACATAGGCAGTTGCTACTGTGCTGAGAGCTGAAATGGACCAAAATCAGCCATCTAAGTGAGCCTGGACCTGGCCAGCCTTCGCTAGACCGCAGCACCCAAACAGTCACATCAGACAGATGTGCAATTGTTGCTTAGGAACGGAGAGCGGTTTCTGCTGCTTTCCAATCTGTCATTTTCCCAGACCAAGGTTTTAATACTACAAAGGATGAAGCGTTTTGGCTATACAGAAAGAAAAGAATGAAACTCCAAGTAAAGAACCCACCTCAGCTTGGAGGTGACCACAAACTTTGTGAGTGTAGGTTTCTTAATAAATTAATTCGTTTTCTTCATCAACAACTCTGTGAAGTGCTGGGCTTTGCTCGTTGCCTAAAAGTGGTAACATTATTCGTGGTTAGTGATGATAGAGCAGTGGTGATGGTGATGACGGCGGTGGTGATGGTGATGACGGCGGTTGTGATGGTGATGATGGTGGTGGTGATGGTGATGATGGTGGTGGTGATGATGGTGGTGGTGATGATGGTGGTAGTGGTCATGGTGAGGGAAGTGGTCATGGTGGGGGGTAGTGGTGATAATATTGATTGTGACAGTGGTGATGGTGGTAGCGATACTGGGGGTGATAGGGATGACATTACTGGTGGCATGGTAAAGATGGAGACAGTAGTGTTGGCTTTTTCTGACTAACAGCGGTAAAGGAGTGGAGAGTACATTACAAGCTTTCCTGGCATGAGTCAATATCAAGTGTTGGTTAAAGTCTCAACCTTGAGGATCCTAAGCGCTTGGACTTGAGCCCTGGCACTTATTGAGGCATGGTGATGGTCATATTAGTCATGTTGTGTGCCTCACTTACCGGCCTAATCGATGTGATAGGGATAAATAACTGGAAATTAACTCTCATGGGGAGCCTCTTCCAGGAATGGTGTGAGAGTCTCACCAGGAAGGCCGTGTCTTCAACGACTCTGTGCTGTGTATCAAGATTTTTCTGGGTGTGGTGCTCACACCTGGCTTCTCATTCCTTAAGAGCCTGAGGTGGGAGAATTGCTATGACTGAAAGGGCTAGCCTTGGCTACAGTGTGAGACTCTATCACAAATGAAAGGACCTAGATTTCCATGATTTCTGGCTTTGATCCACTCTGATGATGTTTCTATGATCCACCCACCTGCCACCTTTGTACACTTTCTTTTGCCGCAGTGGGAAGGGGTGGCATTTCCAGCAATCGGATCCCCTTTTCTCTTTTGGGCAGCTTCTACTGAAAAGTACCACTGTAGTTTATTTGGTCTCCAGAGTTCCACCCACTTAGCACTGCACCTGTGTGGTAGTGGTGATGGTGAAGGGAGTGGGGGTGATGGTGGTGATGGGGGTGATGATGATGGGGGTGATG
>NC_022017.1:10125440-10135944 GCF_000317375.1 Microtus ochrogaster
TGGTGATGGTGGTGATGGTGATGGTGGTGATGATGGGGGTGATGATGGTGATGGTGGTGATGGTGATGATGGGGGTGATGACAGTGATGGTGGTGATGGGGTGGGGTGATGGTGATGATGAGGACAATGATGGTGATGGGGGATAATGGTGAGGTGGAGTGGTGATGGGGATGATGATGGTGATGGAGGTGGTGAGAGGGGTGATGGTGGTGGGGTGTGGCAGTGGTGGGGGTGATATTGGGGGTGATTAGGATGGTATTACTAGTAGGGTGGTGATGGTAGAGACAGTAGTGGTTGTTTTCCTGAATAATGGTGGTGAAGGAAATGGAGGAGTATATTACAAGCTGTCCCCACCACTGTCTCACACCAGAGTGTGCCCACTTGCCCATTTCTCCCCTGCAGACACTAAGTCACAGCCTTTCAAGCTTTCCCTGGTGCCCATTTCCCACCAGATCAAGTCTATCCCATCACCGTGAGCTCCGTTTCCTTTGCCCAGTGTTGAGATGGAATCCCAAACTCATACTGTTTTGTTATAGTCGGCCACCTCCTTGCTGTGAGTCTTCGGGCGAGTTATTTAACACCGTGCCTCACTTCCCTTGTCTATAGCATAGGCTTCATAACAGCACCCACTCCTAAGGCTTAGGGGAGAATCAAGTGAGTTTAATAAGCACGGATCCCTAAAACGGGCCTCCTACACCTTTACACGGTGTTAACCAACTTGATCACCACAACACACAAACCACCCAAGTTCTTCACCTGCCACAAAGCCCAGACCTCACAGACTCTTGATAGAAGTTAGAAGGGTGTCTTAGAGCTCCTGTTGCCCTGGCCAAGCTGGACAGCTCCTTCGTCATGGCCTGAGCAATGGAGTTAGAGCAAGGTGTCACGGAGTCAGAGTCAGTTCCTTCAACAAGACACACTGCAGACCGGAAAGGAAGCCGGAGGCTGCTGGGAAAGAGGTCCATCAGTTTCCACGATGATGATAACATGCAGCCTTGACCCCTTGATTCACGAGTGTTCCAGTGAGTCACAACACCTCTAAAGCGCCACACAGGATCCTGGAAGTTAGTCACCTGTGACTCTGTTTGGACCCCTCCCTATCTCTCTGGCTCCTGGCCCAGGCTCTCTATACAAGTCCACACCTAGAGGACTCTGGCCTCTGGAAACACCATCGTAGATTTAGTTCACCTGCATCTGCTAGGCAGTGGTGCTTTTTGCATAGCTGACATCTGATCCTCACCGCATGGGAGAGGGGAGTCATGTGGGACCTGGAAGTTGTGTCCGCACATGGCACACAGCTAGCCAGAAACACAGCCCTCCTTGTGCACCGAAGCCACCGCGCCCCAGGCTACCCTCTGTCTCCACACCCCCCACCCCGCATCCGGCCCCACCCAGGTGCTTCTCCACACCTCCACACAGTCCACCGGCACCTGTGAACTGGAGGACCATTCAGAGGCTGGAAACAGCTCATATTCAGCACAGGTCAGGCGTGCACAGCCTCCACGCTTCTGCCTCTCACCTGTAAGCCCGACACAGGCAATGCCTTTTGGGACAGGTGAAAGAAAGTGGTTTATCAAGCGTGCTGGCCAAGTCACAGGCAGGCTCGGTATTGCCGGTATTCTTTTCTGGATGCCAAGAGCATCTGGGAGCCGGAGCCGTTTTCTCGCTGCAGCTCCCACCTCCCTTCTGTCTCTGCCTTGCTCTGTTCTCGCTCTCCCTGCTGGGTTTGGCCAGGCAGCCCCGCTAAGCAAACTCCCGCTCTTTCCTCCCTGGTCTGCCCGGTCCCTTCCATCATCTCATCCTCCTCCCTCTGTCCGACCCACGCTGTGCCAGGACCAGCCAGCCCTACCTAGGTGCTGCCTAGTCATCTTCCACCAGACGACTTATATTTCTTCTTTGATTCGAGCTGGCGCCTCCCCAGGTCCCCCATCACTCAATCGTGGGCAGGGATCAGTTCAGTCCCTCGGGTTCTGCAGCCATGAGCTGGTCTCAGGAGTCCCCTTCTCTCCACCCATGCCTCTTCTGACTCAGGTCCTGCCCCCAGCTGCATCTATGGCCCTCCTGTCCTAGGTTGTAGAAACCCTGACCAGTGCAGCTGACGGTGGCCCCAGACTCCCTCGGCCTCCGTCAGACCTCCCAGGCTCTGACTACCCTCTGTATTTGGAACTTTTCTGAGCATCTTGCTGCTGTTGTGTTTTCTTGTCATCTAACGTGTGACATGTGGTGTGTGGCATCAGCTGGGAGGCACATAAGTATATCTGCACAAGGTGTGTGTCCTATGACTTTCACATGGTTGTACCTGGGCCATGTCTGCAGTCAGCTCGGGGTCATTGGACCTCATCTGCTCTTGGATGGGAGAGTCAAGCTGGGGCGCTCTCTCCTCCACTGAGTGGTACCTGCGCAGCACCTCCTCGTGTGTCAATGCTTTTGATTATGCCACAAGGTCTTCATCTATTCGTCTGTTGATGAACAATGGGGTTGATTCTAGCTAGAAATGAATATGATTCTAAAAGTGTTTTGAAGGCTTCCTTTCTTATTTCTCCTGTCTACAAAAGTCTAGGATGAAATTGCCAGGGTACCGAGAGGCTGGTGTTGACAGTATAGTCAGCTTTCTGTTACTGTGACAAAATGCCTGCCATAATCAACTCGTGAAGAAGAAAGGTTTGCTTGGGCTCGGTTTCCATCCATGGTCACTAAAGCGATTTGCCTGTGTGCCTGTGGCAAGTCACTATACCGTGGCAGAAGAGCCTAGCAGAGCAAATTGCTTGACTCGCATCTTGGAAAAGAAAAAGAGAGACCAAAAGACTGGTTTCCAAAACCCCTTTCAAGGGCACACCCCCCAATGGCCTAAAACCTGATGCTAAACCTTTTAAAGATTCCATACCCCTCAGAAGCTCTTCTCGTGGATGGACCTCTAATGTGTGGACCTTTGAGGACTGTCTGAATCCAGCATGGAGCTGGTGCTAAATCCTGCTGCAAGGCATTCCAATCGGCTCACTCCCGGCACTCCATGCCTCCATCTCTCTGCTCATGCTGAGAGTTCTGCTAACTTTAGGCCTGCCAGGCATCCTTCCAACTCACTGAATGGGCCCTGGGCCCTGCTAGGTATAAACGGCATAGAAACAAAGTTTAGAGACTTTGTTAAATCAAGAGAACACAAGATGCCCTATAAAATCTGAGTTGTCCTAAATATGACACGACACACACACACATGCACATGCAAATAAGAGACTGTCCATCACGTCTCTGAAGTCCAGGAGCCCTGGTAAGTCAGAGGAGCCTGTGAGGACAGAGATGTAAAGGAAGCACGAGGCCTGCTGTGGAAGGAATATGAGGCCTTACATGACCGAGGGTATGAGGAGGACATGGAGGGGGGCTGCCCCCCTGAGTGGGTCCTAACAAGTAGGGCAGAGGCATCGACTGCAGCAAAGACCCTGGGCTCACCATCCCCACAGGCTGCCTTGCGGGCCAGCCTTTCACCGTCCCCTCCACCACAGTAAACCCAGAAAGATGGAACGGGGAGGGGTCTGGAGTTGCTCCCCTCTGGCAGTGATATGAACTTCTCCTTGCAACAATGTCACCCTTTCCCTGAATGCCAAGGTCACAGGAAAATGCCAAGCTTTTGAAGCAGCAGAATGCATAAATCACTCACACACACACACACACACACACACACTCATATATACACAAATGCATGTGCACACAGAGATGCAGAGCTAAAGATTGAGAGTCTGTGGATGATTGGAGTGTCGTTCTATTTTGCATCTCTGAAGTGCTGGGAATTGCCACTAAACCGTATGCCCAGCCATGTGGCCAGATTTTAATGATGGAGCTAGTATTTTAAAAGCCCACACAGGGGTTGGGGGAGACTGGAGGAATGGCTCAGTGGTTGATAGTGTGCACACTCTCCTTGCAGAGGATCTGAGTTTCGTTCCCAGACTGAGGGAGGCCTGAAGCCTTCAGTTTATCCTAAACACCTCTCTCTCTCTCTCTCTCTCTCTCTCTCTCTCTCTCTCTCTCTCACACACACACACACACACACACACACACACACACACACTACCCCGCATTCAAAGCAACACACAGACACATCACATACAAGATACTATACAAAGTACACATAACACATGGGCACATCACACACAGTAATAATACATAGATTACACATACATGTAGCTCACATACCAGAAAATGTCACCTTTTCAACACAGAAGATGCCACAAACTTCTATGCAGAACCACGCCATATACAACACATGGTTCAGGCAGGGTATACAGTGTACACATACTACCTACATACTATCCTCGCCCCCCCCACACATCACATACACACACCATGGGCCTACATATTACACTAAAAACACGCTCGTGCACAAAATTCTTTGAACTTTGCTCAAACTGTTTTCTGGCTTATGTGGCTAATATTTGTGACGACTGGGTTCTGCAGCAGGAAGGTGAGGTTCTTCAGCTGTGGAGCGTAGACTGAAGAGTACCACGGCAGTGAGAGCTTCTGCCACCAGGGGGCAGATGTAGCCCAGCTCAGGAACTTAGCTCCATTTGGGATCCCACAGAGCCTAAAGTCAAGCCCTACTCCAGCTGTCCCTGCCAATAAATAGGAGGGGTTCAGGGTAGGGTGAGGGTGGTGCCTTCAGCTCTCATATGACCACCAGCTTATAGCCACGGGTCTTGACATGGGTCTTGCCACGGGACAGCCAGAGACTACACACCCTCACCCCTGCAGCTTCTCTGCCTGCCCCAAGTAGGCAGAGGATCTTGGCCCAACAATCCCTGGAGTCTCAGCTCCAAGAATACAGAATCAGAGCTACTAACCACAGGGCCCCAGCAGACTCCCCAGTGCAGACGCAGAGGTTGTTCTAGAAGCTTCTGTTGCTGTGATAAATAAAGCACTGACAAAATCCAACTTGGTGACAGTCCATCATGAAATGAAGCCCAGGCAGGAACTCAAAAGCCCATAGAGGACAGCTGTTTGATGCCTTGTCTTCCTTGGCTTGCTGTGCAGCTTTCTTACACAGTCCAGGCCCACCTTCATAGGAATGGCACTGCCCATAGTGGGCTGGGTCCTCCTACATATTCATCAAGTAAGACGATGCCTCACAGACACATCCACAGGCCAACCTGATGGTGTCCATTCCTCAGGTGACAAGTTGACAACCAAACAGCCATCACAGGGGCCCTCCTGTATCCAGGCTGGCCTTCCAATGGGACTGAGTCTCAGGCAGCCACCTGAGGCCTAGAAACTGTCTGGGGTATACTGGTCTCACCAGTCTCCATGAAGACTTGCTGGGGGGAGGAGTCTTAGTAGAAGCGGGAGGAGGAGGAAAGAGGGTAGATCCAAGCCCCCAAAGTGAAGTCCAGAGGAGCCCAAGAAGCCCCTGGAAGCTAAGGTACTGAGCCCAAGCTGTCCCAGGGCCATCCAGTATACAGAGGACTTAAGAGCATCTCAATCAAAGACCCAGGCCAGCCGGCTAGGCAACCTTAGAGGTTACAGCAGGGGGTGGAAGGGGCAGAGGGAGCCTTTTGGACCAAGTGACAGGATCGGGAGACAGAAGTGGAGGTGTGCAGAAAGAAATTACACCTCCATAGCCCGATGTCTGCAGCTATTGGAATGCAGTGGATCTGGCTGCAGAGGCGGTCTGCCCTGTGTGCCTGGGCAGTGGAATCACGTGTCTAGGACATCTGATCTGTTAACCCAGCATGGGAAGGGCAGGTGGCACCACACCTGGCACCTCACCCCTTCCCCTCCTTTGTCTCCCCCACCCCCCATCATTTTCCCTCGCCTTCCTCCTCACTTCAGGAAATGAAACTCAGCCTCTGGGTCCTCCTACCACCCACAAACGCCCAGGCCTCAGGAAATGGAAACTCTGCCCCAGGCTCCTCCTCTCCTTCCCAAGCTCCACCCCTAACCTGGGCTCCCTCTGCTGCTTCTCCAGGCTACCACCTCCCCTGGGAGGAATCATGCAGAACCTATGGGGTTGGCTAGGCCCCTCTGGCTTGTGGAGGGTCAGGATGGACAGGAATACACGGGGTTGTGGACAGAGTCAAAATTCTACAGAGTCAAACTTAACCCCCCATAACCCTGGGAGAAATATGGCAGCCACACTGCGCCTGCTCAGAGAGGGTAAGAAGAACCCCCAGCAGGTTGGGTAAGAAGTTTGGACCTCCCAAGCAGTTTCTCCCCATCTCTGGGCCTGAAACATTTGCCCTGGTACTCTTCAGATGTCCGAACAGTACAGTCTTGCTGCAAACCAGAAGTACACAAGGTCAGAGGCTTGCCCCTTCAAGCCTACCTGGATCCCCCAGGTCCCCAGTGGCACAGAAAGTCTGCCCAAGTTCCTAGGACCTCTTCCTGGGGCCTCCACTTCTCTTTTCTGGGTCTCTTTGGGTGTCCTCCAGAAAGACCAGCAGGGGCTTCTGTGAGGGCCTGGGGCTCACAGTAGCTGTTCAGAGTGATCTCTTTGCTGGAGTCCTATGCAGGCGCCTGGAGAATAGTTTTCTATGGCTCTTATACCCTTTTCATTCCCCACTGGGGGGTCACAACCTGCTGGGTCCCTGGGAGTTGTTTGCCAGCCCCTCTCTAAGTCCAGGACCCTTCTCTAACTATCACCAACCCCCTTCAAACTGTGAGTCCTGCAGCTTCATCTCTGAGCCCTGCTCAGGGTGGGCAGCAATGAGGCCAGGTCAAGGGGACCAGGTGACCCTGGTTTTCTCGTTAAGGTTTCTATTGCTGTAATGAAACACCATGACCAAAGCAACTTCATATGGTATGAAGATTCTTCTTCGGCACATGCTTAAGCTTTTCTAAACTTCACATTTTTCAAAAGTTGAAAAGATACGTAATTAAAAATGAAAAGCAAGGGGGCTGGAGAGGTGGCTCCGTGGTTAGGAGTGCTTCTTGTTCTTGCAGCTGCTCTCCCAGCACTCAAGTTAGAAGACGCCAGCTGCTCCAGTGCCAAGGGACCTGACCTCCTCTTCTGACCCCCCCCCCGTCTCTGCATGTGTCTGTGCATACAAGTGTGCACGCACACTCACACACACATATACACACACATACACACATATACACACACATACACACATATACACACACATACACACATATACACACACATACACACACATACACACACTCATACACACATACACACATACACACACACTCATACACACATACACAAATAAAATAATAAATTATATCGTCCCATTTTCATTTTATTTTGTATGTATTATATTTTGCTGCATCTATGTCTGTGTGCCACATGCATGCCTGCTGTCTGTGGAATCTGACATAAAAGGAGTCAGAAACCCTGGAATCAGAGTTAGAGATGGTTGTGAGCTGTCATGTGAGGGCTGGGAATTGTCTTAGTTGGGATTCCTATTGCTGTGATGAAACGCCATGACCTAAAGCAGCTTGGGGAGGAAAGGGTCTATTCAGTTTAGGCTTCCACAGCAGTCACCATCAAAGGAAGTCAGGGCAGGAACTCAGACAGGGCAGGGAGCCTGGAGGCAGGAGCTGATGCAGAGGCCAAGGCTGGTGCTCCTTACTGGCTTGTTCCTAATGACTTTCTCATCTACTTACTTATAAAACCCAGGACTACTAGCCCAGGATAGCACCACCCACATGGGCTGGGTCATCAGTTGCTAATTAAGAAAATGCCCTACAGCTGGATCTTATGAAGGCATTTCCTCAATTGAGGTTCCCTCCTTTCAAATGACTCTAGCTTTGTGCCAAGTTAACATAAAACTAACCAGCTCACCTGGCTGGTATTTACACTCGGAGCTTTTAAGAATATTTAATACTTAATCAAATTAACTCTCTCTTGAGTTACAAAATGGGTAGTAATTCATGTAGGATCCTCAGGGAACATAGAACAGAATGAGAAAGGATCAGGTGACCACAGAACCGGCAGAGGCAACTCTGGTTCCTACACTGGGAGGCTGAGGGAGCCAGAAGCAATGTGAAGCCTCTAAAGCTGGAGATGGCCACTGGGGCAGGAGCAAGGGATGGCCAGGGCCACCTCCGATGTGCATTTCCCAGAGTCACCAAGCCTTTGCATCTATTTGACGGCTTGTCCTGTTTATCACCTTTCTCAAAACCCCTTTCTTCCCTCTGGGGGAAAAAGGCCGCTCACCTCAGGCATTTCCTCAGACTGTTATTTCAGTTACAACCCTTACATCTGTCTGTCATCTGTGAGGCCTAGTGAAGAGGCCATCTTCGCGGTGTAAGACAAAGGCTGTCTCAGGCATCCTCTCTTCTGAAGGCTCAAGAGCACCCTGTGTCTCAAGTTCCCAGTGGATATCTAGCCTGCAGGGACCTACTCACTCTCAGAGTGCATGCCAGGGTCCTCAGCTGAGTCCGTGGAGCCGGCCAAGAGCCCATGGGCAGGTTCAGGGTGAGCCTGTGACCAGACAGAAGGGAAACCAGCGACCATGCCAGCAGCACTGCCCTGTTGTTCCGCTACACCAGCTGTCCCTTGCTGCTGTACTCACTGCCTGTGTAGGGTCTGTCTGGGCCTTGGTTGGCATACTTCAAAACTGAGTAGGCCATCCCTGCCACTTTACAGGCTTCTGACAAATACCCGATGGCATCTGCCGTATCACACACCTTCCAGTGCTCAGAACACAACAGCTGCTCCCAACAAAAATGATTTGTCCTCTTGGGCTTAGCAGGGCAAATCAGGAGACCTTGTATTGTGTTTTGCTGTGTGTGTGTGTGTCTGTATACCGCATGCATGCCTGCTGTCTGTCCAGCAATCTGCCCCCCACTGCCTCAGATCATCAGGGCCCATGCTCCCAAGCCTTCTCTGCCAGGAGCTACGATCCCATGCACCTTGCTTCATCCTCTGTCCGCCTGCTCCCACTCTCTAGTGACATGAGCTCATTCCGCAACCTGTGGGAGAACAGCTTCAAAGAGGCTCACTTCCACCCCCTGAAATGGACCCTGGAGCATCCAACAGCCCAGGGAGTGCCCAGTCCAGCAAAGAGAGTGATGGCGCCAGCATTGTGGTCCTACCATGCTTGAGTTTGGCACACGGGTCTGGCCAGGGCTGTACTGGAAGATGGAACTTTGCAGTTGAATACGGCAGGGTTAGCAGGAGTGGACACCAGCTTCAGGAGAGCGAGGTGACATAGCACATACTTCAGAGGCTCTCTAGGCAGCAAAGAAGTGGCCAGAGCAAAGACCAGTGTGAGCTAGACCAGGTATCTAGAGCACCGAACTGAGCTTTCTAGCAAGGGAGACCCAAGATAGACGTTCCACAAATACCCATCAAACAACTGGACACATTCTCTATAAATACGTATCCATCAAACACATGAATAAAAACCCTACTTTTCAAAAAGAGTGAAAAACCAGTGATATATTTGTAACTCCATTCCTAGGGAGACTAAATCAAGAGGGCCGCAAGGTTGACCTCAGTTATATAAAAAGATTCTTGGTTTCATTTTTTTTTTCAATTTTTAGAGATAGTGTCTACAAACTGTGTACAGGCCTTTGTCCTCCATGGTAACTCAGCTGATACTTCTGTCTTCTATTCCAGGCAGTTTTAGCACAAATACATTTTTCTTATGTACATATATTTTCCAGGTCTGTTGTGTTTGTTAGTTTGTTGGTTTGTTGGTAGCCCAGGCTGGCCTCAAACTTCTTAAGTAGCCAAGGATAACCTTGAACTCCTGATCCTCCTGTCTCTACAGCCCAAGTGCTGGGATCATAGGCCTGCATCACACTGTTTTATGGGGTGCAGGAAACTGAATCTATGGCCACATGCATACTGTCAGCTCCTTGTCCACATTTTTAAAAGGATTTTTTAAAATTCTTATTTCATATGTATGGGTGTTTTCCCTGGATGTATGTCTGTGTATGTGTATCTTCCTGGTGCCTGTGTGGGCCAGAAGAGATATCAGATGCCCTAGAACTATCACGGGTCTGTGAACCGCCATATGGATGGTGGGAATTAAACCCAGAGCCTCTGGAAGAGCAGCCAGTGATCCTGATCTCTGAGTCATCTCTCCAGCCCCCATCCGCATCACACCAGCGTTTCTTTCAAGGCGTGAAAACATCTCTGTAACAGCTGCACACAGTTGTAGGAAAGTCTGTGTTGCTTAGCAATGCCTTCCCTCTCTGAGGCAGGAACTGTTTATCAGAAACCGGAGTCAAGCCTCCCCCTGATTGGTTTGTGTTTGAATCATCGATCCCACAAAATACAAATTCATTTGCTTGTTCACTTGGTCCTTTGGCCACTTAGCATCCGTCTGCACGCTGCTTTCTAAACAGATCTTGGATACGACTATCCCCACTTGTCCTCACTGGCCCTGGTTATTTTCGTTTTAAGAAAAATCTTTGCCCTGAGGATGTGGGACAGCACATGCCAGTACACATGTCATCCTGCGTTTGAGTCCCAGACCCTCAAAAAAAAAAGATTTGCCACTCAGGAGGATGAGATTTGACTTACTACATTCTAAGATCTTCTCTCTCTCTCTCTCTCTCT
>NC_022017.1:10136044-10138767 GCF_000317375.1 Microtus ochrogaster
CACACACACACACACACACACACACACCTTTCATTCTCAAATGTTGCTGTGTCTGGGTGAATCTCAGTTTTCAAAAGACCTTTTTTCTAGGAGAGAGCCTGTAGCGTTCCCTGAATTAGGGTAAGTTCCCTGAATCAGGTCACATCCTCTGGCCTCAGTTTCTAATAAAACTTTGATTTCAGCTCACTGGAGCTCTTTAGACACACCCACCCCTGATTCCTACCTTACCCCCGATCCCTACCTCACCCCCATCCCTAATTCTGGTCATGGATTTGGGTTCAGTGGGAAAGGTACAATGTCAGAGACATCCAGGAAAGAGTGGAGAGAAAGAGATGGTGAGGAGAAAAGACAAGAAGCACTGGGCACTCATGGGAAAGGGGACAGGGACAGGGACAGGAAGGGACATGGGGAAAGGCCTCTAAGATGAAGTACCTGAAACAGGAGCCAAGATGGCAGGGATTCTTGGCTCAGAGCCTTGCCAATCCCACTTCTATCCTCCATGTAGGACGTGTGTGTGAGTGTATGCGTGTGTGAACAAGCTCGTGTTCCATTCCCAGCTAACATGGCTGTGGGCTCAGCTCACCTTTCAGCCTGTCTCTCACGCTGGTCAGCTACAGGAAAACCCTGAGTGCTGAGCCAGGAGCCGGCAACCGAGGCACGCATGCTGCCGACAGCTGCTGGGTTTTGGCAAGCTGAGGGTGAAGATTTCAGGACTCTTGTAAAGAGGTTTTAAACATGCATTAGGGAGGTGGGTCAGCCAGTTAAAGGTGCCAGCTGCCAAGCCTGAGGACCTGAGTTCAATCCCCAGCACCAGCACCAGCGTGGTGGGAGGCCAGAACTGACTCCAGCAGATTGTTCCCTGACTTTCATATTCAAGCCAAGGTACATGCTCATGCTTAGACATGCACACATAAAGAGATGTCATAAATAATTTTTCAGATGTAATTGCAAGTTGAGTGTAATGACGCAGACCTATAATCCCAGTATTTGGGTAGTGGAGGCAAGAGGATGGGGAGTTGAAGTGACCAGACTGGATTATGTGAGACCTTGTCTCAAAAAAATAAAATAAAATAAACATAAGAGATGGCTCAGCAGTTAAGAGCACTGGCTGCTCTTCTGCTCTTCCAGAAGGGAGGGGGTTTGATTCCCAGCACCCACATAGCTGCTCACAACCACCTGAACTCCAGTCCCAGGAGATACAGTGCCCTCTTCTGGCCACGACAGGCACTACATGCACATGCAAGCAAAACACCCATATACACAAAATAAATTTTTAATGAAAAAAAAGTTTAAAAAAAGTAACTACACAAACATAAATAAATAATTGCGCCAAATAATAATTAAATATCAATAAATCTTAAAAACTAAGGTAACAAGAACAACAAGCTAAGATAACAAGTTTACAAAGCCTGTTTGTTCCTGGTTATTTCACAGTTCTTTCACGTCTAGAGGCCCCCTGGGTCTGCCACATTTCTGATGGAAACCTCAGCAGTGCTGCTAGGTCTTGTGATGTCTCATGGGATATGTGAGGTCACTTCATGGAGTCCAGTAGACACCACAAGCCATGAGCTAACTCTGTTCATTTGGGGGCGCTGCAGCTCCCTTCTCCTCCTCCCTTTTTCCTCCACCCTCTGAAGGTCATCTCAGGCCCCTCCTGCCTTTAAAGTTCAGGAAATCGAAACTCAAATTCTGGGTCCCTCTTCTCCTTCCTTCTTCCAAATGTCAAAGAAACCGAAAGTTAGCTTCTGGGCTCCCCCCCTCCCCCACCTCAATTCACTTTTTCTTCTCTCTCCCATGCCTCTTGCGGTCTGTCTGAAGCCTGTGGAACCCCGTCCATGGTCAGTCCTATGTAGGACCCAAAGTCTGAGCAGGAAGGTGGGGGGTGGATGCCCCAGGACAGCATCCCAGGATCCTGCTGAGATTCAAAGCCTAGCTCAGGTCAAACTAGGTCTTCCCTGGATCTCTTGGTGCTATTTTACTCCCAAGGACTCATGGGAACTCATATGGGGGCATCCTCCTCTTGTTCACAGGGAAGGTCAGTCACGTTAGTGAGTGTTATAGGCCTCAGTGTGTGCTCGCTACGGGGAGAATTCTTCCACAGACAGAACTAGGGAAAGGCGTGATGCCGTGAAAAGCCTAGATGCGCTCTGTTGTGAAAGCTTCTGCCAGTAGAGGGCGCGTGCGGCCCAGCCCGGAGCCCGGGTTTGGAGGCACTCTGCCAGGGCGATCCTCCTGGGACTGGTTGGTCCGCTTTCTTCCCCATCCTGCTGATGAATTAAAGGGATAAGAGCAGCCTCAGCTGTTAAGGGAAGAGGGCACGGGTGGCGCGTCCGGGTCTCATGTTAACCATCAGCTTAAAGTCACTAGATGCGCATGAGACAACAGCCACATACCACACCTGAGTCCCCATCTTCCAGCTCCTTGCCCTTCAACCCTCACCCACAGAACCTTTCCACTTGCTTGGCAGATAGATACCTGAGGCTCTTGGTCCAACAAGTCTTCCATCTTTCAAATTTCTCCAGAGGTCTGGGCTGACGCCGTGGTCCTCAGAGTACAAAACAGGGAGAAGCGCAGGGTTGGGGGCGGGCTCAGAGCCCCGCCTGCAATCAGGTCGTCCTTCCAGATGAGACTGTGCCCCTGATTCCCACGCCCCTTAGCCACCAGAGGCCTAGAGGCCTGGGGGTGCTCTGGGTTGGCAATTTCCAGTTGGCATCAAAGTGTGT
>NC_022017.1:10139472-10140962 GCF_000317375.1 Microtus ochrogaster
TGGTTACACTGACTCTTTAGATTTTTGAGAATGGGTGACCGAACTTGGCTTGTTGAGGCACTAGTTGCAAACTTACGTGTTGTTAATGCCTTTAAAATTAGGCATGGCAGACAGGGAAACAGGACAAAAGTCCACAGTGTCAGGGAACACAAGCTTGAGCTTTGGCCGGTATCCCAAACAGAAGAGGGTAGGGTGGGGAATGAGGCGCGAAAGAGATAAAGAAAAGTGGGTAAGGGTATGTGCTGGATAGTTTTATGTCACCTTGTCTAAGGCTAAGTCTGACAGGAGGAACCTCAATTAAGAAAATGCCTCCATAAGATTGGGCTGTAGGCAAGCTTGTGAGGCATTTTATTTTTTAATTTATTTTTTTTTCTATGCATTGGTGCTTGGCTGTGGGTGTCAGGTCCCCTGGAACTGGAATCACAGTTGTGAGCTGCCATGTGGGTGCTAGAAATTGATCCTGGGTCCTCTGAAAGAGCAATCAATGCTGTTAAATGCCAAGCCATCTCTCCAGCCTTGTAAGGTATTTTCTTAATTAGTAATTGATGGGGGAGGGTCCAGCCCATTGTTGGTGGTGCCATCCCTTGGCTGGTGGCCATGGATACTATAAGAAAGCAGATTGAGGGGTCTGGAGAGATGGCTCAGAGGTTAAGAGTACTGCTTGTTCTTCCAAAGGTCCTGAATTCAATTCTGAGCAACCACCAGGTGGCTCACAACTATCTGTAATGAGATCTGGTGCCCTCTTCTGGCCTGCAGGCACACATGTCACTGACATGTCATGTGACAGAACACTGTCGAATGAATGAATGAATGAATGAATGAATGAATGAATGGTAAAGCTATTTTAAAAAAGCAGACTGAGCAAGCCACCAGGAGCAAGCCAGTAGCACTCCTCCATGGCCTCTGCATCAGCTCCTGCCTCCTGGTTCTGGCTCTGTTTGAGTTCCTGCCCTCACTTCCTTTAGTGATGTAGAAATGTAAGTCAAATAAATTCTTTCCTCTCCATCTTGCGTTTGGTCCTGGTGTTTCATGACAGCAACAGTAACCCTAACTGAGACAGTGCACACAATGTTTGATACTGCTAAGGTTTCACGTGAGGTTTCACAGCTTCCATTTCAAATGCCAATTCTAACCGTATGCAAGTCTGTTGTTAGACTTTGGGTTGGGTTGGTGTTTCATGAGTGGGGCTTTTCTTTACTTTTTTCTTTTATAGATTTACTTTATATGTGTGTGTGTTGTCTGTCTGTATGTGTGTTGTCTGTATGTACCACATGCATGCAAGTGTCCCTGAAGGACGACAGAATTGGGTGGTACATCCCCACGAACTGGAGTTACAGACATTGAGTTGTGAGGGGCTATGTCGGTGCTGGGAATTAAACTTGGGTCCTCTGGAAGAGCAGTTGGTACTATTAACTGCTGAACCATCTTTCCAGCCCCTGGTTTGCAATCTTTTTTTTTTTTTAAGAATAAAGTTTATTAAATATAAAAAA
>NC_022017.1:10141662-10142608 GCF_000317375.1 Microtus ochrogaster
CTGGTACCTCTCTTCAAAGCCTGGGTAGACCTCTGAGAGGAGCGTGTACACCCTCCTCCTCCTCCTCCTCCTCCTCCCACTACTTGGTCTTTTCTGCCGTCTTCCCTGCTCCCCTCCCTTCCTGAACTTTCCTGCCTCTAAACTTCAGGAAATTGAAACTTAAATCTGGGGCACCGCCTTTTCCCTCTCCAGAAAGTGAAACTTGGCCCTTGGCCCTTGTCTCTCCCCCAGTTCTCTTACCAGCTGTGGGCATCAGGAAACTGGCCACCCTAGCCTTCATTTTTCCTAATGTCATCCTTAGAACTCTAGGTCCTCTGACCACCCTTCTACTGGGAGGAATCGGACCGGACCAGCCACTGCCCCATGCTTCAGCCTTGAGAGGATGCGACCCTGCAGACTAGAGCAGAGGTGGCTTAGAAGTCCCAGACCACAAGTGACCTTAGCGCTTGAGTCTTGTGGCACCTCCCTACCTAACAAGAGAAGCAAGGTCAAGATGAGGAACCCAGAGCTTGTTAGGCATTCCTGTTACAGACTGGTACGGTTCTGGTTCCCACATCCTAGGAGTCTAACCCAGGGTCCTCCTCACTAATTCTGAGACCTGCTAGGGTCACGGGTCAATGTCTCTAGGAATCTTTCCTAGATCTGTCATGAACACCACAGTGGATACTGTCGGCGCCCAAGATTCCCGCAGAAGACTTGGCTTCCACATTTCTCTATTGCCTTTCAATAGTCCTGTGACAAGCACCCCTCTGTCCCGAGTCTCAGGGGCCCCACAGTTGCTTTCCTCAGAGTTTTCCTTTCTCACTATGAGCCTGGGCAGACCCACTTGGAATGAGACTAGCTCCTGGCTACTAACTGACTACTAACTGGCCAGGACTTGGAGGCAGGACAGGCCCAGAAGCCATCAGAGAGATGTCTGAATCTGACAAGGCCAGGCTGGTGGTCA
>NC_022017.1:10143337-10159864 GCF_000317375.1 Microtus ochrogaster
AAAAAACAAAACAAAAACCCTATCATTAGCCTGGTCACACTTCTGTGGCTTCACAGACCACTGTGGTTTGTGAAGGACTTGTACACAGCGGGCCTCTAAGTCCCTGGATGAATAACGTGTGGGTCCACTTTATGGGTAGCTGGACTTACGCAGCCTGCGACAGCATACTTTCCAGCTCTCTCTCCCTTATCCCTCTTCTTCTTCCCTTCCTTTCTCCATCCCACTAAGTGGGCCTGGATTCCTGGAATTTGCTATGTACACCAGGCTGGCCTCATATTTAGCTGCTTCTGCCTCGCTAGCGTTAAAGGAATGTATCACCATGCCAGGCTGGTCTTTCAGGATCTCTTATGCAGAGCTGTGGGCTTCTGGGATCTCCAGGTCCCTCCAGACTGGAGGGGAAAAGAGACTCTGCAAGGTGGGAGAGGGGTAAGGACATCCAGGACAGAGCAGGAATGGGTGGGAACAGTTTATTTGAGGCACTAGAATAGCAGCAGGAAGCCAGTGTGGGCAGAGAGGGCAGGCAGGGACTCAACTGGGTCTAGGGGTGGGAGCCTTCACTGGGAGTGGCAGTCCTCCATGGGCAGCCTCCTGAAATAGGTACAACCTGGGTACGGTAATGCCAGGGGAAGGAGTTTTAGTGGAGACAGAGGCCTTCCGCTCTAGAATCTTCCAGGTCCCCTTTGCCCATCTCCACTCCAGGTGGCTTCATTCACACACAGACACACTAAGCACACAGGTGTACATTCGTTCGGTTAGACATCCTCGTCAGTGTGTCTGACTCTGAGACTCCAAGGAAGATTTTCACCCCTTTCCTGGTTCCCCAAAGGAAGTCACAGGATTGGCTCTGGACACAAGGGTAGCCAGTCCCATTTCAACAGAGCAGATGTGGGTCCATTTGGTGCTCATCCCTGATGCTGAGAGAGTGTAGAAGGGGACCAGACACACCCAGGAGGAGCTGAAGGCTCCTAGAGTCCCCTGGGATCTAAAAGGGGCTGCTTTTCTTCCTGAGCTGGGGGGAATATGGGGAGCACACGGGGGTGGTCAGGGCTCCAGTTGCAGCAGAGCCAGCAAGCTGAGCAGGAGTCCAAGGCCCAGCATGGGGATACTGGCGCGAAGACCAAGGCCAGCTGTGCTGATGTTACAGAAGGAGCTTTGGCAGCAGTAGCTATTCACGGATGCTACTCCTAAGTTGACGTTGATGTTCTCACGAGGGCAGATTTCGGAACAGCCCTTATTCAGGGTGTAGCCAAGGTTGACATTCCCTGTATGGAAAGTGAGATTAGGGGACAGACATACGGACACCAGGAAATGGAGAAAGCGCTGTGGATCCCTGGTCCAGGCCAGGAAGATGGTGGTTAGGATGCAGGCCAGGGAGATGGTTAGGATGGTACTCACCAAAGCCGGCGGCAGCAGATACTGTGACACAGTAATTGTCAGAGCTCGGGCATACAGTTGGCCACAGGCATTTCAAGTTGCTCTTCTGATCGGTGCAGGAGAAGCACATTAGGGAATGGGCTGCAAAAAGGGACATGTTGTAGGTGATAGCTGCCTGTGCCCTGGGGAAGCCTTCCAGGGAAGGCTTCCGTTCCAGTGGGGGCAGGGCTTGATACCCAACCCTTTGCTGACAACTAGCAACTACAACATGCTCTGTCCTGGATCAGAGAGAGACGACAAGTGGCATTAGACTGTAGTCCTGGAGGGGCTAAAGTGTCTCCTTAAACACAAGGTGACCACAGTGTCGCTGGGACAGCACTGAGGCAGGGGAACTCTGCTAGGGAGGGGGAGGCAGGAAGGGCAGAAGTTCACAGGAGAGCCGGCTCAGGGTAAATAAGAGTGAGGGTCAGGAGGGGAGGAAGGCCAGGCTGCACCTGGGGTCTCAGGGCTCCATACCTTGCTCCACACCCAAAAGGGCTGCCAGCAGTACAGGCAAGAAGACCCTCATGCTGGAAAGCGGCAGACACCTGGTGAGGGCTCCAAAGAGGCCTGCTAAAATGAGAGAGAGAGAGAGAGAGAGAGAGAGAGAGAGAGAGAGAGAGAGAGAGAGAGAGAGAGAAGTTAGTTGGTTAAAGGACAGGCTACCCACTCAGGATCCTGGCTTAGACAGCACCATCCCACACCTCCCCAGTGAGCCACATGTGTCCCCTTGGTAGATCAGGATTCAGGCCCCAAGTAGGGCAGGAAAGCAGTATTAACCCCCTGCTGCCCTGAGGCTAGCCATTGAGACCACCTGAGTTACAGCCCAATTCCTTATCCAGGAAAGGCTTCCTAGCCCCTGCACCAATCAGAAAGCAGGTTTGCACTGCCTAAAGCCAGCCTTGTGCTACAGTCACACTTACATAAGCCATATGTTATCTAGAGCCCCTCCTCCTTTTGAAACCTGTAGCAGCCAGATTTTTTTTTCTTTGCCCCATGGGCTGCTAATCAAATCTCTATCTCAGTACAACTGGCCCCCTCCTGCTGCTATTGCGGCCAATTACTGAAAGAGCTTTTCTCTTATATCCCTTTTGGCAAGTGCAGAATCTTTCTCCAAATTCTTCTAAGGGCACCTTCCAGTTGACATCCTCTTCCCAAACTTGGGGGCACCCAAGGCCAAGTAGGGGGAACCAAGAACTCTCAGGATGCCACAGAAGTGGGGGGCTTAGGGAATGGACCTGAGGTCAGGGCAGTGCAGAACACTCTTGGAGGGGGCTAGAGGCCTCTGGGCTTCACCATTCCCTCCGGTTACCCATGGGGGTGGGGCTCAGGACCCATTTCCAGAAGAAGCCAACTCCATTCCTCCACCTGGGTCTGAGAAGAGCAACAAGAGGTTACCTGTATCCCTCAGCACACTAGGCAGGCAGGTGGGCCACGGGGCTTTTCTGGGCACCTGAGCAGAAGTCTGTGGCACAGGATAGACAAAGCTGGAGAAAGGACCAGCTTGCTGGGTTTCACTGTCCTATTTTTGAGTACCACTGGCCTCCTGCGGGGGGGGAGCACACTGGTACCATCTGTTGAGCGGGAGGGGCATTCCAGAGACCGAGAGGAAAAGGGGTGGCTTACAGATTTGGGGAGGTCCTCTAAGACAGAGAAAGGGAATGCAGTAGGAAATGAAGTTGTAATATCTTCCAGGTCCAGCCCTTGGCCTCTCCTGTCTTGAGCCTTGCTAACTAACATTATGTAGTGGGTAGCAAAAACCCCAGATGGTCAAGTTCAGTGCCAAGCCCAGCTGGGCCTGTTCTCGCTTCCAGGCAGTACATACAGGGAGAAAAGAAGCCGCCTGTTTTTTTTTTTTTTTTTTCTTCCTAAACACAGTGAGGTTTTGGAACGAAGGAACCCTGAGCTGTCTGCTAGGAAGCTCTGGCGCATGCCACAAACAGGTCGAGGAGGACTCACAGCGTGACCAGAAGGGCTGAGGGGAGGTACCAGGGGAGTGGTTGGAATTGGAAACCAGTCCAATGCGATGAGTCTGTGACCAGTCTGTCCACAGCTACCATCTGCAGGCCACTGGGCAGGGCCGCTTGGGGCCCAGGAACTCCTCCTCAAACTCACAGGGCTCACCTGTGAAAGCCAGGTGTCTAGAGGCAGGCGGGCGGGCGGGGAATGAGCCTGTTTAGGTCAACGGAGCTAGCCAGAGACAAGGCACAACCGCGGGAACCTCAGCACCGGTATGCAAAATCCCGGACAAAGACAAAGAGCTCCCGCTCCACACTCTGGGGAGGGTCCTGCCGCTGGGCAACCAATCCACCTAGTCAGAGGGTCCCACAACTGCTGCTCTAGTTTACAAGGGTGTCCCTGGAGATCCCAAACAGACGAATCAGCATCGGTGGAGTTGAGAAAGGGACACCCAGTGAGGGCTCAGCAGGGGCCTTTGCCCCTTTCTGCTCCAGATCTCCAGAAACATTCCAGGAGGACTGGGGGATGGGAGGAATGGAGCATGCTGCCGGGGGCCTCGCAGACTCCAACCACTCCGCACCCGGGTACCGAGTGCCCAGAACCCAGACGCTGGGACCAAGGCCGCCAGCTCTCTCCCAGCGCATCCGCGTCACGGCCCGGTCCTCGCGTGACGCGTGAACATCTGTGACCGGGCCCCGTAGACTCACCTCCGGGCGAAGCGACCTCGAAGAGCTCCGGAAACCTCAGGTCCTGGAGATCGCTACAGTCTGGAGATTCCCTGGCGGCGGAGCCCGGCTCGGATGGCGGGGGCGGGCGGCGGGCGGGGCGCTCCACGGGCTGTGGGCGGGTCTCTACTGGTTGGGGAGGACAACCCCGGCCACTCGACTCAGGGTCTTGCGGCTGCGCCCCTGGTCTAACAGCACAGCCCCTCCTCTGAGGTTCGGATCCGAGTCCCGACCCATGTGCCCACGGCTGCGGTCCCCAGACCTCGGTGGCAACCAGAAGTCTTCCCTAAATGCTCACAAAATGTGGCGACTGAGCGCTGGCGTGGCCCGCCGCTTTCCACCTGGCCTGCGGTGCAGCCTGTCTGCCTTCTCTTGCAGGACAGACCCGGGGAGGGTGGAAGGGCTAGGTCTTTGCGGCAATTATTGATGCTAGGACCTGTGCGCAGGCTCCGCTTGTTTCCGGAAGGAGAGGACAGACTGCATCCCGAAGCCCTAGGCGCTCATGGGAATCTCCACTGCCGCGGGGGCTGAGGAAGTGCTGGACCGAGGATGTGGCACCTCCAGCCCTGTTGGTTATCAGGTTCCTCCGGGCTGAGCCCATCCCTCTCTTGGGGTGAAGCGACAGAATATGATTTCGGGGAAAGAGGTCATTGCGGCACTGGTTTGGACGGATCTGGTTCTCAATTCCCCTTCCTCTGCTAGCAGGGCCATCTCTTACACTCCACTAGGTGGGTATGAAACAGAGACTCCAGAGCCCAGTCAGCCTGTCTTGGCTGTCATCTAAAGTGCTGAAGCTCCAGTTTTTAGAAAGAAATCCCCATCCCTTCTGTTTTTACCTAAGCATCTTTCAATATTTTATTCCTGTTACTCAGGAAGTATTTCGTGCCCAACAAATAGTAAAGACCACTTGCTGAGCGTGAGCCCTGTAACAGGACTCTGGGGCCCTTGTCCTGCTTCAGGATGATACGTCTGGGGGCGTGGCAGGACACAAGGAGTGGGTTTGGTTTGCCTTGCAGGACTGCTTGTCTCCTCCCCTACCCTCCTCCCCTTCCTCCTGCAGAACTCTCTCCAGGAGCTTGTGGGTTGCTGAGTCTCTGCCACCTGCTTTCCTGAGAGTCACACTTCCATTTTTGATCGCATATGTGGGAATACGGGTTTTGCACCTGATCTTCACGCACAGTCTAAGGAGCTGACGGTGGTGGCAATGGCTGGCCCTAGAAAGGAGCTTCACAGTCTGGGGGTGGGGCAGAGGAGGGGTGGTAGGAGGCGGAAAAAGTTGTGAAACTGGATGGTAGATTGGCCAGGGTAGGGCTGAGGCCAAGATGCCCAGGAAGCCAGCCGTTGGTGGGGGGCTTAGGAGCATATGATGTCCCCTCACAGGCCGTGCAATGCGTCAAGTGGAGGTGGGGGCCACATGCTCCAAGTGCTCATTTCTCAGGAGTTGAAGGTGAGGCTCGGAGTGTGTCCTCAGATGTCCAGGCTACAGCATGGTGACATTTGGTGGTTTGGGGAGTCCACAGGTTGGGGTGATATACTTGCCATCCTCAGGATGGAAACCGTCCTGTGGCCGGGCTGTTGCTCAATGTCTGAGTCCTTGGCTTTCTGTCCCCTCCCGGGTCTCACTTGGGGGCAGGACAGGTCTAAGCAGCCAAGGATGGAGGTGTCTTCCTCATTTTAGAACATCTTTCTCATATTCCCTCAGTGATCTGAATGCCTACCAGGATGTCACCATTGAGGGACTGAGGGCAGAGAACGTCATCCCCTGGCTGACACCACGTGCAGCTCATGGCAGGGTCTCAGTATTTAAGGAGTCACGGTTCATCAGCGCAGGCCCCTCCTCTGGGTCTGGAAGACAAGTGGCATTTTGAGGGGCCTTCATGGTTATGGGTGTCCAGCTCACAAGTGTCCTAATGGCTCAGCCATTAGGCCTAGATGCCTCGGAAGCACTATCTAGAGGATCCTTGCTGTGCAGGAGTCTGGCTGACTCCCTAAATGCTGTGCAGGTAGGAAGAGACTGAGTGTGTGCAATAAGCTTATAGGAGCTATGACAGGCACTGGGGTCCATGTCCCCAAGGAGGACAGTGATCTTGGGGATGATGCCAGGAGTTACTACATCAGGCTAACCTCACGTGCTGAACTTCTTTTGGTTTGTCCCTTTATCCAGTCGGTCCACTGGTGACAGACGCCACGTGAATGGGCCAGGTGATGTCCGTCCCTTCACAAATGAGATCCCATTCCACTGGTGGCTCAGCTCTTCCTGTCCACTCTTTCACCCCAAGGCAGTCCAGAGTCACATGGGAGAGCCTCTCGGCTGTCACGCTGGCTTCTGTAACACCCAGACCGTGGATTTTCCTTGCCTAACCAAGGTCTTCTGTTTGACGTTATCTCCTGCATCCTCTGTTCAGACCTCACAGACCTTGTGACTAGGACATTCAGAGTCCTAGTCAGCTTGAACATCTGTCCCCTGCAGAGATCCCATCCCCCACAGTTTTCCTGGATAGAAGGCTCCTGTCACCACCCTTCAGGTGCAGTTGGGAAACAATCCTGAGTCCATCGATCATGGTGGTGTCTGTCTCCCTGGGCCTGAAATGTTTGCCCTTCTAGAGCAATGGTCACAAGAAACTAATCTTTTTAAACAGGGTCTGATGTAGCCCAGAGCAGTCTTGAACTCACCGAGTAGCTGAGGATGAACTTCTAATCCTTCTGCCTCTGCTTCTGGGTAAGAATTACTGGGGTGTGTGTGTGTGTGTGTGTGTGTGTGTGTGTGTGTGTGTGTGGTGATATTTTGCTTATATCTAACAAAAAATCTTGCCTGAGGATCAGAGTGCTGAGGTAGCCATACCAGCCATAGAGGCCAGGCAGTGGCACACACCTTTAATCCTAGCACTCGGGAGACAGAGGCAGATGGATCTCTGTTAGTTCAAGGCCACCCTGGGCTACATGAAATTGATCCAGTCTAAAAGAGAAACAGGGCTCACACAAAGGTGATCCCAGCGCTTGGGGTCACATGTTTTTAATCCCAGCACTAGGGAGGCACATAGGAGTGATATGGCTGGGTGAAGAGAGGAATATAAGGCGGGAGGAGACAGGAGCTCAGTGCAGTCAGTCTGAAGCAGTCGTCAGTTTGAGGACGCAATCCGAGGACCGGATCACCCTTTTGGACTGAGCATTGGTAGAGATAAGAACTTTCTAGTGGCTGACTGACTGCTCTGCTTCTCTGGTCCTTCAGCTTTCACACCCTGATAGCTGACTCTGAGGTTTTATTGAGACCAACTAGAATTCGTTCTACAGATGTGTACTGCTGTACTAGGTTTATGAGTGCTGGGGACCAAACCTAGGGCCTCGTGCGTACTAAACAGTGGTTCTACTAACTGACCCACATCTCTAGTCTCAGTTCTGTTAATCTTTCTGGTTCCTCAGCATGGACTGACAATGGCCATCCATAGTGTGATTTAGGCTTATGCCAGTGGCATTGTCATGGGGTGGAGTGTCTGGCCATTGAGCCTGTCCCACTCTGCTGGGATTCCCTTTCTGTCCTCTCTACGGTATAGAAACACTCACCTACTTCAGGAGTCCTTGGGGACTTTTGGGGCACTACGTCTTCAGCTCAAGTGGACAGGATAATCTGTCTGAGGACAAGGAATTTCTTCTTTGGAACATGGGCTCTCCCCCTCCACCGTGCAGGGCAGCAGTCCTTCTGTCTAGGCAGCTCCCACTGGACTGTGCAGTGGTTTGAATAAGAAGCCCCCATAGGCTTATGTATTTAAATGCTTAGATATCAGGGAGTAGCACTGCTTGAGAGGGATTAGGGGATGGAACCTTATTGAAGGAAGTGTATCACTGGAGGTGGGGAGGGGCTTTGAGGTGTCGAAAGCCCAAACCAGGCCCAAACTCTTCCTGCTGCCTGTGGATCCGGATGCAGAACTCTTAGCTATTTCTCTAGTACCATGTCTGTTTGCATGCCACCGTGCTCCCCAGTATGCTGATAATGGACTAAACCTCTGAAACTGTAAACCAACCCCAATAAAAAAATTCTTTATAAGAGTTGCCATGATCACGGTGTCTCTTCATAGCAATAAAACATTGGCTAAGACAGGATGTAACCTGTACCACTTCTTCCTCTCCAGTCCCTTGACTTTCCTGGATAGAATGTAATCTCACGAGGATGGCTGAAAGTTGGCCGTCCATTCATCTGCAGGTCATAGCAGGCTCTGGTCCTAGCCCTGAGGACTCGATTGTCTCAGCCTTAGTCAGCTCTGAGCCCGCTTGTCAGTTTGGTCCACCCTGCCTGACAAGGTTAGTGGGGTCAGAAAGTCCCTAGGTTTCTTCCACAATCAGAGGGTGCTGGATTGAATCCTTGCACCTAGAGTGGAGGAACTCCTGTCTGCAGTCTGCTAATCTTGCTTCTGGAGTTTTTATGGGCAGGACGGTATTCCTCTTGCTGGCTGAGCCATATCACTGTACAGACCTCTTCCAGGCAGGCCCCTGTCCCAAGGAAGGCTCAGATGAAAGAGAGAGCCAGTACCATTCCTATACAAAGCAGAGTGTTACCCCAGCAGTCGGTGGTCCTTCCTCCTGCAGCTCTCCTTGAATCTTCTCTCATGGGCAGTTGAGTGGGTGGAGGCAGCCCTGGAGTAGCTCCTCTGGCTCTCAGTCTCTCATCTGTTGTGTCTCCCCACCCTGGATCCCTTCCTCTTTGGCACCCCTTGGCAGCAGTTAAGTCCCTCCTGGAGCTGTTCTGGCCATTTTTATCTGACTTAGTTCCCCCTAGTCCTAGGGTTCCCAGCTGTTCTCAAAGTCAATGAACAAACAAACAAATGATTGAATGGAGACACCCCACATTTTGATGCCAGCACAGGGAGAAAGTATATCTTCTGCATAGGTGTCCTGTCCATACAGTCCTAACTGAGGTATCAAGTATGCAGGCTGAATATACTGTAGGGGACCTCTGGTCACAAGTGGGGAAGTTTTTGTCTTTGGTAGGTGCTCAGGAATGGGAATCCCATAACTGGGGGAGCCTGGGATTTGGGGAAATAAATTCAGCAGAACAAAATGCATAGATGTAGTAACCTCAAGAGAGTTGGTGCCCCAAATCTACCTACGGCTTGCAATTGGCATCACATATACAGCTCGGCATTCTCAGTCACTGAGATATTTAGTGGGCAGATGACTAGACATCAGCAGGCATGGAGGACACTGGCACTGGTCTCTCCTTCATGGCCAGCAGCTTGAAGGATGAAGAACCTGAACAGTTTTCCCAACTGTGGGAGGACGAGTGGTCTCATAGGCCAGTCTCATCACCCGAGTTTCCTAAAAGATTATTAATAAATTGCCACATAAGCAGGCTTCACAGAGTCATCAGATCATTGTACAGAACCCAAACTCTTCCAACCAAAAGGCTAAGAATATTAATAGACAGCATCTGAGGCCTATAGCAGAGTTGTACCCTCCCCATTTGCTATGTCCCACCTGATGTGGGAGTGTCATATATCAATCTGTTGATTTCATTGGTTAAGCAATAAAGAAACTGCTTGGCTGGCCCTCATAGGTTAAAACATAGGTGGGAGGAGTAAACAGAACAGAATGCTGGGAGGAAGAGGAAGTGAGCTCAGACTCGACAGCTCTCCTCTTGGGGGCAGACGCCTCAGAGAGACGCCATGCTCCCATCTCCAGGGCAGACATGAGAGCTCTGCTCTCTGAGACACACGCGATGAAGCTCCGACCCAGGATGGACATAGGCTAGAATCTCCCTGGTAAGCCACCTCGTGGGCTACACTAGAAATGGACTAGTCCAGGCGCAAGCGTTAGCTGAGAAGAGGCTAGATAGAAATGGGCCAAGCAGTGTTTAAATGAATACATTTTGTGTGTTGTTATTTCGGGCATAAGCTAGCAGGCAGCTTGGGTGCTGGGGACGCAGCCCCGCCGCTCCTATTACTACACCCACCTACTTGATGTTTCTGTTAGTGTGTCTGGAGAGTGTTTTATGACTTTGTCGGTTCCTATAAAATAAGTTCATCAAACAGTTGCCACATCGGAACATGGAATTTGGGGTAACCCAGATCAGTGTTCCTGGGTAATGTTCATTTATATTTGGCTCCAGAATAAACTATCTTCTCTTACAAAAAAGAACCTCTCTTTTTTGTGTGAATGAGATCATGAGCAGAAAAGCTTATGAAGTCTGTTAGGGGTGGAGATACAGCTCGGTTGGTGGAGTACTTGCCTAGCAAGCAAGAAGCCATGGACTCATTCATCCCCAGCTCTGCAGAAACCAGGAGCAGTGGTACAGGCCTGTAATCCAAACATTTGGGAGGCAGAAGCAGGAAGTTGGGAGTTCAAGGTCATCCTCAGTGTCAAGGCCAAACTGGGATAGAAGAGACTCTGTCTATTAAAAAAAAGGAATTGGGCTATTAAGAGACTGAGCAGCTGTGAGAAGACAATGTAGGGACACTGGAGTCTGTCTGTTTGGAAACAGCAGTGCTGGTCTGCTCTTAAGAAGAAGTTGTCAGGGCTTTTTGTTTACTTCACAGCTTCATTGCCTCTGTTTTGCTTCCATAATGCCCTGGCTGAATGGTTTTTGTTGTTGTTTTGCTTTATTTTCTTCTTTTTGTCTAAGACAGGATGATGTATGATTCCCCTCTGTATGCTGTGAATATCATTGATTAATAAAGAAAACTGGCTTGGCCTGATAGGGTAGAACAGAGCTAGGTGGGGAAAACTGAACTGAATGCTGGGAGAGAGAAAGCAGAGTCAAGGAGAAGCCATGTAGCCCCACTGGAGACAGACGCTGGAACTTTACCCAGTAAGCCACTGCCACATGGTGATACACAGATTAATGGAGATGGGTTAAATTTATATATATATATAAGAGTTGGGCAATAAGGAGCTAGAGTTAATGGACGAAGCAGTGATTTAAATAATATAGTTTCTGTGTGATTATTTTGGGGCTGAGCCTCTGGGAACCAACAAGTAGCCTCTCACAGCAATAGGATATAGTCATTACTTCCCTGTGGCAGAGATAAAACACCAGGCCCCACAGCAACTTTATGGAAGAATTTATTTGGGTTCAGGATTCCTAGAGGGATAAGTGTCCATCATGGCGAGGAAGGCAGGGCAGCAGGAACAGGCAGCTGAGAGATCACATCTTCGAAGGCAAGTGTGAAGCCAAGAGAAGGAGCTGAAAGCGGAGAGCAGCTAAGAAATCTCAGAGCTCACTCCCTAGTGACATCCTGCCGGTTCTTCCTTTTAAAGGTTCCATGACCTCCCATCAACCCAAACACATGAGCCTATAATAGACATTTCTCTTTCAACCCCCCACATGGGGTCTTACTCTCTACAGTCCAGCCTGACCTCAAACTGTTCACAATTCTCCACCTCAACCTCCTAAGTACTGGCATTACAGACTTAAGCCGCCAACACCACAGCTGGTGCTGTGAACAATTTAAGCTTTTTGCTATGCTTGATAAATTCTAAAATAAGTAATTTTGGGTCAAGAATTAACTAGGATGTACAGAGACGGCGGATGAGTGTTTTCTCTGGGCTTGGTTTAACCGTGATCATCTGAGGTTGAGTGGCTATGGTGACCTTCAGGAGGCTGTAATTGCTGTTGTGGCAGCAATTAGAACTGTTCAGCTGATAGGTAGGTCACAGTAATTAGGTTATTAATATTCCTTCTTGGTAAAGGGAGGGAGGGTCACGGGACCCTCCTAGGGCTTTCCCTTGAAGTTCTAATCACCGGTTCCTCCTGCTGAAGGTGCATGGAATCCTAGAAATGCTTTTAGTGTGTAATAGATAAGAAACTGGCTGGGCTTGGTCCCAAGAAACTCAACCACCCATCAAGCTGCACCTGACCCGTCTTTCAGTTATCAGCCTCTCCCTATTTATGCTGAATACACACTATCTTTCACATCTCCCCAGCTCATGTCAAGGTGACACAAAACTAACCAGCACAACTGACCCTTGGCAACTTGACATACAAACACATCACTATTCAGACCGTAACCTTTTCTTTTTTGTTTCTCATGTTAATATTAACTAACATGTTCTCATGTTAATATTAACATCACAATATAAATCATAGTGCAGCTTTAAAGGCCCTACAGTCCTTAAGAATTTCAACACTTAAAAAGACCTCGATCTCTTTTCAAGACTGCTGTTGGTTTTTGTACAAACAGAACAATTTAAATAGTTTCTCACTCCAAGAGGGAAGAACCAGGGGATTGTTGCCATCAAGCAGAAGCAAAACCAGACTTCCAACAGTATAAAGCCCTTCAGTGTTGCGTGTTTGGCACCCACATATGATCTTCTGAGCTCCAAGGGACCTGAACAGTACCACTTCTCTGGTTTGCCACTACTTCCTGTTCTTGGCAGTAACCTCCAGTAAGCTAGGGTCTTCACTGCAATTTAGACTGCACCTTCATCTGGCCTCTTTATAGGAGCTCTAATCTGCTCCATGTGGTCAAGACTCAGACTTTCCCCATGACCTCTTGAGTTCTAGGCTTACACTGATACGGAGGCTGTACCATCACCAGCGGCCTGTCCTGACCTTCACAGTGCCAAGCCTCAGATGTCCTCCATCACCCCATGACCCCCATGACCCCCATGACCCCCTCATGACTCAAGTCCATGTGTGAGTCTCTTACATATGACAACTAGCTGTGCCCCCTTGGCCCTGAACTCCCACACTGGACCACGACTTCTGTTTGCTGACACTGAGGAACTTCTCCCAGAGGATTTAGCCTTGGTGATGCTAGTTTCTTATTAATACAGCTGATTTTTCAGTCCCAGCTGACCAGAAACTATAGATTTTTAACTTAAATATATCACACAAATTGTCCCACTAGAGTCTGCTCTTAAACTTCATGATCCAGGCCTCCATTGTCTGCATTGCTGTCAGATTTCTTATCTCCTAAACTCCTATTAAGCTCTGGATACGTACCGACTTTTCCAGTCCAAAGTTCCAGATACTTCCACAATCCACCCCAAAGCACCATTGCTAGGTCTGCCTCAGCAAGACCATACTCACAGTACCAATTTCTGTTCTAGTTTGCTTTGTACTGTTGCAAAAACAAACAAACAAACAAACAAAAAAAAAACACTGCCAAAAACCAACTGGAGGAGAGAAAAGGGCTTACTCGGCTTACACTTCCACATCATAGCCCATCATGAAGGGAAGCGGGGTAGGAACCCAGGGCAGGAACAGAAACAAAGCCCACTGAGGGGTTCTGCTTACTTCCTGGTGCCCCATGACTTACTCAGTTTGTTTTCTTACACAACCCTGTCCCACTTACCCAGTGGTAGCACCACCCACCATGGGCTAGGCCCTCCCACATCAATCGTTAACCAAGAAAATGCCCTGCAGACTTGCCTACTGTTAAACCTGAGAATCATGACAAGAAAAGACCAAATCCACCATTGTCCAATTAAAGCAAGCTGTATTTTGGGGTGCCCCTGAGACTGAGCTGGGGGTCTCACCATACATTGGGATTTGAGAGAGCAGCCCTTGCTGGCTTCTTGAGGTCCTTTTTATAAGAGAGAGAAAGAGTTCACAAGGGTGAGAGAGTTGGCTGTTATCGTTGTTAGAAATCTCATTGAAAGGGAAGGAACAAGGGTAAGGGTATGCATCCTGTAAAGAGGGTCGCAAGTTTAGTGTAGGCTGAAACTGCTTTGCAGTTTACACCAGATCTAAGAAGTGGAAATGGTGTGGGAGGTTCTTCTGTCTACGTATCAGTTACTGAATAAAGAAAACTGATTTGGCCTATAGCATGGGAGGAGGAAGATGGAGTCAGAGAGAAGCCATGGGGCCACCACCAGGGTCAGACATGCAGAGACTTTGCTGGTAAGCCACTGCCACTTGGCGATATACAGATTAATAGAAATGAGTTAAATTAGTATAAGAGTTAGCTGATAAGAAGCTAGAGCTAATGGGCTAAGCAGTAATTTAATTAATACAATTTCTGTGTGATTATTTCAGTTCTGGGCAGCTAGGACGAACAAGTGACCTCCCTACTACAGATTGGCACTCCAACATGGCCAACTATATCCATATAAAACCTGAGAAAGCTTGAAAAGAAATTCTAGACATTAAAAAACAAAAAGTTTAGCTGCATTTTTTCCCAAATGAACTTTGCTTGAGGAGGCAAGCTGTGGCTCCTTTAAGAGAGGGCTGACTGATTCAGCAGTAGCAGCTGTGGGGGTGGGGGGCTTCAAAATGACAGCTTCCCAGCTGTGGGCCCTGCTACTAGCACAAACGCTGACTCTTTTGAGAAACCACATTTGGATGGGGTTTGTGAGCAGCGTGCTGCGGCTTGCTTGGTGGCAACATGGGCTGGAGTGTGCCTGGAAGTGTGGTGATGTGTGCAGCTCAGAGGCTCCACCATGCTAAACTGGGTGGGGCAAGGAGGAGGTACCATATATACCAGAGTAATGGTGCAGCTTAAGTTTTAGACTTTCAAGTTTGGGTTTAAGGATATGTTGCTTTGGAAAAGACATTCTTCTCTTGTTTCCACAGAGGATGAGAACCTGGATTGCTTCCAGACTGGTGTGGTTTGATGGAACAAGATCCCCCCGAAGGTTGCCGTGAACACCCTTAAAAATTACTATGCCCAACAATCAGCAGGAAGCAGTATGGAGGAAACTATGCCCATATTCCCAAATATTGTCTACAAATGTTTGTTTACATTTAAAGAGGGATGTGATATAGATATAAATAATTTGCGTTGGTATGGATCTTGGTTTATTGTTATCACACAACACACTGTTATTATTGTTATTATTACTTTGGGGCAAAGTATATAGCCTTGGCTAGCCTGAAACTTGTTATGTAGACCAGGCTGGTCTCAGGCTCACAGAGATCTGTCTGCCTCTACCTCCCAAGTGCTGACAGGCCTGGGAAAAGCCATTATTATTACGTGTTACAAAGTGGTGAGAAAGTCCAGAAATTGAATATGTCTTGGTTATAATTCTAAAGTTAAAGTATTTGTGCTTTGTGGTGATTCCCCTGCAGGCTTTACAGAAGGCAGGGGGAAAGGATCGTGGCGAGGTTAGAACTGAAACCTGGCTCAACCCAATTTTATCATAACTGCTGCTGGGCCAGAACTTCTAGAGTTTGACCCAGATAATTTTATTTTAGCCATATTTAAGAGCAGCACAATTTTGGAAAAGTATTCAGATAAAAATTAACTTATTCCCCACAAGAAAAACAAAGCTTAAGACATGTTTACATTGAAACTCTTATCAAAGTACATATGGCTTTGTCCCTACGATGGTTTCTTGTTGACTTAGAAACGATGCTCAAGCCAAGGTTCTAGGGAGAATGACCGAGGCAAACATAATGCCTGGCCCTAAAATAACGTAGAAATCACTTAGGCTGTTGTAATGTACGAATGACATCTGGAAGTCACACTCAGGGTGTTAAGGGGAAAGGGTCTGGGATCAGTAAAGCATAGATTCTGGAATATAGAGACGATCCTGGCTCATCAGTATAGGATCATCAGGCTGTAAACAACATCCATTTCCCAGCATTCCAAGAGGAACACTAAGTACCCCATTCCTTGGAGAGGTAAGCTGTGTGTTCAACTTTCCTGGCTTCTCCAGTGCTTATCCATGTGCGCAAGACCCGTTTTGCCCTTCACAGTGTCACAGATGGAACGGTCACAGGATCTTTATCTCTGACTGTCCTGAGTCTTTTGCTATCTGTAGTTTTGATTCTTCCTTTAAGTCAGTTCTGGCAACATGAAACTTCTTTTATAAACTGATTTGTGATTATTTGGTTCAAAATTAGAATCACTTTAGGATAATTATGTTTTATGGTTCAAAGCCATTAGGTTTGGGTGAGTTTTGCTCTCTTTGGTTTTGTTTAGTCAGTCTCCCACCCACATACACACCAGCGCACTGGCCCTGTGCCCTGAGACAATGGGTATCAACCCATTGTCTGTAAAGCTTGTGGAACTGAGCTTAACCTCCAACTTCAGATTCTTTCCACAGGGGGAATCCCGGGAACAAAGTAAAACGGTAAAAACAGACAGCAGGGTTAAACAGAGAGGTAGGAAACACTAAGGAAGGTAAATAAAAGCCAGGCATGAGATTGCCAGTCTGACCAGCTAAGAAGGGACAGCACTAATGACTGTCTCTGCTTGCTCCTGTGGATGGCAGTGGTGGCGAAGGTGCATTTTGACTGGCAGTATTCTCTGCTGGGGCCCAAGGGCCTGGATGCACTAACACTTACCTCATGACTATTCATAAAACTTCTTTGAAATCCACAGAGGCCCACTAGGTTTGCTCCCCACCTTGAACAGTCCACTCCAGTCTCTTTGGAGTGCTCAGTTTAGCTTTCCTAAATAAACCACTTCTTTGCTAAGTAAACTTACTTAAATTGTCTATTATCTCTTGACTGAATTAATTCTTTCAAGAAGGTAAGAACCAGCCAGGTGGT
>NC_022017.1:10160079-10163729 GCF_000317375.1 Microtus ochrogaster
CTCTTGTGCTTGAGCGCTAATTCCTGAGTGTTCACACACACATATTCAGATAAAAAGACCAAAGGACTCTTGTAGCATCTGCCTCAAAAGGACCACGTGACTTCCTGTGGAAGGGACCCATGTCTAAAAGCTCCCTCAAGTACTATTAACCACCTCCTGTGCCACATCTGGGCAAACCTCAGGGTTCTCACTTGTGTCAAATTCAGAACTGCTCTTCCTGAGGGACAGCCAGGAGAAATGCCATGAGGTACTCAAGTGACACTCATCTCTAGCCAGCCACAGCTGGGAACCCCATGAACCCTGAAGCACTTACTTCAATTGACTCCACTCTTAATGTTTTTCTTAGAGTCTTTTTTTATTTTTTTAAATTATGGACTTGCTATGTAGTCCACACTGGCCTTGAATTTGTGGTAATCCTTCTGCTTCTGCCTCCCAACTTCTGTGATTGCAGGTGTTTGCCTGGCTTTACAGTGTTTTGTTTTTTGTTTTTTTTGTTTTTTTTTTGTTGTTGTTGTTTTTTCGAGACAGGGTTTCTCTCTGGCTTTACAGTGTTAAAGGCCTTCATGAGACTTTCCAGGAATTGTCTGAAATATTGCCTTGATTAAAATGCTCCCTCTGTCCCTCCTTTCTTTCTTCTTCTTCTTTTTTTTTCTTTTTTGATACTGATACTTGAACCCAGAGCTCTGAACATATTAGACAAATCCTCTGCCAGGCTTACCTGTGTGGTTTTAGTAAACTACAAAACAATATTGATGTCATGTTCCGAGGCTAATTCAGGTTTCTGCAGTGACTGCTTGCCTCCTTGGCTTTTCTAGCGTATGTGAGATAATCTTTTAGTTGTGGTTGTCTGTAGTCCTGGGAATAGAAGCCCAGATCATATCCATTCTATGCCAATACCCTGTCACTAAGCTGCATGCCCAGCACCCACCGAGTCTTTACTCTTGGAAAGATTCAGATTTGACACGGCCTCCAGGAAGTGACTCATTATTTAATACAATTACACACACACACACAAAGGAAAACTCCAGGTTTGGTAAAGTTGTGTTTTAAACACTGAAAAGAAACCCCAAATCCAATCCCCACAAGCAAAACAACCACAAGGAAAGAGGAACAACACTCACTAACTGGGTCCAACTGGCTGGGTTCTGAATTGCTCTTGCAATGACCTTGCTCAGGGTCACTTCTCTTCTGTCCACTCTTGCAGAGGAGACCCAAGGATTCTGGTTTGACGTTTTATCCAAATTGTACAAAACCAATTAGTCTCCACTGGCAAAACTTTTCATGGTGAGTTTATTATAATTAACCAAATACTGGAACTGAAATAGGCCATGCTGGTTAGAGGTACTAGAGGTTTCTTTATGTAAAGGTACCCAGGCCTGGAAAGATGGCTCAGTGGTTAAGAGTGCTTAGTGCTCTTGCAGAGGACCTGGGTTTGTTTCCCAGCACCTGCATACTTCACGACTGCCTGTAACTGTAGTTTCAGGAGACCTAAGGACCTCTAATGGTCTCTAAGGGTTCCTGCAAGCATGTGGTGCACATAGGCTCAAACACAGATGCATAATTCAGAAATAAATTCATTGATTTAGAAATGACATTCCTGCTGGGCAGTGGTGATGCATGCCTTTATTCCCAGCACTTGGGAGTCAGAGGCAGGCAAATCTCTGTGAGTTCAAGGTCAGCCTGGTCCTCAAGAGCTAGTTCCAGGACATGCCCCAAAGCTATAGAGAAACTGTTATGGTTTAAGTAAAATGCTGTAGGTCCCCAGGTGGCAGCAGTGGGCAGCAGGCCATGAGACCATGTTGCAGGTCCCCAAAGTGGTGGCAGGCAGCGGGCTGCAGGTCCTGAGCAGCCAGTCCCAGGCAGGGATGGCGCAGTTCCCTGAGTGACTGCAGTGGGCCATGAGGGACAGTGAGTCCCACGAGGAGAGACAGACAGATGGGCACACCATGAGACCATGCAGCAGGTCTCTGAAGGTGGCTGGTCCTGGGCAGGGAGCCATGTGGCAGGTGAGAGACAGAGACATGGATAGGCACAACATGCAGAGTGAAGTTGAATATTTATTTAGTGGGTTATGGAGGGGAAAGGGAGAAGGGAGAAGAGGAGAGAGAGAGAGAGAGAGAGAGAGGGGGGGGGGAACTCAGAGAAACACACGGAGAGAAACAGAGAGGGGAAAGGGGAGAAACAGGGAGAAGGGAGAGACAGAAGCTGTCTCTTCCAGAGAAAGGCTGGAAGCTGAAGATCAGCTTGCCTTGCTGAGGGAGTGGGCATGACTTGTCTCTTAAAGGGACAGGACAGATCATTACAGAAACCCTGTCTCAAAAAAAAACAATGAATAAATAAATAAATAAATAAATGGCATTCTTTAGAAAATAATTGGCTCTTGAGCTGTGTATGATGGTTCATACCTGCAATCCCAGCATTTGAGGGGGTTGAGGCAGGAGGCCCATTAGAAGCTTGAGGCTAGTCTTGGTTACAAAGTAGGGGCTGTCTCAGATATCCCCATTGAACCCCCACAATCTGACCAGTTGGTCTCTGCATTGTATTCAGTTGTTAGCAACCAGACAAACCTGGCCCTGTACTTTGAGGACCTGACAGAATGCATCACGCTCTGTTTCATGCCTGCAGGTACGGCAGGCAATACCCTGTTTCTTTAAAAGGCAAAACTCTGCCTATTTTCCTTCTCTCTCTCTCTCTCTCTCTCTCTCTCTCTCTCTCTCTCTCTCTCTCCCCCTCTCTCTTCCCCCATTCTCTTTATCTCAATAAAACTCCCCACTTAAGTTCTGTCTGTCTGTCAATTGTGTCTCACCTGCCATGAGGACTCTGAGCTCTCACCCCCCCTCCTGCAAAATCATTACAGTTGTGGTTTTCTGAGATGGTCTCCATACACTGCAAAGAGAAGCCTCTCTGATGGAGGTGGTAGCTACACTTATAAAAGATTAAAATATAGTTAGGATTTATTCTGGTCTAGTAGAGTGGCAGTAGTATAGTTTGTTCTAAGATCCACGAACCTCACTAACCCCAGGAAGTTGGCTAGGGTTCCAGTATCAGGTATGATTCCCTCCCCACCCCCAACCCCCGTTGCATGGGACATAAGTCCAACAAGACATCTGTTGGTTACTACAACATGTGAGAGCCACGTATTGTCCCTTTACAATTGTTTGCTGGTCATCATCATGGTTCGTGGGTGCACACCTGGGTAGGATTACTGATTGCTTCACTCCCTTGGCAGCTCCTGCATCTATGACTCAGGGAACCTTGCAGAAGAGGAGGCAGAAAGATTGTAAGAGCCAGGATACCAGGAAGTCTTTCCTAGAAATGGTTGCATAACCATGACCAGAACAAGGGCAGCAGCAATAGACATGCTAACATGGAAGGAAGAAAATCTCATGGTATCCCACCCCTAGAAAAAGAACTACAGACCAATAATGAATGATTGCTGAGAGAGTAAGAATTAGCCTCTGACAGAGATGAGCCCCCTAACTTTTCCCCAACACAAAGGGGCCAGTCCTGAAACCATATGCACACAAACAACAAAAACAAACACAGCAGATTGTATTTATATATTTGTGCACATATGCACACACCCATATACACACATGTAACAATTATAATAAAAGAAAAAGAGGCTTTCGCCGGGCGGTGGTGGCGCA
>NC_022017.1:10165518-10171133 GCF_000317375.1 Microtus ochrogaster
ACGTGCAGTAGGATCAAAAACCCATTGCCATTGTTCTTGAGTTCTCAGTAGTCCTCATTGTCCGCTATGTTAGAGACCCAAATTGGAACACCAGACAGAAATCTCAAGGTCCAAATCAGGAGCAGAAGGAGGGGGAGCATGAGCAAGGAACTCAGGACCGCAAGGGGTACACCCACACTCTGAGACAATGGGGATGTTCGTTCGGGAATTCACCAAGGCCAGCTGGCCTGAATCTGAAAAAGCATGGGATAAAACCGGACTTGCTGAACATAGCCATTTAGTTTTTTAATAGACCAGTCAGGTGCTTTAGGCAGGCAAGATGAAACAGATGCAACACACCTTTACATAAACACACATCCTACATTGTTAGACAAATGCAGCATAAACAAATGTGACACACCTTTACACAGTTAAAGTAATATTCATAGCATGAACAAGTGGAACACATCTTTGCCTAGTTAGAATACTATTCTACAATAAAATCCAAACAAGAAAACAAACAAAAATAAGGTTAAACTGCCCAGGACTGTGCCCAGACTCCCAGGTCGGAAGAGCTAGGCTGGATAGGATGTTGACAGTGTTGACACCAGTAGGGTCTGAAGAGAAGGGGACAGAGGCCAGCACATCTCAGAGCCAATGGCTAAAGGGAGTTTTATGGAGAGTCTCAGTAATAGAGAATTGTAGAACAGACTTGTCACCTTGTCAAGGCCACAGAGCCTATTCCTGACTAAACAAGTCTTTAGCCAATGCAGAGCGGTGAGTCTTGACATGGAAAACACAGGGGTGTATCCATCTTGCCAGGGGAAGTGGACAGCAGCACTGATCAGACTCTGATCATGAATGATGATTCAGTCATGGTCACAAACTCTGCCAAATGCTGACTTCTCAGAAGTCTGGCTCCTTGTCTTTGTTCTCATAACTAATAATATTGGGTGCAGAGGTAAGGGAAATTTTGTTTTGTTTTGTTGTTTTTCTTTGTTGTTTATTTTATTTTTGAGACAGAGTTTCTCTATTATGTAGCTCTGGCTGTCCTAGAACAAGCTATGTAGATCAGAATGGTTTTGGACTCACAGAGATCCTCCTGCCTCTGCTTCTGGAGTGCAGAGATTAAAGGTGTGTGCCACCATGCCAGGTCTGGTTTGTTATTTTGAGACAGGCTCTTACTATGTAGCTCTGGTGGATCTACAACTCACTAACTAGACCAAGTTGGTCCTGAACTTGCAGCCTGCTTCTGCTGTCTGAGTGTCTGCCCCACTGATGTGTGCCATCTCTCCTAACCTGATAAAGAACAATTTTATTGGGAAGGAATTAAAAAATGGTACTGCAATATTGTTTAACTTTCCCTTTGGTTTCCCTCAGTGGAATCCAGCCCAGTATCAAAATATTAGGACACATCAAATTATTACAAAGATTGGGATGTTGAAGGCCAGTCTTAACATTGGAAAAGGCCACTGCACCTGAGGCATGTCTTAATTTACAGTTGATGCATAATGGGCATTGGGTCATTCTGGCTAAAGAGCTGGATAACACATGCACATGACCCTGCTAGGATGTCTGAGCCACGTCAGCTGCTGCTTCCTCCTTAGGCCATGCTGGGTTCTCCACTGTTAACTGTGTGTGCGCGGCCTCTTTCTTAGTGCCTTTGCCATTGTCTCTCCTGAGGACAACTTCCACCTACACAATAGCTTTACCTAATCCCAGGAATGAGCCTCCCCACCCCATGGGGAATAAACCACACTGGCTTCTTCATGCTGTGTGGTGCTGGCCTGGGAAAAGAAGCCTTGGAGACCAGAATCTGGGGGAGATGGGCAAACCCTAGTGGAAAGTATCCTGTTGAGAGATGCAGGTGGCAGGTCCACAGCTATCAATTGTCTAGGACTGTCTAGGTCCTTCAGGAGCTATTTGCTTCTGATCTCTGTGGACCATCAGTTCTCATGTCTATTTAGTAACATTCTAGGAATGTATTGGTAAGTTTAGCAGACCTCAGTGGCCACCGGCCCTAAAGCTAGAACACTGTAAATAACCTCTGAAAGCCTTAGAAGAGGGTTGAGCTCCCAAACATGTTCCAGTTGCTTGAAACCCTGCCAGTATAACTGAGACACGTTATTTCCTGTTGTAATTTTTATTGTATATGTATGGATTTCTGCTTGCATGCATGTCTGTGTACCACATGTGTGTCCAGTGCCCATGGGGATCAAAAGAAGGTGTGAATCCCCTGGGACTGAAGTTTTATATGGTTGGGAGCTGCCATGTGGTTGCTGGGAACCAAACTCTGGAAGAGCAGCTAGTGCTCTTAACTGCTGATCCATCTCTCCAGCCTCTTGGTTCAGGTTTTGACATAGGATCTTTTCATGTCCTGTGGCTATGAGTTCATGTCCCCTCTTCCACAGAGAAGCATCCCTTTATTGGTGATTTCAGTATACATTCCTTGGCCCTGGCCAGTCCCATCTGGTTCAGAATAAGCTATTTTCTGATTTTCATTAGATAACTGGTACAAGACAGTGATCCACCTCTGGCCAAGTCCCAGGTCTACAGGCCTGACTCCCACCTCTACAGAGTGCTCACGCAACTCTTGTGTCTATTTCAAGCACAGTGGCCCTGGGAACTTCCTTTAAGAACTTCCTCTAATCAATACACCCACCTCAGGGCTTCTGCACAGGCGGTTCCTAATCTTGGCGCTAAAGTGGCCTATAGCTTATTCCCCCACCTCCCTGATGACTTTCCCGTCTCTAGGTGAGCCCCCTGGGACCCTGTGAACACCTGGCACCTTACCATTCACGTATGAGTTCCTTGTCTCACCTCCCATTAGTTTTAGTTCCCATGAATGCAAGTCTTTTGCGTGTACTTTAAATGAAAATGATGCAGTCTAGGGGTCTTGGCCCGGTTTTCTCTGCCCATTAAAGAGCAAAAAGGGTAGAAAAATCTCAGTGCATCAGGTAGGCAGCAGAGAAAGTTCAGAACAAGGCAAAGGGAGCAGACAGCTCAGTAGTTGAAGAAAAGTGTTTACTGGGGGTGAGGAGACACATGTATGTAGCAGAAAGCCAGAGAAAGACCCTCTGCTTTGCAGAGTGGGGTGGTTTTGGAAATCTCCAAAGAGTTTCCTTCCCTAATTCAGGGTTTGTTGGTTTGAAGAGAGATACCATGGTTGATTGGCCCACAACTGCTCTTTGATGTCCTGACCTCGCTTGGAACTTGGTGATCCAGTCCTTCAGCAGGGGTCTGCTGGTGGGGGGCAAAAGCCTGCAAGGACTTTGTTTTAAAAGCTGCCAGACTTTTGTCTCAGGTTAGGAGGGTGCAGAAGAAGGCAGCCATCTGGGAAGGCCACTGCCTTTATTACCTAATAATGCCCCTCTCCCATCTGTCTGCCTACCAGTGAAACATGGCAGCCGTGATGACAGTGGGTGGGTGGCATGTTGTAGTGACAAAGAGCCTCAGGGCATGATGTCATAGTCACAGGAAGAAGGAATAGGGTCCACTGCTCACCAGTTTTTTTCAGCCTGTATGTCCCAGGGGCTTCCCAGTCCTCCTGCCTGCCCTATCCGGGCCACTTCCTCACTAGCTGCTCTGGGAATGACTGCCACTGTGTGAGGTGAAGCTGGGCTTCCTGTCCCTGGTGCCAGCTTGGAAATGGGTTCACAGTGACTCCAAAGCAGAGGGCAAGACACTGGCTGGGGCCTCTATGGGCTTGTTCCTTTTCAACTATCTCCCCGCCCAATGCTGAGCCAGCCTTGAATGGGCACTCAGCAGGGCAAATTGCTATTCCTCACTAAGAGGGCTGTGGGTATGTGGTCAAAATCCCAACGGCCTTACTTCAAAATTTTCTTCTGTGTCCAGCAGGGTTCTTTCCTTAAGATTCCCTTAGAAGCCAGGCAGTGATGGTGCACACCTTTAATCCCAGCACTCGGGAGGCAGAGGCAGGTGGATATCAGTGAGTTCGAGGCCAGACTGCTCTACAAGAGCTCATTCTAGGGCAGGCACCAAAGCTACACACAGAAACCCTGTCTCAAAAAACAAAACCAAAAATCCCCACCTAGTCAGCATGTGAAGGCCCACCCCACTCACCCGGAACACTCTCCATATCTGATGGGGTTATATCCCATTGCTCCAAAACCTCCACTCCCATCTGGTCTGAGCTGTCTTACTTATTTTCACTGAGAATATGGCTAGGGTGATTTAGCCAGAATCCCAGAATTGTTTCCGGAATTTTCTATTTGATACTTTGGGACTGTGGTTGGCTGCAAGTAACAGAACCTGAGGTGTGGATAAGGTGCCTGCTCTGGAACCTTACTCAAGAACTGTAACAAGAGCCGGGAGTGATGCTCAGGCCCAATGAAGCTGGAGGGACAGAAGCTTGGTTCTGAGGACCATGTAGACAGCACTTCCAATTCTGCACCGAGCCCTGCCTCTCTGCGCCACCCATTGCTGCAAAGGTTTCTCAATATGAGGCAGTTACCAGAATGTATTCAGATGGGGAAACTGAGACACACACACACACACACACAGAGAGAGAGAGAGAGAGAGAGAGAGAGAGAGAGAGAGAGAGAGAGAGAGAACCAGAAGCACAGAAGTAGGCCCTGTATCCTGTTTTCTACTATGGTCAAGTCTGTGGCCCCCACCTCCACCCAACAGGCACAAGGATTGTTAATCCCAGAGATGGGAGGAGAGAGACGACTGACCCAAATCATCGTGGCCAGATTAACTGATTAAATTAAGCAAGCAATTAATTAAAGCCTGCTCTTTTAATTCATATAATACTAACCCCAAATATGCTAGGAGAACGACCAAATCCATGGTTGTTCCATTAAATAAGCTTAATTTCGGGGTGTACCCGGGGCTGGCCAGCTGGCTGGCTCACCCTAATTCAGGGCTTTAGAGAGCAGCCCCACACTAGGTTTTTGGGGTCCTTTTTTATGGGGAAGAGCCATAAGGTTAGCAGAAAACAGCTGTAAGTCTTACGGGGCAAGGATGTTAGAAAAAATATAAAGAATGGCAAGAGTAAACGCAGGAATATACACCATGTGAAGGGCGCCGTATATTGTTTGGTGGTCCCTGCTATAGATCAAGGAATCCCGAAAACACAGTTTGCAAGGCAAAGGGCAATCATACGTCATGGGATCTTGAGTTTGGTGCAGGCTGAACAATATAATATGTTTTGTAGGATGCATCAGGTTTAGGAAACAGAAACTTAATCATAACTAAAATAGAAGCCTATTCTTGTAAGGTATGGGGAGTTAACAAACACTACATCTCCTGTTCTAGTTTCACAAGGTTCCAGAGAAGAAGGGGGGGCCCCCCCGAAACGAGGTCTGCAAAGGGTCTCCGCACCCAGGGCTTGTGCGACCTAAGCCTAGTCTCCTTAATAAGGGCTTCATGACGGCAGAACTCACGGTTTCTGGATTCTCCAGCTATGGTGGAAATACCTCCCTACCCCATTAGATGTGCCTAGTTTCTATTTGTCTTTGCCCCGCACGTGACCTCCTTTGAGCACCCCACCTGCCTTCCTCCTTCCTGCCTTTGAGCCCTCTTTCCCTATCCCCACTTCCCCAGCCCGGGAACCATGTGCCCTCTAGTGGCAGTGGCATGCATTACCGCCTGTCCCGTCCGCCGTCCCGTCG
>NC_022017.1:10171259-10173115 GCF_000317375.1 Microtus ochrogaster
CCCCTCCCACCCCGCCATGAAGAATCTACAGCTCTCAGAGACTGAAGAGCCAGATTAGAGCATTCAGTGGATTCACTCAGGCTGCTCAGGAAGCTGGTGGGTTTTGTCCTTTCCAAACTAGCTGTTCTGTCTCAGAGGCCACACAGCTGTCCCTGCACAGGCCGCCTAGCCTATCGAGCAGGTGGTCTCAGCTTGTGTTGTTGGGTTCCTTCTTCCAGGCAACTTTGCTTCAAAGTCCGTAAGATGTCCTCATACTGGGATGGAGGAAGAGTCCTTTGGGGACAAGATCCCGGGGAGCCGATCTTGTGCTCTTCCTCATGCTGAAGCACAGCTTGGCCCAGCTCCTTCAGCAGGACAGGCAACAAGGGGCTGATTATGTAGCCCACCAGCGTGAGACCTAGGCATCGGCTGCCTGGAGACCAAAAGGTCAAATGCCCATCCAGCAGAGCCGCCAGCATTAACCAGCTTGGCTGTGATATGGCCTCTGGATGCCTGCATGCCCTCAGCAGCCTCCTGTGGGAGCGAACCACTTCCCAACATGAGAGTGCCCTGGACTAGGCTGGCCTTTGGGTTTAGAGCTTGTCAGCTAAACAGTGTTGCTAGCTAAACTTGAGTGGCAGGGTTATTATTATTATTATTTTTTGACCTGGTCTTGTTTATCTATTTGTTGTAAGGCCAGATTTTAGTGCATCAGTTTTTTCTTTGGTCCAGAGATTGGGGTCCAGTCTCCCACCCCTATGCCTCTTGCTCTCCACTTCCTCCAGAGGGTGAATGGGAAGCAGCCGAGCAGTTCCCAAGGTGTTTGGAGGGCAGGGTGCACCTGTCTGAGGCTGAGTTCTGGGCCATCATTGCTCATATTTGGCTCCAGAATAAGCCGTCTCTTGTGTCCCTCTGAGGCGAGAGCTCTTGATTTTGCTGACACCAGCCACCTGTGATGAAATCTACTCAAACAAAAACAATTTCTCTTTAAAAGGCATATGCTTATAACATGTCGTTAAGCTCTTGGGAGGCAGAGGCAGGAGAATCTCTATGAGTTTGAGGTCAGGCTGGTCTATATAGCAAGTTCCAGGCTAGACCTTATCTCAAAGTAAACAGTAACAACAACGAAAAGAAACAAAACCAAACAGAATCCACCAAAGACCCCGGAGCTATCCAATAGACTCCTGGAGGAAGCACAAGACATTTTTGGCAATCGGGTTTAAGGTAAATATAGGGAATGAAGAGTGTAAAATAAAGCTTCATATAGCAGAGACAGATAATAAAATGTTACCTAAGACCACGATTGGTAGACATCAGGATCGTGAGTCACACCACATGGCTGGTTTACCTCTATCAGCCCAGGGCTACAGAGAAAGAAAGGTGGAATTCAGGATGTTGCAATCAGAGCTTCCTGAAGGAGCTCTCAGCAGGACAGAAGGCTCAGCTGATGGGTTATGGGGGTGGGAAGGTGGGGGGGGGCGGCAAGCTACTCTGTAAGGAAACTGGAAAACTCCACCCAGCCAAGCTGTCCTGCTGTTTCTGTCTCCCCACCCTCCCCACTGTCATTGTTATCATAGGTAGTCGTTCATAAGCCTCCACATCTACCCCAGTACAGGCCAGGACAACTGACAAGGTGTCCAAAAAGATGACACGTAGTGCTGTGCTAGAAACAGATGCTGTGTGGGTGTCTTTATTCAAGGTCAGAATTTATGGACTGACAGAAGGGTTACAAGGTAAATAAGTTTCATTAGCCACACTTTCCCAAATAGTCCTGAATTCCCTTGGTAGCTGGCAGAGACAAGCACAGATTCTTTCATTCCAACCGATCACTATTATCAGTTCTCAGATCAAATATCAAAGACCACATCTATCTATCT
>NC_022017.1:10173225-10173971 GCF_000317375.1 Microtus ochrogaster
TCTCTATATATATATATATATATATATATATATGTATATAATCTATCTACTTACGTTGGTCACAGAATGGCTACCGAAGGGTTAAGTGCTAAAGAGTTCTAAGAAATCAAGGCCGGCTCACTGGGAGCAGAAGCAGAGAGAGCTGCAGGTGGAGAGATAAACAAACCCAGCTGGAGGCTGCAGAACAAAGCTCTAGGGTTGTAGGACCCGGAGGTAAGGTGCAGGACCAGGTCGGGGTGGGTGGACAGATAGGTGGACAGGCAGGTGGCACTTTGAGGAGACCCCAGTCCAGCAGCAGGCACTGAGCTAAATCCTGGAGACAGCCTCTGGCCGCTGCTCCATTGGTACACACACCCAGGAGCCAGAAACAGGTTTGTTAGAACTGTCAGCTGCCAGGTTTGGGGGTCCTCCTCTTTATGGGGTCTGGACGAAGCTGCACTATCTTCCATCAGTCTGGTGTGTTTGGTAAGTTCTGAGTCCTGATTTTTAGTACACCCGCCTCTGTGTTTACAAAATGGAGCCAAACGCTACTTGTAAAACAGGTTTGTCGAGGGCATGATGTGGCTATAATGCCACTCTTCACTTTTATGGAGTGATTTGGAACAGGGCACAGAGTGACGGATACAAGGCAAAATCTCCCAGAGTTAAAGCTCAAACAAGTGGAGTATGAGTGGCTTTGAGGGCTCAATGGCACCTCCATGGTTGAGGGCTCAATGGCACCTCCATGGTTGAGGGCTCAATGGCAC
>NC_022017.1:10174451-10182878 GCF_000317375.1 Microtus ochrogaster
TCCATGGTTGAGGGCTCAATGGCACCTCCATGGTTGAGGGCTCAATGGCACCTCCATGGTTCTCCACGGCGCACTCTGGGCCACGGGGCCTGGAAGGCCGCTGTCACTTCACCTCCCTCTCAGGCAATGCTGCTTCCCTTGGAAGTCTGAGGGTGGAGGGCTCGTCTGTAGGGACAGGTCCCAAAGGGAGGGACCAACCACTGCTCTGGATGCTGTGGTTTTGTGTGTGAATTTCATTTATGATAAATCTGGAGCTTTAAAACTATGCTCAGAGTGACTGGTCTCCTAGTCGTGGTCCGCCTTTTTGTATTGATGCAAGCAGTGGGAGTGGAGGGAGTGGATAAAGTCATCCTGTAAGCGAAAGGAGCCGTACAGTCAACGGGCACTTAATAAGAGCAGTACTTAATAAGGGGAAATTCTTAGCTTTATAATGGCAAATTTGAAAATATAGAAGAAATGGCTTTCTAAAAGCATTCTTATTTAAAATTGGCTCTCCCCCAAGTACAAACACAGCTTCAACAACCTTGTTAAGTTAAAAATGATTTATTGTTGATGTGTTGGATAGGGCACTGCCACGGCCCATGTGGCGGTCAGATGACAACTTTATGGAGGTGGCTCTATCTTTTCATCTTGATGTGGGTTCTCGGAATGGAGCTGAGGTACCCAGGCTTGCCTGGCAAGTGCCTTAATCTGCTGAGTCATCTCAAAGGCCCTGCTAGGACAATCTGGATGTCGCAATTGTGCAATAAATGTTTCCCAGATACAAAATGAATACCGACATTGGAATTTGTCTCCCAAACACATTTTAGGGTGTGTGATGGTTGCTTTTGATTAGGTTAGGAAATGCCCTGGAGGTTGGTAAAGCTCACTCTGGGGCATGCCAAGAGTGATGTTTGCAGTGTTAGACTCCAAGTTTCCTAAGTAAGCAATGGATTTGTCCCCTGGTGGATTCATAGTCTGATGGCATTGGTGGACATTGCTGGGTAGCAGAAGATTGACCGCAGTGAGCCACTGCGATCTTCTCTCTTGCTGACCTCCCGCTGTGTTTCCTGTCTCCCTATGCTCCCTCCAACACAGGAGCTGTTAGCGGCAGAGTCCAGGCCTTGGTTCCCACACCAATAGTAATAGTGAAAAGAGAACGGGGTAGATGCATTAGCAAAACCGCAGTGGGAAGAGGAACAAATTACTGTTGAGTTTCCGCCCTGACGTCCTTCAGTGGTGGACTGTGGTGTGGAAGTGGAAGTGAGACACACCTATTTTCTTCCCCAAGTTGCTCTTAGTCGTGGTGTTTTAGCACAGAAATAGTCACCCTAACAAAGACAGCGGGTATAGGCCTGGGCTCAGCTGGGGTGATCAAAATCCTTGGCCGCTGGAGGTCGTGCTCAGCCCAGCAAGGGCGGCTCAAGCTGCCAGAGGCCTGCTTTGCCGGCTTCTTTCTTGGCACTACAGCACGGTGGCTTGTCTGTGAAGTCACCACTAGACATAGACACATCTTCTTTCTATCCCACGCAGATCAGCAAGACCCCCTCCTGCCAGGGATGAAGACTAGAGCACAGGTTCCGTGTGTGTGTGTGTGTGTGTGTGTGTGTGTGTGTGTGTGTGTGTGGTTTACTCTCTCAGACCTTCGTGGGGAGGGTGCCTGCTTCCAAACTGTTCAAGGGTGGGACCTCACCAGAAGAGGGCAGAGAAACCAAGGAAGCTATGCGTATTATCTTGCCTGCAGCATTTTAAACATGACCTTTGAAAGAGAAAGCAAGAGGGAATCTTGAGACTGTTGTTTTGGACCAGAAGCTACAAAGAGCTCCTTCCTCCCCCCTCCACTCTTGTCCTCTGTTTGGAGATGTTGTGTAGATAGCCGGGTTCTGGCCATGCTGAGCAAGTGCTCTGCCCCAGCCTGAGGTGCAAGACTTCAGCATGTTTCATTTTTATCTTTATTTTTATGTGTATGGGTGTTTTGCCTGCACATGTGTCCGTGCACCACATCCATGCAGTACCCACAGAGGTCAGAAGAGAGCGTCGGATCCCCCTGGAACTGGCTTGTGAGTTACCACGCAGGTGCTGGGAATCAAACTCAAGTCCACTGGAAAGAGAATCTGTGCTCTTTAACTGCTGAGCCTTTCTTCCAGTGCTATGTGACTCTTAGGAGCATAAGAGCTCTTGCAGTAACGGGAAGGAGGAGACCAGTGAGGGGTTTTGTGGTGTTGCAGGAGGATTCTAGCCTGCCGTACATGGGATCTCAGATGAGCTCTGGCAAGAGGCAGGAAACTGAGGACCTGGAGGAGGGCTTCCCCTCAGCCCAGGTGTGGTGGATTGAAACCTCCACCCCCAGAGCGGGGCACTCCTAACTGGCGAAGGTGCTGAGAACAAGTAATGTTGGATGCTCTGTCCTAAGCAAGCATCTGCACCGCTGCATCCAGGTCTGAGAACATTGTGGAGGAGGAGGTGGAAAAAAATGCAGGAACCAAAGGAAGTGGCAGTGTGCTGGAATACCCTCCTGGAGCCATGGCATGGTTCTTGCACGCTAATTCTTAGCAGATGGGACAACCGACCTGCGCGAGTCTGGCAGAAGGATCCAACTAAGGTCCTGGGGGCAGGAGCAGCCAGCCAGTGCACTCATCTGCTGGGCCACCCCCTCCAGCCCTCTTGCGAGCCCTTCTTTGTTTAGCTTGACCATAATTGGGAGAGGTTCCCTCTCTATACCACCAGAACCACTTAAAAAACCCCAGCCTTCCCAGGGGGTTGGATTCCAGTTTCTGAAACCCTGCTCTGGTTTTTGCTTTTTGGGTCCATGCCTGTTGCTGTCTACTGCACCTGAGACATCCCCCCCCCCCGCCTTTCAACTTTTTAATTGGCAGAGAAAATGAGTCTGATCAAAACTCCTCAAGGGGGCTGGAGAGATGGCTCAGTGGTTAAGAGCACTGTCTGCTCTTCCAGAGGTCCTGAGTTCAATTCCCAGCAACCACATGGTGGCTCCAAACCATCTGTAATGAGATCTGGTGCCCTCCTCTGGCATGTGGGTATACATGGAGGCAGAAAGTTGTATATATAATAAATAAATATATCTTTAAAAAAAAAACTCCTCAAGGGTGACTGCAAGCTCACTTTGTTTTGTCCAGCCCTGGAGCTCTGCTGGGTGAAGAACAGAACTGGACAAGGCTTGGGATACTAGTGTCCCGCTGTATTTATTTCAGGTCGCTGATATCCCAGGGCAAGGGAACCTGTCAGGATATCTTGAAGGCTCTGTGCCTGGTCTTGCTGTTTGGCTGTTCTCTGAAGACCCCCAGCTCTTCAGTAAGTCGATGCCTGAGGCTCAGGCTGTCCACCTTTGGGTCGAAGTGTTACGTAAGCAGCAGCAATGGTCTGGGGTCTTAGATGCAGCGACCTCCCAGTTCTATGGGGCATCGCTGGAATGGAGACTCTCTGAGTTGCTCCCACAATGAGTCTGTTCTTTAAAAGCTCACAGGGTCCCTCTGAAGCATAGGTAGAGTCGGCCCTTACTGCTGAGCACACAGCTCAGAGGCTTGCGAAGAGACAGTCAAGGCAGTGAGGAGTGCAGTGGTGGACTGGAGAGCCAGCTGGGTCAAGTGAGAAGAGTGGGTCACGGCACCCTCCCCACATTTGAAATAATTTTGTCCCTGAGGCCCTGGAAACTGCAGGCCTGTGAGGGGAGGGGGGGGCTGTTGGGTCATCTTGTCAATGCTTTTGTGGCTGCTCTTCCTCCTTGGTAATGGATGGTTCCAGGATGATGAATCGAGGTCATCGGGTCCCACACTCTTGACCTCCCTAGCAGATTTTCCCATTCATTCAACGAGCAGGTGGAGAATTCTGCACATTTTAAAGTTCTGCTTCCCTTCTGATTAAACACTGTACCTTGGGATTGTTTTCCCTTTCTCCGTTCTGTTATAAGCATTCAGCAGCACCAACCCGCACCTGCTACACGGTGCTCAGCTGTATCTTCTGCTAAAAATCTACTTCTTTGCCTGCAAGTTCTAAAAATACGAGGGCAGGAACAGAATTAGATTGAGTTCTTCGCCGCTTTATGTCAAGGGTAACCTTTCTCCCGTCTCCAGCCTCATGCTCCCTACTCTGCAACCCCTTAGAGTCTTTGCTGATGTTCCTTTCTAGTCGTGTGATCGTGACCGTGCCTTGATTCCTGAGTCCTCCCTGGAATCACCCTTTAAGGTGACGAAGAGTCAAGGCTTAACCATACCTTAGCTTGGCTCTGAAGCCTGGGCACTTCCTCTGGGTCCTTCTTTATCAGTTTATCAAGAGACTCCGTCCTCTGTATCTGATTGGTCTCTCATCTGCATTCTTTAGGTGACATCTAGGCACCCTGGCCTGTCAGAGTTCCCTGCATCCTGATGTTTTCTGCTTAGGTTTTTCGCCCGCTGACTCCCCTGTTCCTTGGCTCTCAACCCCTAGCCCCCTATTTGTTCATGTTGAATTAAGAATTGAGACCAATTCCCCCTTGCCCCTGCACACAGTCCCTCATGGGTGGGCCCTGCACTTGCTTGGCCTTCACTAGAGTCTGCCTTGCTACTTTAATAAGTGTCATGGATTAACTTTCTCTGTCTCTCTGAATTCATCCTACTGCTCAGACTGACCTGACCTGTCCATCCTCCTGCCTCAGTCTCCAGAATGATGGGATTACAGCTGTCTACGCTGTACCACACTAATTTTTCTTTAACAAAATTCTGCCTGCGGCTCAGAATTCTTCATCACCCATTCCCACATATCAGGCATCTGTTACAGCACCATCCCATTCCTGACACCAGTTGGCCCAGTCCTTCAGGCGTTCACAGCACAACACTAAGACCGGGCAGCGTATTAACCCGCAGAAGCTGATGAGACAAAGCTCCGGAGACTGCAAGTCCCAGCTAGAAGCCTCTGCAGATCTAAGGCCTGGCAAGGGCTCACCCCACATAGCTAAAGGGACAGGAGGCCCTTGGGGGTTCTGTCTAGTGGCCATGTGTGGTGCCTACCCCACTTCATCCTTGGGTGGGACGTGAACGTGGCTGGGTCAAGGCTGAACGCTCCCACAGAAAGCTCTCTGGAAGTGTGGTCTGAGCTGCATACTGTTGATGCCACAGAGGGGACAGAAAGACAGGCAGTTGCACAAAGTGGACTTTGCTCTTTTCCCTGGTCTTTGACCAAGAATCCTCTGCTGCCTAGAATCAGGTGTCATCCCAGGAGTCCTTGGGCCTTGGGACGGATGCTGCCACACTCCAGGAGTTATTGTCTGGAACCCCTGCCAACACTGAGACCCTCTGCACTGTTGACTTTGCCTGAAGGAGCTGTTTGACCTCCACTGTGGTTTGGATAAGCACCAAAAGCCACTTGTTGCACGCTTGTCCTCTCCTGTGTTGAAAACTCATACAGACTCACCACACATACATAGCGCAAACTCCAAGGGCAGCTGAATATGTTATGAGGCCTTGGACAGACAGGAGGACCAGTCACCCTGGCTGTCTTTAGGATGAACTATGTCCCACTCAGGCTAGTCAGACCTTCTGCCGAGGTCTCATGACCCAGCATCCCAAGAATGTGCCTGTGGCAGGTAGGTGAACTGCACTTGGCCCTACAGAAGTATGATATCCTCGGGGTTGGGGATAAAGTTCAGTGGGTGGAGCGCTTGCTTACCACACACAGGGCTCCATCCCTAGCACTGTGTAAGCTGGGCGTGGGGATGTACAGCTTTGAATCCTAGCACTCAGGAAGGAGAGGCAACACGAAGCCTGTGGTAACTGCTCTGCCCAGCATGAGCGAGGCTAGGAGCCCGACTACCACCCTCATCTATGAAGGATCTATGTCCCTCGCCTCAGGGCCCCCATTCACCCACTTCCACAGTCCCCTCCCTCACTAAGCAGAGTGTAGGAGCCCACTACCACAAGGTCAGCTAGGGTTCCTGGTTCTTCGAGGCCAAAGACAAGTCAGAAGAAACAGAAGATAGGATAGAATCAGGAGGTCTGTCTGGTCATGCCGAAGCAGCCAAACAGCCCCGAGTTTATTTCAGAACTTGCTTACATACAAAAGCAGAACAAAGCACAGCACAGTCAGTCGGTATCTAATCACAAGACTATTTGTGTCCTGGAGTGAGCAGCCTCCTCTCCAACACGTGCTTGCTGCTCGGAAACCTCACTTTCTATCTTGATGTTCCAAGGTTTGTCATCAGCGGTATACTTTCTACTAGATAACGTTGCTTTCTTTTCTTACGGGATAAATCAGAAGTCTCTCACAGCCCTCAAGTTTCCTGGAAAAGGCAGAGCAGGCAAGCTTGAACTCAAATGACTTCTTTAAGTCAGAAATGACTCCAGATGGAAACTGAGTCACACGTGGGCTCCCACAGCAGAGGATCCCTTTCAGTTCTGCCAGGTCTGACCCATCTCTCCTTGGTCTCATGCCCCCATTCTGAAGCTGCTTAGGGCAAGGGGTAGGTCCCACCTAGGAAGGATGGCTGGGAAGAGCAGGCAATGGCCTGGACTCTGTCACAGTGTCACCGAAGGACTGGTTGTCCCTTCTAGACAAGTTTTCTTGAAGCTATTCACTGCATTGGTGACCAGTGCCTTCTCTGGTAGGAACTGTCCTGTGGACATTGGCAGAGGACACAGTGCCAAGTAAAGCACTCATTCCTTTCCCAAGGCCCCCAGACTTGCACCTCTACAGCCTGGTGGAATTGGAGGCAGCCCACCAAAGGCCTGGCTTCTCACCCAGAGGCCAGAGGCTCCAGCAAACTCTCCTAGCCCCACCTCACCTTGGTCCTCTGGGCATATTCAAGCGCTGGTAGGACCCTTGTTTTTCTTCCTTGATCTTCAAGCCCAGGATGGGTGGGGAATCTGGCATGGAAGTCAAAAGTTCCAAAGGTCCAGTTCTGAAGAAAAGTGGGGGGGTTGCCAGGGTTCTACACCCTCCACTGTCAGGATATGTGGCCTCCTTGGGTAGCATTTCTTGATCACACCAGCCACCATGTCGCCATACCCGTGCTCTGTCCGTCTCTCTCTTTCTCTCTCCCTGTACATTACATGTATACACACACCACCCACAGCGTGCACAGCTCCACATGCACACACACTTCCCACGTGTGTACCTCACATGTTCGCATTATACAAACACACATCCTACCCCATCTTACACGTTGGGAGGCTTTCCGGGCAAGTGTAAGTGGCCAAGGAGGAAGTTAGACCCACCACCCATGCCACAGGGAGGGGGCTGGGCTCTGGCCATGGTCGCTCTGGTCTCCACTTGTGCTGCAGATCCAGCAGGAACAGGCGTTTACATCTAGGACACTGGGAGGGATCCTTCAAGACCCAAGTCAGCCGGGCTCCCTGTGCTTGCTGCTGTGTGAGGATGCACCAGGGCTCCCCTTGATGTGTGTGTTCTGTGGCATCTGGGCAAGAGGACTGCACTTAAGACTCCGTGTCTAGGTCCTGGGCACGGGCCTTCCAGTTCACAGACAGGTGAGGAAGTGCTGCCAGCCCGAATGCAGCTCAAAAACTCTGATGTGGGGATTTAAAATGAGACAGGAACAATTTTAGGATCTAAGGTGACAAAGGCCAGGATGTGACAGAGAGGACTCCTTGCCAGACTGCAGGCTTGCTCTCCATGTGGGTCTCAAGCAGCCTGGCAGTGGCCATGCTAATCTCTGTCCCTTATGTAACAAGTCACATTTGGTAAGCAGCAGAAGAACATGCAGAAACCCCGAGCTATTTTTATGACATCTCTGTAAGTGTGAACTGATTTTACTGAGACAGTGCAGGCAGGGGACTTCTGGGAGCTTCTGACTCTGGTTTTCTAGAGGAAGGAAATGGGCACATGGGAGGTTGGATGGGATCCGGCTAGCAGGTCAGCAGAGAACACACAACAACGATACACACGGTGCATAAGGTGTTCTGCAAAGCCCAGGCCGGCCGCACCCACAGACAGGCATGCGGGCTGGTCCATCTCAAGCCAGAAAGTCAGTGTCTGAGGCAACAACGGACTCCCTTGGAGTATTTGCACACACACACACACACACACACACACACACAAACACACACAAATACATTGATGTAAACAATTTTTTAAAAAGAGAAATTTGCCCTCTGAGACTCAGATTTAAGAAATATAGGGAAGCTTCTTTATGCATTAAATGAGAGAAAATATTTATCTATTAGGTCAATATGTTTGAATATGTTCACATGATAAATTCCAAAGACGCTTGTGTGTGTGGAGGTATATGGTGGGTATGTGAGTGTATGAGTATTTATTTGTATGAGCAAGTGAGTATGTACACGTATGCAGGTATCTATGTGCAAGCTGTATATACATATATACATATATATGTGTATATATATATGCCTGCATGTCTGTTCATGTATGTGCACATGCATCTGAGCAAGCATGTTTGATAGCTCCATCTCAAGGGTGGTTCTTTTTTTTTTTTTTTTTTTT